>NC_045735.1:21602994-22202994 GCF_008692095.1 Etheostoma spectabile | reverse complement strand
GACGCTGGAGTCACTCAGATGTATTAAAAAAGCAGGAATGTTGAGTGCTGTCCAAACTGGAGGACGTGTGCAATGTACACACAAGCTCAATAAAGTCTCACAGGATGGCTGAAGTGTCCTTGAGCAAAACACACACAGTCTTGGACCACTGCTCAAGCTGACCCTGCACTTTAATCCCTCTGAAGTATTTCCCTTTGGATGAACCAATTCTCACATACTGTATGCACTGTGCTTAGGGGTTCTTTTAATTTTAATATTTGCCATTAAGCAAACTCAAGAAGATGACGACGCCAGACTGATAGTTTCACAAAATTATAGAATAGCATAGGTAATATCAAGAAAACCATCAGAAATGTAGCTTTATAATTGTTCTTTTCAATACTTCCATATTAACAATGGATGAAACATCTGTGTACATCATGAAAGGGGTTGCTTATAGTGAACCAACAGAGAATTATCACCCAACTTTGCAGTTCCCCTCAGCGCTACAGAGCGTTTTAGAACTATTCAGCTAACTATTCAACTTTACTGTTTTGGTTCTAGCCACAATAGATAGTTGTTTTTAACAGAGAAAACCTCTGGGCTACCTGCTCAGTCAGCACCAAACAAATAGCTGCTAAACATAACGAAGCATTTAGCTGCCAGAGCGCTAGATATTTTCCTAAGGAGTTGATGGAGACCCATTCTCGCTTTGCCAGACCATCCACACGCTGCGGAACGGAGGAGGGTCTGGTTAGTCCACACAGCATTCTGGGACGGAAGAAAAACAAGCTCTGGTTTAATCGCATGTCTTTAAACCTATCACAGTTGTTATGGGTGGTGCTAAGCTCTGCACAGAGCCGCTGTTGTGCAAGAAAAAACATAGATTGGACAGATAGTCTAGCTAGCTGTCTCAATATTCCATGCAGAGATCTGAGGAGCAGTTGACACAAAGAACGCGGACGGAATCGAACATGCTTACTTATTTTCCATATTAGTAATATAATGTGATCATCTTGCATCCCTCAATTAGCAGTGTGTGTTGATAAGCTGTATCAAAAAGAAAACTAAATTACATTACTGAGGTAAAATCTCAACATAAAAGCCATGGCTTACTCCTAATTGAATTACTCTTCTCCTCTACAATAGGTGCCAAATTCCAGCAACATTCCTCAGACTGCTTTACAACAACGACCTCGGCTGCTGTAAATGGATGCCATCCTGCAACAACAAGTCTTAAATGTACATTGTGTTTATAGAGAAAACAAAGCAGGACCCCCTAACAAACCAGCCACCGCTTAGTCAGGCTGTGGTGGACGTAACCCTGGTAAAGTGCCACATATAGTTAATTTGTTCCATGTGCTTGAAACCTGACACACTGAGCAGAGGCACAACAGGACGGACGGCCTTGTCAGTGATGGACGGCTCCCTGGTGACCCATCAATTTCAAACCGCCCTGCCTAATGATCATATTCGTCATCTTCCATGAGCCCAAGACCTGCAGCCTGGTCTGCTCCAGCATCTAGGATCCAGCCAGGGGCCGTAAAGCAAGAGACCACAGGGGCCACAAGTCTAGTCCTTGTGTTGTCTTCCTGTCTACCATGCATGTTTTTGAAGCTTTTTCCTAAAAATTTTTACACTGTTACAGATGTTTTTGTTGATTTTTTCTGCGCATTTGTTGTTGTTTTTGTTGTTTTTCCCCCATAATTTTTGTCACTTTTTCCCCCATAGTTTTTGTCACTTTTTTCTGTCATTTTTTTCAAATTAAATAGAACACCAAAATGTAATTAAAGAAGAAATTGTATACTGTATATAGTGTATGATTTATTTACTTGTGAAGAATATTGTATGGAACCATCCAAGTTAATTTTTTTGACAATTTGGTTGAAAGAAACCCAAACTTCTGATATAGAAACTTTTTGAAATGGGTCAAATTTGACCCAAGGACAACAGGAGGGTTAAGCATCAATATATTACATGTTCAATGGCCCTAAAAACTTATTTCTCAACCAGTTTCTTAACATGTGTGATTGGATTCTTAACAAACAAATATTTCCGGCCAATATGAGAACAGTTATGTTTATTTTACATAAGACATTTCTGAGAGATTTGAACATTTAAATTGAAAACCACATTAAAAATTGAAGAATTATTCCTAACTTTAACTTAATAAACAGAGAAGGGAAGTAACAAAGTACAAATACTTTGTTACTGTACTCAAGTAGATTCTTCAGATATTTTTGCTTTACTTTACTATTTATTTTTGTGCCAACTTTTTACTTTTACCCCTTACAGTTTTAACACAAATATTGGTATTTTTCTACTCTTACCATTATCATTTTTTGCGTCATTGATACACTAATTGGATGGGAATATACGTAGCACCACTACAATTTGCCGTCAAGTGGTTGTTAGTTGTAACTCTAAAAGTATCGGGAACTTTTTAATTAATGTCTGTTTAGTAATTCATATTCTATCCTTTATTTAATTGCAGAAGCCATATTTGAGCATACACACATACATGGAGATTCCGTTAAATGTTAAGGGGAAGATTAAAAAAGAGAAACTGGATCTGTGAATGCTCACAGAATCACAATTCATATGTTGCTACTCAGTTAGAATCGTATTAACCTGGAGTCCCAGTCTCGGTCACAATAATCATATATATGATGTTTTAGGTCTATTGGCAGACATCAATTTAAAATGTAGGCAATGGCATGTAAAGAGCCTTTTCTTCCAAGCGTGCACTCTAGTAACATTGGTGTGGTCCAGGTAGCTTTGCATAAATAATGGTTGTCATTCGCAAGGCTACTTTTACTTTTATACTTTAAGTAAATTTCCAAGCCTGTACTGTGTTACTTTTACTTGAGTAAAGACGTTAAATCAGTACTTCTACTTTTACCAGAGTATTTTTAACACAAGTATCTGTACTTCTACTTGAGTTCGCAAAGCGAGTACTTTTGCCATTTCTGTTGATAAATGAGCAAATAACTTGCTGGTTTAACCATGAATATTTAATGTTTTCCGGGGCATAGTTAAAAAGAATGGTCTGGATAAACTTGACTATGTTGCGATTAGATTATTAGATTATAAAATTAGATGATAAATCACTTAAATTAATTTCATCCACATTTTTTTTTAAATATTGTCATTTTTGTGTGACAATGATCTTGAGTCAGAGGCTGACTTACTAGCGTTTCCTGAGCTTTCAACTGCATCTTAACTTTTGCCTGAACTTGTTGCAAGCCTATATGTTATGATGAAAATATATTAAATAAAAAATTCATAGCAAATTGAAGCATGCTATTAGTTTATTTTACAGTATTTCTGCTTTGGGGTACCTTATGGCAACCAAAGGCAAGCATGAGTTAACTTATCTACTAATATTATTACTAATCTGCCATTACACTTTTTATTTTTATTCTCACACAGTGACATACATTCGGACATCGTCCCAACATGGATTCCCATGAAAGTACAAGATTACAGTTTTAAGGTTTTCGAGTGGTGTAGGACCAAAATATTCTCTCAAAAAAAGGAGTGATCAACCAATCCTGATCCGATCCTGTTGCCCGCCTTCTCCACATATGTAATTACAAGGCTTTATTTGGCATGTATTATTTTCATTCAGCTGGGAAAATTAGCAATAATCACAATTCCGAGCATGACAGTAATGTTTCAGCCAGCCAATCAAGAAAATGGTTTCAGATCCCACAAACCCTGAAAAAATGTACCACAGATCCCTGTCTCAGCATGTCTTGTCCCACGTGGTTTATTCTTAATCAGAAACAGGCAAACTGGATCAGGTCCCACATGTGGAAGACTGGATTATAAAAACTGAAAACAATTAACATGCATGAGGGTCTGCCCTTCCTCAATGAGAAAGGAACAGTACTTCTTATGTTAATTTCACAGGATTAATTTAAGGAGCTTTTAAGGGCACTTCAGTGGGAGGGATTTTGAAAGTAGAGTGACTCTTTTTCCTGCTTTGTCGAAGTGACAACCTTAACAACTGTATGTCCAGTCCTTCAAAACTTCTGTATGCAGAAATAATGGTGTAAGCAGTGAACTCCCCACCACACAATGACATTTTGGGACAAACAGGGATGAGTGTTTTTTTCTGTGGTGTTGGCTCAGCGCTGGGCTGGCCCCATGTTTACGCCCATGGCTGCAGCTCCAGATGTGAAGGACTGCACTGCTCAACACGCCCCAAAGAAGAGGAGGACAAGGTAGACTCCACAGCAGCAGTGGGAGGAATGAGGGACTGTGGCAGGGGAATTCAAACGTGACCCTGTCATCCTTGAGGCTCCCTGCCCCACCCTGTGTGACACATAACTCACTCTGAGGACTCTGAGCTAACAAGGGACTGTATGAAAATTATTTTGGTAGGGATGCAGGCTGAATTTTGTGTTTCACCTAAAAACAAAGCAAGGCCTTGCCAAGTGTTATACAATATTTTCTTTGGACCTTACTCTTGACTGAAACAATCAGCTGACTGAGGAAGTTTCAACCAATTCAATCAGTTAGAGGTATCAATTGTACATTAGATGCTGTAACTAAGCACCCAGAAGTCGGTGTGGGCCGACCTAATGTAGTTTGTTAGCCATCCCCGAGTCTATACACACACTTCTGGGATTGCTCAGGTGCCGGCGGAAATTCAGCCAAATGTCCCTCATTTAGGTCTGATGTTCTTGGGCTTTCTGTGTGTAGGCATTTTAAACTTAAGTTTATGAGGACTATGCTCCTCAGATCTTTTGGTAAATCTGTCCAATGAGTTTTCTGTTGCACAACTAAAAAACCTTTGAATATTCCACCAAAACAAGTTCCTTCCTGGGGCTTTTTTGCAGAGGCGCCATTGCATTGATTGTGATTGGTTTAAAGAAGGGCTGTCCAACGATAAATTTTTTTCTTAATTGCTGAATTTCAATAGTTAACCGTGATTAATTGCACGTTTTATCACATGACTAAAATAAAAAATTTAAGTGCCTATGTTATATAAAAATCCCTTTATCCCGTTATTTTGTGTCTCTGGTGCTTCCACGTGAATACAGACTTGAAAAAAAACTATCCATGTTATTTTGAGTGAGATACGGTTTCTGAATGTCTTCTGCCTTCAGTCTCCGGGTGAGCTGTTCAAAATCTGCAGAGCTTTCTATGTCACTAGCCAAGACGAGGTGGCTAACCGTAGCACATGCGAGCTCTAGCATGCTAGCTTGTTCTCAATGACAAAACACTGCTACAGCACACAGTTACAACACACATAGTTCACCATAATCTCCAAAAGAACTACTTCCATGTCCCTGTTCTGCAGGGATTTTACAAGTGTCCCTTGTCTAGAAGAAGTCTCCCAGCTAATCCTGCCTTGTACTGACCAAAGTTGGAGAAAGAGTTATTTGGCTGATGTGATCTTACCTAGCTACTGAGCATGTGCGACTCCCAACAAAGATAGTTTAGAAATGAGATGTCTCACTCTGTAACTGAAACAGAGACCCAAACACACAGGGTGAAAACAGGCTCTGCAGCAATGTGCAGTACAACAAAAATATGGTGTTTTTTGATAATTAAACCATGTAAACTTATCCTGGTACAACCTCAAAATGCAATTATGAACCTGGAAATGAGCATAACATGGGCGATTTAAGTCTGTATTATCAATGTAAACCAATTCTTACCGGTGTATCTTGATTGGGAATCAAATGAATGCAAGAAAGTTACTTTATGATCTTGACTTTTAGATTTATTTGATTATCTGCAACAGGACTGAGGTAACACAACCAGTGTCTTCTGAAATATAGCTTACCTTAAGCTTGCTTTTTAAAAATGTAAACATAAATTATACAGCAAAAATGCATGTACAAGATGTCAAGATGGTCTGCAGTTAGCCACCCACTGAGGTCACTTGAATATTAAAAATGGTTGTAGGACCTTTAAGACAAATAAATAAATAAAAGAACATGAATCTCACAGATATATATTGATATCACAGACAGAGCAGTAAAACCTAAGCCATTCTCCTCTCTAAAACACTTCTCACATGTCTTGGGAGTCACAAAGGGAAGAAATAAACATTATAAATTATATAGTTGGCAAAATACATAATTTTCTTTCAAAGAAAGTCCAGACGCTTTTGCCCTCATGACATTTACTTATGCCAATAATCAACATACTAATGCCATATTTATTGATATTACACCCACAGCAATGCTACACAAGCATTTGTGTGTCCAAAACAGTTCTCCTATATGCAAAAAATAAAACTTAATAAACATTATAACTCATATAAAGCACATACTATTTATATTTCTTCAAATCTATGCCAAATCTCAAACCAGTGACGCCATTCTCCTCTGTAAACAGTAGATTTCTATCTTGTCTGCTACGCATCTTTGATCACATACTAGACTAGTTTGACTGGGGGGAATCCCGGATCACTATCTTTCCCACTGAACTCTTTGGTTACGTCGTTGCCCATATATGGGCATGCTGCTTGCCTTCACTTCCAACACACAGAGAGAAGACACGGAGAACGGAACTAGCGGCAGAAATGAGCAAAAACGCGATGAATTATGGATGTCAAGTGGATAAATCTTGGATGTAACAGTTTGGATTTAATGCTCAACGACCTTGAAATAGGCACAAGTTCCATGCTGGATAGAAAATCATCTGTATAGGCTAGAAAGACCCCGAAGAGACCTCCGTAACTGCTATCTCGTTAGCTTTTAGTTACAACAATCGGTAAGTTTCTCTCTTTTATGGTTATTAAATTATTCAAATATGAATCATTGGTGCTGTTTTTGTTCGTGGACGAGTCTCTTGGTTCCAGAAGGTTAATCTCTTCGCAATTCACGCGGTAATGTTGACAGCCCTGATAAAAATAAAAAAAGCCATTAAAACCAAGCATGTTTTTCTCCCAGAATGCTCTGTAGACTCGCCAGACCCTCCTCTCTGCCAAAGCAAGACTAGGGGAGGCTGGGTGAAAGAATAATTGCCTATCAGGTGTCAAATCTATGGAAAACAGACAGCACAGGATTAAAAATTCCCTTTTGCTAATTAATGGAACTCAGCAGGCAGATTTGCCGCCCCACCAGAAACATCTTTATATGAACGGTAGGGCACAGAGAGATTATTTCTTAGTTCTGATAGTAAATTAGTTAAAAACAGCCTAATATCGGTGTAGGAAAAACCAATCAACAATCATCCCTTCAATTGTTCAATTGTGGATATACAATCCGATCGCTAATTGGCACAAGCCTACTCCACCCATTCACTCTATCACCACCACCAGTCTAGACTCAATGAAGGGGAGATTCCTGTACGCCTTTATAATTTATGATTATTTTAACCCCCGTAAAAATAATCATAAATCATGATAGGGACTAATGAAGATATTCATTTAGTTACTCAACTGCATTCAAATAAGCTTTGTGTATTATCATACAAAATAGGCAACCACCGGTTGGTCACATGACAACCGGTCACATGACATTTAAGTTAAGGGCGGCCCTTACAACTACATTTAGCTGAGAAAAGGTTACTGGAAGCCGGATACCGGTCACTGTGAGGGGGCAGTCAATTCAGAGCCCGATGAAGTTGAGTTTAGCAAAAGAAAAAAGTGTCTGGTCGCGAGGTGACGCTCCTTTCAGCGCTGTAAGCCGGGTCCAGTGCGTTGCAATGTGATTTGAGCCATGCTTTCAGCATTTGATGCAGTTCAGTATAGCTGAAAGAAAGTTACCAATAAAAGATAATAAAACATTGATACTTGGCGCCTGTGAATCGATACAGTATTGCCACTGAAAATATCACGATACTATGATATATCGATTTTTCTCCGCAACACCTAGGGGTTAGTACCAGGACAAGAAGATGTGTTTCCTGGGTGAAAGTTTCCTGGTGGATTTAAGACAAAAAAATAATAATTTATTGAATGAATCAAATATGAACGTGTCTGTCAGTGGCTTGTTGAGCTTTACATTGTTAGTTAATTTCCTACCCTGGGCTGGGACACACATTTGGTTTGATAAAGGACTTATTGGTCTTTAAATCATCATTGCACTTACAATAAAGAGCGTAGCTGTCCTCAATTTAGATCATCATGTACGTCTCCGGTTTATCCTGCATCCACCGTGTGTGTGTCTGTGTGTGTGTATGTGTGTGTGTGTTTTATGAGCGAGCTTGGATAACACATTGCCCCTGATTAAAATTTTAGAATTTTTAGATTTAGAATCTTTTTAATCAGACCACCCACCCGTTTACCGCCCCCAACCCCCCCCCCAAAAAAATATCCATATTACTTCCGACCCCTTTCCCCTAGCCTTCTGATGTCCATGCCAAAACAAAGCCAATGAAATCATCTCTTCTAATAGATACAGTGCTACGTACAGTGATTAAACAAAGTTGAACAGATTCCTGTTGTCTGCTTCAACCTCCAGCAGTGGATGCCTGCCAGTCCGGTTGCAAATCAACCGCAGTGGACACATTCTTTTTATGCCATTTACTCTCGCCTGTTGTTAGGGGCCAAATATTGCTGATTTACATGTGTAATTAGCAGTGCTGAAGGGGCAAATTTCAGCCTGACAATAGTTGTCATGGTCCAAAAGAGTAATGCAATTAGAGCCAATTGTTTAAGCATGCCAGGCTCATTCAATTACTCACGTGCAGCTGACAATCAGTGTCTGGCTGTTTAAGATGCACGATCAATGAATGACATCAGGACATGCTGCCTTGCATTGCTTCAAGCCTGATTTTCCACAGACACAGTCATCCAAGTAACTCAATATTCCTTTTAGAAATCTTTTTACATCAGCAAAAATATTCCAGTGATAAATTATGAATTCTTCTTATTCTTTGATGTTTCTGAGGTGTCTGTAATTTCCCTTCTTGAATGTGTAACATGATGTATAAAATGAGAACAGAAGTGTAGTTTAATGTAACATCCATTGGGACTTTTTTATACATTTGCAAAATGGAAATAAAAGTCATTGCTAAATAGTTTTCTTGCTCACTCCCAAGTTATAAAAGGGGCAATAAAAAGGAATAATACTGTAAAGAGACAGAAACCTCCATGGAGCACGCTGAACTCATTGTTTTATAATCTTTCTTCACCAAGTTCACAAAGTTCATGTCCCAGAGCTTCAACCTGCCTGAAATCATAGCGGGATGAGATTTTAAGCAGGGCGGGTCTGTTTGTATGAACTGCTCAGATTTAATAAAGTATGTAAAAAGATTCCAGAATCTTACATATTGCAAACCTAGTATGTGGTTTTCTTTGACATACGCAGCTGAATTTGAAGGTAATCTGTCTTTTTTTTAAAGAATCGATGAGATCAGCATCTTACTAAACCTGCAACAGCATACATTTTCTGATAGTACTTCATACAAGCATTGACTGCTCATCTCAAGAGTTTTGATGCTACAAACTGTATGTCATATGAACTCATCATTCAGATGTCAACCCTCAGTAATCAATAGTCCGGTTTCTGTATACTGTATATAATAATGTGTTCAGCTAAACACTTAACAGTTCAGCTGCTGGCTTGGTACAGTACATTAACTATTGATATAAATAGTTTATGATGTTCAACATGATTTCATAGTAATTCTTGACCATCAAAACATAGGGATAAATATCACCACTTGTGATTTATCAAGTTTGGTTCAAGAGATATGATGGAAAATGCATAATTTGGTTATGATGAAATCCAAAATGGCCACCACAGCTGTCTGGAGGCCTACATATATGTTGTGTGTGGTATCTTTGTAATCGTTGACCATCAACACACGGGGGTAGACATCATCCTTTATGCAGTTTAATGTTTCGTTCAGGAGATATAATGCAAAATAAATAATTTGGCTATGGCGGAAAGTAAATTGGCCGCCACGGCTGACATGACATTTTTTTGCAATGGCGGACATACTTTTTTGAAAGAGCACAACACACTGAGTAATTGTGCCAATTTTGGTCCTTGTATCCACAAATGAACCACTCCAGTTCTATTTGCTACTAGATACAGTGGCTGCTGGTTCAACTAGAAAACTATTTTACCACCAGTTTCTATCACTTCCTTCCTGCCTTTGACATAGTCTAACACAGGTGTTCCCAAAACTTTCAGCCCACGACCCCCAAAGTAACGGTGCAAGTGACTAGCGACCCCCCCACCATAAACGTGTGTAAACATTATATAGCATTATATATATAAGCACGCACTATAGGCGTGAAAATCAAAAGAGCTGTTCTCTTTTTATTTATTTGCTTGGTTTTATTTAAAATGTAGCCACTAGTTTTATCTTCTGTTAAAATCATGGCTAACATATGCTATTTCTAATCGTTTTTAAATTTTTGTTTTATTTGTAATGTACAAGCAAAACGTGCAGTAGATTCTTGCTTGATCTTAGTAAGTAGTAAGTAGTAAGTAGTAGTAAGAGTAATTGTTATGCAGGATAATGGCCCCTTTTAAGTGTTATCTTATTTATACATAAATATATTTTATTATTTTTACCTATGCATAACCATGTAAGCAACAGTTTAATATTGTAGTCGTTCGGGAAAGAGCTGATTTAAACAGCCTATTTATAGACTGTTCATTTGTTGATTTTAAGTGTAGAGTACGTGCAGTATTGATGCTTGTACTTAATTGAAAGATCATAATAGTTCTTGCACCACTGCTGGTAGATTTTTCTGTCACTTCATCCAGGAAAAAATCCATCTGTCAATTCAAACAGCCGCACGAATTACCTTTTTGTCACCTTTTCAAACCTGAGGAGCTGCCAATAAATGTCAGCTTTGTGTCAGGACAGCTTGGCCCGGCAACAAGACATCAGTTGTTTCCAATTGGCAGAATTTCTTTCCCTCAGCCGTGGCTGCGGCCAATCAGAGGCCGGCTTGGTGAAACAGAGCACGTTCACCGTGGCAACTGCTCCACTCTACACTCCTCACACCGATCTTTCTGTCTCCGTCAGATGGTCAAAACACCACCCCACGGTGAGGTGAAACTGGCTGCTCTTGCAGCTCAGGGTGAGGTAGACCCTGGCTGAGCAGAGGAGGGTGTGTGTGTGTGTTTTACATGCTTTCTGCAAAACCATTTCCCCAATTAACCAGAGCAAATATTCCACATAAGGAAGTGAGGTTATCTCAGGGGTTGAGGGTGGTGTCTCCAAATGAGTAAGACATGAGACACTCTGCAAGCTTGTCTGTAGCAGCAGCAGCAGCAGCTTGTGGGGGGGAAGGAGTGATATTTGAGCCACAGCGCAGATGTGGGAATACAACTCAAGACAAGTGTGGGTGGTGCTGTGTGTTTCAGTGCAGCTGGGTCAAAAGACAAACCACACTTATTTGAGTAACCCTACCCTGTGTGTTTGTTACAGCAAACATACAGAGATACTAAATATGCAGACCCCCCAGTGGAGAGACCTGCTTGACACAGAGCTAAATGTGTTTACTCCACTGCTTCTTTGAAACGACAGTGTTGCCTTTAGAGGCTCAGAGAAACTGGGAAGACATGTTTAGAGGATAATCTTGGCCACACCATCTGGTCAAGATTTTCTCTCTTTTCGCCAGATTTCTGATTTCCTCTTTTCCCATGAAAAGCATAAAAAAAGTATTTTTGTAGTCTTGAAATGTAACTGAAGAGTCACATGGATTTGATTTTACTTCTTCAAATGGATAATTGACCGGCATGTGTAGCAGAAAGTGTAAATACTTGTGCAGCATCCCAAGCCAGTGGTGAACTACATAATCTATGCTTATACTATTACTGATCACTTCCAGTGGCTGCTGCCCATCTGGATGCTTCAGAAATCCCATTGCCCACCCAGTATGATCACTGTTGACACAGGGAATTTAATCTAGATATCTTGGTGATGATGAAAGTGGTTGCAATAGGATTAAACTGGGTTTGACAGGAGTGTGACATTGTACAGCAGGGCATTACTCCATGAGCACTGAATTATACTGTAGGTAGTATGAGCAACCTGCTGCCTGTTTTCCACATGCCGAGTAGGGCTGGGTGATATGACAATATATATAATATGAAAAATAAAAAATATCTTTTTACATTGTTTCTATTGCGATGTAGAACAATCAGTGGAAAACGCGTTATGGCAATATTTACATCCATGATATCCAGTTGCATTAGTTTCTGGTACGGTTACATTATTGTTGTGTGATAAAACAGTTTAAGAACAGATTCATTCCAAAAGTTTGCCACACAATATTATCGCTCTAAATACTTTCAAATAATAAGTATTTAAAACTATATTGCGCCACTATTTTATATTACTGAACGTTCCTAACATTAAAGCCATTGCCAAATGATAAAAAGCTAATTAAGCATATCAGCTCCACAAGATTAGCTCTGTATTGCTTAGTATGTCTATGTTTATGACAAAATAACAATAATAATTTATTGATCCCCAGGAGAGACTTTTTTTTTCTCTCATTCTGTTAGAAGACACATTACAGAAGTACACTCACATGTAATTAAATGATAAAGTGTAAAACTTATTTGCTGTTTTGCCAGAATATCATCAAAATGAAGGGACTCAAGTTCAATCCCACTCAACCATAGGAACATTAATTGGCATTACTGGACATGTGTTTAATTGCCTAATTAGACAAACGCCTCATCTGCGGGGTTAAGAGGTTCAGGATCACTGTGTGTGTGTGTGTGTGTGTGTGAATCAATGTGTAAAACAGCACTTGCTTGTGTGTTCCAAAGAACTTTATATGTCACTTTAAGGCCAATACCAGCTATTTATTTTACAAAACTGAATATACTCCAGAAAATGGGTGATAGAAATAAACCAACATGTCTGTTTTAGTCTAGACTAAAATATCTGAAGTCTCTTGCTCTGCTCATGTATCTGCCATGTGGCCTTTGACCATATGACCAGATTATGGGTTGCATGGTTGGGGCCACAGAAAGCCATTACTTAGGGGCTAAAGGCTGGAGTTAAGATTATCTGCTGGACGTCGGGCCAAAGAGATTTGTTACCACAACACAACACTGTGTTTAGTAGTGAGAGGATTCTGGGGTGGCAACGGTTAAATCCAATATTTAGCTAATTTAATTCTGGTTGATGAGCATTTTCCTGTCTTGAGTCAGTTAAACTCACTGTTGGCCATTACTTTAAACTGCAGACAGTCTAACAAGAAACTTCACCTGTTACAATGCCAACTTAAAAATCAGAAAAATAAACATTCACAATGGTCGAGTTGAGCTATGAACAAAAGTGTGTTCTTTTCACTTGGGATATGACTAAATTCAAATTGAAGATCTGCCTGGGTGGGAATTTGGAAAATAAAGTAGAGAATAGCATGCCACAGGGACACACAGTAAAGTCAGAGTGACATTCTTCCACAGAGGTTTTGATGTGGATGACCAGGAAGCCTCCAGAGGTTCACACGCCGTTGGGATGATTTGTCATCATGAATGTTGACTCATGTAAGCAAAGCAACGGCGGGTCACTGAAGGACTCTTTTAGGTTCACCAACTCAAACTACGTACGCACCGCACACATGACCATGAAAGTTAAACATGCATTGTTTTATCTGAGAAGGTGCTTATTAAAATGCCAAACCCTGGGGAGTGACTTTTATGCTGCATTTCAGACACAATTTTTAGCCTGTAAGTCAAGATTTCAAGTCACAACTCACAACTTGGTAGCGTTCCAGGCACAGTCATGAGAAAGCCTTCTAGGTAGCGCTAGTTATGGCTAGCGGCTACGTACCGTTGATGTTAGCTAGCACTAGCTGGCTGATACTAGCAATTTCTAGTCTTCATTTAATAAATATAACCTGTATTAGTACACAATCATTTGTGATTTGTTTTGATTACAATGTGCGGAATTACTTTACATTGGCTATTTATGTATATTTATTTCTCTTTAATCACTGGTGTCTGTACAGCATCAAAATGGGTTGCCATTGTTGTTTATGTGTGTGTCTGACGTCAAAAACTGTAATTGGGAGAACAATGATCTGGTACAAGTTCAGGAGTAGTAAGTTACGGGTTTGACTGCCGTTCCAGGGCACTTTCACGGGTAGAAGGTTGTGAGTTACGCTCACAATGGGTTACGCATTGCATTATTCTCAGATCTCTACAGAGAAAATAGCCTTAAGAATGCACACTGCATGGAGTTAATCTAACGCAAAGGGTGACACTGGATTCTTGGCAAGATTTTTAGCTTTGCTTTGTTCATTGTAATAGTTTGTGAAAGTAGACAATGCAGTCAAGGAGAAATAGTAAAGAAAGACATCATGGACTAAAATATCAGGCAAATTAAAAAATGCAAAAATTAATAATTCAATCTTAGTGTTTTTGTAGCAGCAGATGAGTGCCTCTGCAGAATAGTCTTGCTATTTTGGCCCTAAGGCTACATTAGTTGGCAAATGTTTTTAATTTACTATTACAGTCTATTTTAAATGTTCTCTTAATGAAATCTCAATTCCGTTAGTGCACATTGCTGTGCTCTTTTCTTCAAAATCAAAGGTACGTATATTCACTAACGGTTGTGTTTGTGCAGGCGGTCAGACTCATCATAGTCATAATTATTTTGAATCACAAGGACATATCAGGAAACAACTTATTTAAGAAACCACAATCTAAACACTGTTTTCTCTCTTGCAGTAAACAGACAGAGGTTGACAGACTCTCACACCTCTCTGGATGTTTACACCACAGCTGTTGGAGAATCCTCACAGAGGTGTCAAATACTGGTTGTGTGGTGTTTTGAAAAATGTATTAAAATATCCATGATGAGCAGAGTAAAGTTTGAAAAGATTTCACAGGCCCTTTTCATGCAATTTTTGCAATACATCTTACTTTAGTAGTTTTAGCAGAAGAAAAGAACATTAGCTGGGGTTGAGGTTTCCAGTGGAAGTGAGAGCAGTTAAAATCAATTATAATACAAATCTAAGAGGTCATGCAGCATCATGCATATGAGAACACACAACAGTGCACACCAGTGGGAGAAAAGATTTGGACCGGCCTGTGTAAAATAGATATTTTCTTTTAAAGGTCCCATGACATGGTGCACCTTAGTGGTCCATTAATACCATATCTGAAGCCTCTTTCCCAAAATTCATCTTTGGTGCAGAATTACAGCCGCTAGAGCCAGTCCCACGATGAGCTTTCCTTAGTTTGTGCCAGTTGTGAGTCTGTCAAGAATAATTATAAGGTATAAGGGGCAAGATTCCAGATCGGCCCAGCTGAGCTTTCATTTTCTCAAAGGCAGGGCAGGATATCCAGGGCACCGTTTCTAGCCACTGGGGAACCATAGGCAGGCCGGTGGAACTCATATTAATGTTACAAGACCTCATAAAGGGAAAGTTTCATGTCATGGGACCTTTAAGTCTATATTTTCTATCATGACACCAGCTGATACCAAAAAACATTAAAAGGAAACTCAAACATTTCTTTTATTTATCAATATTAGCCTATGAGCATGGGCTTGACATAACTTTGCAGGCGCATCAATCTGTGATACAGGAAAAGATGACAGCTAAGATGTGCATACCTACACTAACAACAAGAACAACAAAGCAAATGGAAAGCAACCAGAGCCTAAACATACAGCATACAATCTCCCAGCAATACAACTATTTCAAGACTTGATCATCATATTCATTATAATGGCCACGGTATTAATTGTTATATTCAACGGCCACGGTGGCATAGACAAATTTGAGATTTATCTTACTATGAATGGTTTGTGAAAGGGGTAGGCGGCATTGTTTGGAGTGGATTATGACGATTATTTCCTTTTAATCCAGTAAAGTCAAGTTGTACAGATGACTGCTGGCCATTGGTTTTAATCCTGTTTGTTATGTAAAAAACTAATAACAGTAAAATACATCCATTGCAATAGCTTTGGAAGTTTGGAATAGAGCCTGTCCAATATATTGGCAGGCTGGCATTTCCCCATCTATCTGTATCATCGGGTTAGGGTTAGGGAAGGGTTAGGGTTAGGGTTAGGGGGTTAGGGTTAGGTTAGGGTAGAACACAGTGCCCTGGATGGGCGCTGCGAGGGGCACGGGCACAAGGGGACCCCCGGAGTGAGTCAAACACTTAAAATCTCCTTAAAAGACCTGGTTCGGTTTTAAAAAACAGTTTTTGTAAAAATTACAATAATAAATATATAATATACATAGAGAAAAGAGAAGGGGGGGGGGGGGGGGAGAAAAAAGAAAAGTTAAGATAAATAAAATAAATAAAATATATAAAAGTTATGTTGATAAATAAAATGCCCGGTGTCCAGTCTAAAAGAAATTCAATTAAAATATGTTAAAATATATTAAAATAATTTTTTTACACAAAACATATAAAAATACTAAAATACTGTTTGAATTACTTGCCCCTAAGGATAAAAAGTACATATACCATTAAAATTAGTAAATAAGTGCTTTAAAAAGTGCTTATAAAGATAAAAGTGCCATGCAATAATAAATAAATAAATAAATAATAATAAAACATTTAAATACATCATAGGATAAAATCACACTGTTAGAAGCATGCATAAAACCAATGGTATGTGTATGATCATGTTAAAATCCAGAGGCAAGCAATCCATGTTGTAAAACAAGATAATAAATATTAATAATATCATTAAAATATAGGATCACCAAGGCATCTTAAAATGACTTTATTTAAAAGAGTGAACATGTAAAAGTCTGTCTATATTTAAGTCGGGCCCCCCCTGCAGGCAGAAATCAGTTACCTAAAAAGAAAAAAATAATAAAATCTGAAAGGCATTACATAAAATAAGAGAGTCATAAAAATAGAAAGAAAGGAAAAAGAAGGAGAACATGTAGGGGGGTTAAAAGACTGGTTCTGGTGGACTGCAGAGGAGGTCCCGATAAAACCTGAGGAGAGAGGAGACCAGAAAAGTGGGGGTAAAGGGTTTTTAGAAACTAAAAAATTAATTAAAAAGAGAAGTGGACCCATGTTAGTATTTTCCGTTCAGACCCGTAGGGTCTATTGTTTTTAAAAAATGGATCCACTTCGTCTCCGCTGCCCGGCGCTGACCCGTGGTCCAGGTTCTGTTGCTCTCCAGGCCCATGCTCGGAACATTTTGAGAGCCGTGGAGTTTAAAATGTGCATATAAAACAGTTGTGCCATCGCCCTTATTTAAAATGTATTGATGTTCTTTTATCCTTAAATACAGAGCATTTCTTGTCTCCCCCACGTAAAACTTATGGCAGGCCCTGCATCTAATTGCATAGACCACATTGATGGTGGTGACCTCCGCCTTGATGCCTCTAAGGAAGCGCCTCGAGTAACCTCTCAACCTCATTGCACTAAAAAGTGTCCTGGTGGCTTCCTCCACATGCTCCAGGAAGGTGCAGATCCTGTGGAATCGTATCAGCTGGGACTTGATGAGGCCTCTGTACGTGTGCTTGGGGTGGTAGCTTGTTTTATGAAGGAGTGCATGGCGATCTGTGTCCTTGAAATAAACCTTGGTGGCTAGTGTCTTCGACTGGTCGCCGGGGCTGTGGAAGAAGACCCTCGTATTGAGGAACTCCACTGTAACGGGTTGAAGGGTGTGCTTGAGTTTTATTTTAGGGTGGTGTGAGTTGAGGGTGTCCAGGAAAGTCAGGAAAGTCGGTTCTGTGTTGTCCCATAGGCCGAAGATGTCGTCCAAGTACCAAAAATAAAGCAGGGGTTTGATGGTGAGTTGATGGAAGGCTGTTTCCTCCCATTGGGCCAGGTAGATGTCTGGAATTGGATGGAATTCTGGGAAGCTTGGGTTTTATTATTTACCTCAAGAGATGGACTGTGTATCTGCAGCTGACAGATGGACTGGTAGTGTAGGTGTAGGTCTGGTCACCCCAGGACCAGAGGAGCAGGGTACGAGACCCAGGCGTGGCAACACCAATGGACCACATGACAATGGTAAATGTTCAGCAGGGGACCACGTTGGCCTTTGTGTGTAATTATAGAAGGGAAAGGGATCAGGGTGTTTTTTAGGTTATGAATGGAATTAACTTTACAAGGAGAGAGGTACATGTAATAGATTAAAAAGTAGACAACACAACAATAAAAAGGTCTGAAAGAAGAGCTGAGATAAGTGCTCCAGTCCTAAGTAAAACAAACGGTAATACATTATAAACATGCACACTTCTAAAAAAGTTTAATAAATGTAAGTGCTGGGCAAATCAAGGTGCCAGTAAAATCATATCACACCTCCAGCTGACACTGGAATAAATAATGGATAATAAATAAATAAGTACATAATAAATAAATGCAAGCAAATTCATAATATTTTGATAGAAGGCATGCAAAAACAATGAATCTCATAAGTGCTTAGAAAAACTGTACATCAAGGAAGGAAGGGCATGCAAACCACATCTAATAATAATAAAATAAAAAATTGTCTAAGAACATTCTTAAATACATATGTGAATTAGATTAGATAATAACATATAAATATTGGAAAAAAGAGGGAAAAGAAGAAGATAGGGTAGAGGAAACTAATAACTAATAACGGGGACCAACTGTCACAGTACAACCCCCAGTCAAACATAACTAATCTTTCTGCTGTTTTCTCCCTCACGCCTGCACAGCTGGAGATCCTGGAGAAGGGCCTCACCTTCATCCCCACACCCAAACCTCCCACCCGGCCAGAGCTCAGGGGGGACCTACATCTTTCACAGGAGGCTTAAACTCCTGGATCACTTTCAGGGAGGACAGAGGCGGGGAACCTGTGCTCTTCACCGGACCGTCCCATTGGGAACCACACCTGGCACAATATCACCAGAAATAGCACAATTAATCAATAAAAACAACCAAGCACTCATACATTGGCGCCCTTTCCACACAAAGCACCCAACATTAGTCAGGAACACAAACAGATTATTAATTCATTAGGTAATAACAAACACATGGTCATAAAACCTGCAGACAAAGGGGGCCAAATAGTTATTCAAGACAAGAACAATTACATTTTTGAAGCCAACAGACAGTTAAATGACATCACATATTATAGACCACTGACTAACACATTACAAATAGAAACACAAACACTTATTAGGGATATTACAGACAAACTTTACCAAAACAAATTCATTGATTTTAAACAGAAGAAATACCTGGACGGTCCGGGTTAGTTAGTTAGGGTTAGGGGGGTTGGGGTTAGGGTTAGGGGGTCAGGGTTTAGGTTTAGGAAAGCAATAGACGGTTGGGTTTAGGAAGGGTTAGGAAAATTACGGGATGGTTTCGGTTGGGCTAGGGTTAGGGTTAGGGTTAGGGGTAGGGTTAGGGCTAGGGTTTAGGTTTAGGAAAGTAATAGACGGTTGGGTTCAGGAGAGCAAGAACGGGACTTGGGACAACAACGGGAAGGTTGGGTTAGGAAAATAACAACGGGATGGTTTCGGTTGGGCTAGGGTTAGGGTTAGGGGCATTAGGATTAGGGTTGGGGGTTAGGGTTAAGGTTAGGGTTTAGGTTTAGGAAAGCAATAGACGGTTGGGTTTAGGAAAGCAATGACGGGACTGGGACAACAACGGGAAGGTTGGGTTTAGGAAAATAACAACAGGATGGTTTCGGTTGGGCTAGGGTTAGGGTTAGGGGCATTAGGGTTAGGGTAGGGGGTTAGGGTTAGGGTTTAGGTTTAGGAAAGCAATAGACGGTGGGTTTAGGAAAGCAATAACGGACTTGGGACAACAACGGGAAGGTTGGGTGTAGGAAAATAACAACAGGATGGTTTCGGTTGGGCTAGGGTTAGGGTTAGGGGGGTTAGGGTTAGGGTTTAGGTTAGGAAAGCAATAAGGGGACTTGGGACAACAACGGGAAGGTTGGTTTAGGAAAATAACAACAGGATGGTTTCGGTTGGGTAGGGTTAGGGTTAGGGGCGTTAGGGTTAGGGTTAGGGTAGGGTTAGGGTTTAGTTTAGGAAGTAAAGACGGTGGGTCAGGAGAGCAATAACGGGACTTGGGACAACAACGGGAAGGTTGGGTTTAGGAAAATAACAACGGGATGGTTTCAGTTGGCTAGGGTTAGGGTTAGGGCATTAGGATTAGGGTTAGGGGGTTAGGGTTAAGGTTAGGGTTTAGGTTTAGGAAAGCAATAGACGGTTGGTTTAGGAAAGCAATGATGGGACTTGGGACAACAACGGGAAGGTTGGGTTTAGGAAAATAACAACAGGATGGTTTCGGTTGGGCTAGGGTTAGGGTTAGGGGCATTAGGGTTAGGTTAGGGGGTTAGGGTTAGGGTTTAGGTTTAGGAAAGAAATAGACGGTTGCGTTTAGGAAAGCAATAACGGACTTGGGACAACAACGGGAAGGTTGCGTGGAGGAAAATAAAAAGGATGGTTTCGGTTGGGTAGGGTTAGGGGCGTTAGGGTTAGGGTTAGGGTTAGGGTTTAGGTTTAGGAAAGTAATAGACGGTTGGGTTCAGGAGAGCAATAACGGGACTTGGACAACAACGGAAGGTTGGGTTTAGGAAAATAACAACGGGATGGTTTCGGTTGGGCTAGGGTTAGGGGCATTAGGGTTAGGGTTAGGGGGTTAGGGTTAGGGTTAGGGTTTAGGTTTAGGAAAGCAATAGACGGTTGGGTTTAGGAAAGCAATAACGGGACTTGGGACAACAACGGAAGGTTTGGTTTAGGAAAATAACAACAGGATGGGTTCGGTTGGGATAGGGTTAGGTTAGGGGCGTTAGGGTTAGGGTTAGGGTTAGGGGGTTTGGGTTAGGGTTTAGGTTTAGGAAAGCAATAGATGGTTGGGTTTAGGAAAGCAATAACGGGACTTTGGACAACTACGGGAAGGTCGGGTTTAGGAAATTACAACAGGATGGTTTGGTTTGGCTAGGGTTAGGGGAGGGGGTTAGGGTTAGGGGGTTAGGGTTAGGGTTAGGATTAGGGTTTAGGTTTAGGTTTAGGAAAGCAATAGACGGTTGGGTTCGGGAAAGCAATAACGGGACTTGGGACAACTACGGGAAGGTCGGGTTTAGGAAAATTACAACAGGATGGTTTTGGTTGGGCTAGGGTTAGGGTTAGGGTTGGGGACGTTAGGGTAGGGTTACGGGGTTAGGGTTATGGTTAGGGTTTAGGAAAGCAATGGAGTGTTGGGTTTAGGAAAGCAATAAAGGGACTTGGGACAACGACGGGAAGGTTGGGTTTAGGAAAATAACGGGATGGTTTCGGTTGGGCTAGGGTTAGGGTTAGGGGCGTTAGGGTTAGGGCTAGGGTTTAGGTTTAGGAAAGTAATAGACGGTTGGGTTCAGGAGAGCAATAACGGGACTTGGGACAACGGGAAGGTTGGGTTTAGGAAAATAACAACGGGATGGTTTCGGTTGGGCTAGTGTTAGGGTTAGGGGTGTTAGGGTTAGGGGGTTAGGGTTAGGGTTAGGGTTTAGGTTTAGGAAAGCAATAGACGGTTGGGTTTAGGAAAGCAATAACGGGACTTGGAACAACAACGGGAAGGTTGGGTGTAGGAAAATAACAACAGGATGGTTTTGGTTGGGCTAGGGTTAGGGTTAGGGGGGTTAGGGTTTAGGTTTAGGAAAGCAATAGACGGTTGGGTTTAGGAAAGCAATAACGGGACTTGGGACAACAACGGTAAGGTTGGGTTTAGGAAAATAACAGGATGGTTTTGGTTGGGCTAGGGTTAGGATTAGGGGCGTTAGGGTTAGGGGGTTAGGGTTAGGGTTTAGGTTTAGGAAAGCAATAGATGGTTGGGTTTAGGAAAGCAATAACGGGACTTGGGACAACAACGGGAAGGTTGGGTTTAGGAAAATAACAACAGGAAGGTTTCGGTTGGGCTAGGGTTAGGGTTAGGGGAGTTAGAGTTATGGTAGAGTTATGAGTGTTAAAGGGTGTTTGTTGTGTACACCGGGGATTTTAAAGGCGGGCGGACTTCCGGGGTTAATGGAAGCGACCCAGAATTAATTAATATATTATAAATGTTGTAAACCGTTGTAAAACTGTAGTGAGGTTAAGCGGGTTTTGTGCCATTTATATTTCTGTATGTTCAATTACGTAGACTAATGTCTTGGCTGATTTAAAAGCCTTTTGGATGATTCCCGCCGGAGCCCCCCTGTAGAATGTGAGTAAATGGTTTGATCCAGTTCAGGGGTTACGCTATTTAAGGGGGATATTTCAGTTACTCGAGAGACCTGCATGATGTCAGACGTAAGTCTGTAGGGATCCTTTGACGTTGTCAATAACAGTCAACTTATATACAGCTATATTTTTGTATTCAGTTTGTTATTTTACCTTTTTGTCTCTTAAGTCTATTTCTTTTCTGTTTGGAAAGTCTTTGATTTTCATTAGTTTTTTTTTATATTTTTGTATTTTGTATTTTGCCGTGTGGCCTTGCTTTGGGATAAATAAAAATTATCCCATCTTCATCATAACTGCATCCCTGACTCCTCATTCCTGGTACTCATCCTTGCTGCAACCAACTGGCAACATCTACCCACAACAGGGCCGATTAAAAAACAAACAAAAAAAAAGAACAGAAAATAATGACAGAAAAATGATTCTGATAAATTAATACTTAAAAAATAAAATAAAAACGGTCAACCATTGTTGGTGTTGCATTGTTTGTCCACCGGTCTACAACGTCCCTGTTGGCAACACTCAGATTTTTTATTTTATTTTTTATTGTGTTTTGGTTCAAACAACTTTAAGTTTCATAATTATCTTAAGTTGGTATTTTTATACATTTTATTTATCAGAACATTAATATATTTTGATGTTCCTCTCTTCTGTTGTGACAATATGACAAATTATTATATTATTTTAGTGAGAATTCATAAATAATTACAAATAACTAATGTTATAGAAATCTGTTTATGTTTGGTTACGCGTTTCTGAATTCTTTTTTTTAGATATTCATTGGCCGATATATCTAAATATTGGATTTTTAGATAATCAAGTATTTGTATCGGTATTGGCCTTAATAAAAATCCTTTATTGGTCTGACTCTAGTTTGGAGTGAATTTATATTTGGAGAGCGTAGGTATATGTTAAAATTCTAGTTTAAACCTAAACAGCTTATGTAAGTCAAAACTGCCTGCGAGCTTCTCCTGACAATACAGTGATTTGTTGACTATGCGACAGCAAGTCGCTTAGTTATAATACAATTGTTAGCCTATTTTTACAAAAATGTCTACTACGGACTCATAATGTGAGGTACAAGGTAATGTAGCCTTTTATACATTGTTGTATTTCTTAAAAGGAACAATAGACAACCTACGTTTTTAAACGCTTGAGATGTAAAGTTATTCACTGTCAAAGTGGCATCAAAATGAATGGCATTGGACACCTGGATAGCTCAGTTAGTAGAGCGGGCGCCTATATATAAAGGTTTTACTCCTCGACGTAGCAAACATGGGTTTGACTCCGGTCTGCAGCCCTTTCATCTCGTCTCTCCCCCTTTTATGTCTTCATCTGTCCTGTCAATAAAGGCCTAAATACGTCCAAAAAACAATATTTAAAAAAATAAATGAATGGAAGTCAACAGAATGCTAACGGTGGGTGACTGCTTTGTAGCATTAGGAGCTACTCTATGTGGAAGCCCGCTTACCCCCATGTGCACACAAACATGATGACATGCAACTGTCAAAAGTCAGCCACACCAGTATTCCAGACTTTTAATTGGCCAAAAATAATACGTCACCTGAAAATGCCTTCATTTATTGGTTGTTCATGTGGCTAGCAGCTGGCGCACATCAAATCGAGTCATACTCAATGCAAGTGTTTTTTTGGCATAGTCATGTCATGGATTATTAGTAAATAAATGTCTACCTAAATTGTCTTCATTTTCAAAACATGTAATTTTCCTATAGTGTGTAACTTGTTATATTAATCAGAACCTCTTCTTCCCTAACTAACCAGTGACATAGACAACAATTTTGGGTAAAAATAGTCTATTTTGCTTGTAATAAGAGGTTTCCTTTAGCAATGTTTCTCAATAATAAAGTAATATTACGGCATCTGTTATGCTTGTGGTTTTAACTTATACTGCTGGATTTACGCTTCCCTGCCGTCCTTATTAGTAGAATCAACACAGTATTTGTAGCATTTTTATGATGATCAAACAGGGATTTCATAGGTGTGTATGGGTGAGCATATAAATTCCTCCGCCCAGGGCTGGTGTGTTATTCCAGTAATCCAGGCCAGTGATTGATCCAAGCCCAGCAGCATCATGAAGCTGGCAGGTAGCCACATTGGATCTGGCTGACCTTTGGCCCCAGGTCACTGCCTCTGCTCTTACTCGACAGGCTTTCAAAAGCTTGCTGGATGGATGCACATCAGAGAAAATCTTTTCTCTTAATACATCCATGGAGAAACTGCTTAAATCAATAGGCAGGAGAGTAGGTCTTTTTCCCAAATAATAAATCGTCCAGATGTATTTTCTAATTCTGTGCAGTCCAGCTGAAGCAAGCCAGGTCAGTGAGCTCAGTGTGGTCCGACCACAACCTTCAGACAATCATAAAGAGTATACAACTCTTTGTCATCCACTCAGTAATACAAGAGAAAGGTGGTGGAGAACACTTAAAATTAAAATTAAAGTTTATGGGGAATTAAAACTAATCAAGCCTCCAGAGCCTATGACATGTGGCTAATAAGGCTTTCGTGACTCAAAAAAGACAAAGGCTTGCATAGAATATAATATCTATTGCAGCAGTTCTAAACAGGCCTCTGATTTAATTAGATTAATGTATGTGGTTAGGTCCCAGCTGAGTGTTTCAGATATGTGTTTAATGATTTATGCATGAGACGAGTTACATACTAAGCTGATATCAACATATTCACTCTGACGTACAATCATTTTCCACCTTTACAGTCTTCTGCAGGTAAAAGGATTTATAATGATGACTCAGAGCTTGGAGGGATGGGTGGAGCTGCGTGTGAGTAATAGAAGATTAGATTTTGGATAATCCCAGAGAGATCGTGCAAGAAGGTTCACAGTGTAACTAGTCTATACTGTATTTTGTATCAGTAACATACTTACTGGGTATCAAGGAAAGAAGACTGGCATGTTAGGGAATGAGAAGGTAACAACTTTGTTTTAGTCGTAAATAAATTGTACAAAAAGTATTTACTACTATGTTAAACTACATTTATAGAGGAGGTAGGCCATTCTGGTAGATATTTACCACCTGACAGAACAAGCTACCCTACCTTAATAATTACAAAAATGCTATCAGTGGGCAACACAAGGTTAACAGTTTCAATATTTAATTAAATTAGTGTATCCATCCATCCATCCATCTTCGTCCGCTTACCTGGGTTGCAAGGGCACCAGCTCCAGCAGGGAACCCCAAACTTCGCTTTCCTGAGCCACATAACCAGCTCCGACTGGGGGATCCCGAGGTGTTCCCAGGCCAGGTTGGGAACGCCTTGGTATGCCATCTAGTCCTGGGTCTTACCCGAGGCCTCCTTCCAGCCATAGGTGAGGGTAGGAATGAAGACTGACCGGTAGATCGAGAGCTTTGCCTTTTGGCTCAGCTCTCTTTTTGTCACAATGGTGCAATAAATTGAAAGTAATACCGTACCTGCTGCGCCGATTCTCCGACCAATCTCCCACTCCATTGTCCCCTCACTCACAAACAAGACCCCAAGGTATTTAAACTCTTTCATCTGGGGTAAGGACTCATTCCCTACCTGACGAAGGCACTCCATGGGTTTCCTGCTGAGAACCATGGCCTCAGATTTAGAGGTGCTGATCCTCATCCCAAGGTTCGACCATCGGCCAAACCCTCCTTTCCAGCACCTTGGGGTAGACTTTACCATGAAAGCTAAAAAGTGTGATACCCCTGTATTTGGCACACACCTCCTGGTCCCCCTTTTTGAACAGGGGAACCATCACCTCGTCTGCCACTCCTTTTGCATTGTTCCAGACTTCCACGCAATGTTGAAGAAGCGTGTCAACCAAGACGGCCCCTCCACTCCCAGCACCTTCAGCATTTCTGGATGGATCTCATCAATCCCTGGGGCTTTGCCACTGTGGAGTTGTTTAACTACCTCAGCGATTTCCACCAGGGAAATTGATGACAATCCCCCATCATCCTCCATCTCTGCCTCTACCATAGAGGGCATATTAGCTGGATTTAGGAGTTCCTCAAAGTGCTCCTTCCACCACCCTATTACCTCCTCAGTTAAAGTCAACAGCTTCCCATCCTTCCTGTACACAGCTTGGATGGTTCCCTGCTTCTCCCTCCTGAAACGGTTTTTCAGAAGCACCTTGGTGCCGACCAAAAGTCTTTCTCCATGTCTTCTCCGAACTTTTCCCACATCCGCTCTTTCACAGCAGAGGTTGTCATATTTATATATAGAGAGGTAAATTATATTTAAAGCATCTAGAGCTGACTCTGTAATTATTTTTTACACGCACTGGTTAAATTAAAAAGTACTAATTGAAGTTTAATTTATTTCTAGATAGCTCATCAATGGAAGCGTGTTAGCCCAGAGTTCCCTGTGCTTCTCCCCCTCTCCATATCAGTAAGTAGGCCTACAGAGTAGAAATGTAATCGGTGCCCTAAATATACAAAGTATTTACACTGAAATATGAGGGCTTTTTCACCCAAAGACCACAGAATTCTTCAGAGACTTCACCCATAACAAAACACCAATGAGCTTGACCAAATAGTCTTAACTCAAGGTTCACTCACAGTACTAGCTTTTTTCCCAGAGCCTTCAACTTCATTTCACAGTCTGCCTCAGTGTGTGTAAGTTATTGTTAACTATTGTTCACAAGGTCAAGATTGGAATTGCTGGAAATGTTGGGTGTTTGTAAATTACAGAGTATGGTCTAGACCTACTCTATCTGTAAAATTTCTTGAGATAACTCGTTATGAATTGATACTATAAATTGAATTTAATTGACTGAGTCTTCTTGTCAGATGAATCGTCCGACTAGTGAGTGAACTCCTGCTTTGCAGCTCAGATGTTTCCCACTCCTGAAGGGTTTTTTCACTTTTGCAGAACACTGATTCACCAACTCACCCCGATACACCACAACACCCCTGGTTCAGTTCCTGCACTGTGTTTCAGAGCTGTTAAACTTCAGCATGAGGGACGACAGCATGGCACCACTTTGTTAACCACAGCAACTCTTTGATGTGTTGTTTTTTTATAGGCAAGGAAAGCCTCATGGGTTGGGCCTTTCCCCGCCTTTGCCTTCACCACCTCCTCCTCCTCCTCCTCCTACTCCTCCTTCCCTAACCAAGGTGGCATCTGACTTTCAACATACAGTGATCAAAGATTAGCTGAGCTCACCAAGCAGGAACGGCCCTGATGTGTGCACATTGTGTATAAGAACATGACTGTATCTGCAAATCATTTACCGAAGCGAGCGGTGGGTCATTTGAAAGAGAGCAAAGGGCAGCACTGTACATCGAGCTGCACGTGACTCTGCATTGCATGGGAAACGTGGAGCTTGCTAACATGTAATTAGCTGTTACTATTTTCATTCTGCATTGCCCTGAATCAGCACAGGGCTGTTTGTTGTACACCCCATGCCAGGAAAGTTTGAGGCTGGCTTTTGAGTCTTTTACTCTTCAACTTCATCTATTCACTCTCTGTATTGGTCTGAGGAGAGACAGAGTGGACTGTCCTGGCTAGAGGACCCCTCCCTGAACTGAACAATCGCTCTCACTGAGTGGAAACTTGAAAACAGCCATCCTGAATGAAAAACAAGTTCAGTTTTCTTCAAGGATATTGGCAATATCCTCAAAAAGGAAGACATTGTAACCTACAGAGGCAAAGAAAAGCCATGCTGTATTCCTAAAACAGATGTTTTCATTTTGAAGCTGAAAAAAAGTAGACAGAAAGAGATTATTTGTTTTAGGAAGACTTCGGCCAGCTATTGTACAGTAAGTGGAAAACAGGACTGTCCCCCTGAGGGACCTCTCAGGGACTTTGACGTTAAAAGCTCATTTTCCTCTTCCCTAAATCCCGCTACAGTGAACATCATCCAAAGCGCAAGCTAATGCAAACTCCTGGCATTGCATCAAAGCAGGGCTGGTGTCTGCCTCACTTCCTCTGCCCCCTTTCCTCTGCTCCTTCGCTTCTCTCCATCTCAAGCAGCAAAGCAGGACAGAAACTGCTTTAACCTCTAACCTAGATCACTGAATACGTGATGAATTTGAAATTGAAAACCCATGATTTTTTGGGCTTGACTCATACAGTAGGAACTAAAAGATGTCTAAGCCTGTGCTGATTGTGCTTGATTTTGACCAGTTTTTAAACACACTCAAAATTGGAGTGCCCATTAAGGTTTAGCCGGCATGTAACATCAATTGTTTTGCCTTTTCTTAGGATTCTTTCCTGAAGTCAGACTTACAAACATGGTGCCACTGCTTTGGAATTCTCTACTGTATGCAACCCAAATAGGTAAAACAACTATAATATATGGTATTTTATTTCAATTAAGAAATTGACAAGCACTCTTCAATCAACATATTAAAACATTTTTGCCATCTGTTCAAACTCCTGATGGCTCATTAAAATAAATACTTTGAAGAGGAAATAATACAGACAGAATATGTGAGGCTCAAACCACAAGTACAAAGAAATTATCCAAATGTCCAAAGAGACAAAAGGGTCTGAAAATTCCCAAAGTCAACCCCGACTCTCCAACGAAAAGCGTTTGTATAAAACAGCTAAGTATTTTAAAAAATACAGAATCTTACAAAAAAGTTTAATCTTCTCACTTCTTTAAATCACTGTAAAATATCAGCTGGTATTATGACAAGAAATAAGGAATTTTTCATGTAGAATAATAAAAAGACAGAATGTGCTTCTGCATTTATACATTAGTATTCACATACGCCATGACTCGTGAGTGTACTGTATCTTCAAAGTCCTCCACCCCTCTGATGGTGCTGTGATGAAGGCAGGTGTATCGCACATCCCTTCAACCACTCCTTGTCGCAACTCGAGCTGGAGATAGACACCAGTGGCCATGGTAACAACAAAAAGGTGTAGTCAGCCCCAAGACACCCACATATTTGCAGAGACCTTGTCATTAACCATCTTTTCAAACAGTTCACCAGCCATGCCCAGGCTATGCAAAAGAATTCACTTCACAGCCAAGTGTTCATTGTCTTTATAGGTTATATTACCAACAGCGTTCACATTTTCTGTATATAAAAAAAAAAAACCTACAAAAAACCCCCATAATTTTTGACAATTTGTCAACTTTCAAACAGTCCAAAAAAAGAGACTAAATAGCCATCAACGGGAAAGGATTTCAAGAATACAGGTTACAGTACAAAACTTGTCCAGGTGGTAGCACATGAAGCATGCATGTGTTTATGTTGCCCGGCTCACCCCTAAAACCATCATGCGAAGACATACTGTATAAAAAGGCCACATGGCTTTTCCTTCACTATTAAATGCACGTGTACTCCGACAACTGGCCTTTGTGTCTGCTCTGCTCATCTGAAGACCGACGAAAGGTGCTTCCCCCCATTTGGTGGACTTCACAATAGAGTGCTGCAGGAATGAGTCCTAAAACTCAAAATTAATTAGCATTTTTGCACTTCCAGTTCCCTCCTCTGGGAGTCTCTAAAAAAAGACAGTTGCTAATTGAGACTACAAACGTCATCACACCGAACACAAGAAATCAGTTGGAATCGGTTGAAAGCTATCGTGCTTGATACATTTTATTTTTGGCAATATCATTTAGGCTAAAAAAAATCATAAAATAAGTTGCAGATCTTCATAGGGAATTCTAATGTAGATGATCAACAGTGTTGGGGAGTAACGGAATACATGTACCGGCGTTACGTATTCAGAATACAAATTATGAGTAACTGTATTCCGTTGTGAACTATGGTGTTCATTTGTGAATATTATCTAGCAGAACAAAATATGTAAGCATCATCAACATTCAGTTGTTTTTAACTGCCAAGGGAACCAGGGCAATGCTAACTTTTTGGGTCGGCCTACAAAAACCTGTCATTCCTGCAACTCTCTGTAAACACAAAGCCTTTCAGGGTCATTGTGAAGTGTGTGTTTCGTACACTGGCATGCTCCTGAAGCTATTTACGACTGGGTCGTACTACTGACAAACACAAGTCACAGACAGTTCCTGTGATGGGAGTTGTTAACTACAAAAGATTTGGAGCTTCGATGATATTGGGTAAAAAACTTGTCAACTTTAAAAACAAAACAAAAAACAGCCTTGGTGGAGCTTGACAGTTGCATTTTTAGTGCCCAAAAGTGTTATGATTTTATCAGCAGTACTAGAGGCATGTTTAATTTTAGTTAAAGGTATAGTTTGACATTTTCGCAAATACAATTATTCACTTTTTGCTGTGTTAGATAAGAAGATTGATACCACTGTCATATCTTTCCGTAGTTAGCTTAGCCTAGCGCAAATATGAGAAACAGGGAGGATCAACAAATAGCCTGGCCCTGTCCAAAGATAAAGGACAGAGAATTAAACAATATAAAACAATACATTAAGTGGTTAATTTGTGAGTTTTATAGGTGCTAGTGCATAGGCACGGACTACAACAACTGTGATTAGTCTGCCTGGTAGCAAAACATCCATGTCCCTCAGTGGCTGGACAAGCGCAGGAAATTCAGCCGCCTTTTGCATCAATCCAATAGTGGTACACACCATGTCCACCTACGTATTTTCTCTTTGTTTGAAGTACACAAAGAAACTCAACACAGAAGCCACTGTGAAACTACTGCCAACTGGCGCTTGGGTGTGCAACGGCCTTCAGCCTACAGGTGTGTAGTGGTGCCGGAGCACACAGGAACGACGCTCTGCCATTTTTCTTAAAGTAAGGAAATTGAGTTTGCATAATCCAATTAAAAAAATGTTTTGAGCGCTTGAAGATCCACTAATGCGTCTGTTGCGCAAGAGAGACAGTGTAAAAAAAAATTGGAATTGTCAAAATTGTCATACTCACATTTAAGATGTGTTGATTGATTCAAGATGTGAACTCATGCATTGAGTGCAAGAAAAACCTTTACACCTTAAAACAGTGAATGAAATCTTTTTTTCTCAATTTATAGCTAGCTAACTGTTAACTAATAAAGATGACAAGGCAGCCAGACATCCTTTTATTTTATAGTTATATTTTTGTAACCTTGCCATTGTAGGAACAGCAGTTCAATAACCTTCAAAATTAGCTGCAATTTGCCATAGGTGCTATACATCACCCTTAGAGCCCACTAACTAACACAACAATTACAATATTAAAGTTTACTGAGGGCTATTTCTTGGGAGCAGTTGCTAGACTCCAGGTAGTTTGCGGTCTTTATGCTAAGCTAAGCTAACCAACAGCTGGCTTTAGCCTTATATTGAACTTGCAGATATGAGAGTGGTATTGAGTTTCTCATTCAACTCAACCAAAATGTAACTTTTCCTTTAAAACAGGAAATAACCAAGATTGGAGATGCAAGTTTCTTACTTGAAAACATCGATTTGATGTTTGTGTGGACACAAACCTCACAAGTCTCTGACCAAGGGCTCTGTGTTTGTTAACGGATCAGTCGGAGTATACTGTTTGAGCATGTAAACAAAAGGCAGTTGGGCTTCAGCATGAGTCTGCTGAGCTCCCTCTTCTTCAGATCACCCCAACAGGATGTCTCTAGCCAGCTTCTAACTTTCTCTTTATTCTAAGTGCAGAGGCTTAGTGAAGCCTTTCACCCCTTTTTCCAAATATCTTTTCCATAATCTTCAACATCTGGTCTGTGGAATTAACAACAAAAATATAACTTAAGATAAACTCTCTAGGCACTGTTTGATTTCCAAGGCTTTTTGTTGTAGACTGTGATAAAAGGACAGCAAACAGATAAAAAAAATGATAAAAGAAACACCAGAGAGTGATGGTTCTGCAGACCACACACTTTCTCCTCTGTGATATAATCAAGGTCCTTCGAGTCAGCTCACACACAAACAGACTCGCTTCAATCTCTGAGGTGAAGAGGCTGAGGGCAGAAAGTTTCTAAAGGGTACGTGTGTAGAAGTTTTCAAGGTTAAGTATCACTTCCAGTCTTTAACCAATCTTTCTCCTTTATGAAAAGCAAACAAAGGTTGTATTTTAAGCCATAATCTTCTGTGGAATCTCTATAGAAGCCTTGATGAAGATGCAGTTGTCTCGGATGTAGTTCCTCTTCTTAATCTCCTCGTGAGAGATGAACTTGGGGTAGCCGAAGCCCAGGGTGCTCTCGTCCAGCGAGTTGCGGCTGCTGCAGGGCTTTTGGAAGTTCTTCCAGTTGGGGTCGGGGTTGAAGGTCTCCGTGATGTGCTGGGGTTTGGAAAGCGACGGGTCGCTCTGGTCCATGATGGAGAAAGTCACCTTGTAGGAGAAGGGCCACTCCAGCAGGCTGTCGTACTCTCCGGGCAACACGCGGATGTAGACGGAGAGGTGGGAGCCCTCGCCACTGCCGTTACCGTTCAGGAACGCCGACACCTGCAGCTTGTAGCCGTAGCGGTGAGTGTAGAAGGGCGGGCTAAAGAACTCGTGGTTGCTTCGGAGCTTGGCCTCCTGGAGTTTGCGGGAGTAGTCGCTGAGCTTCCAGATGAGGACACCGTCGTGACTGACGGACAGCTCCTCCATCTCCCTCCGCAGCTCCAGGATCTCCTGCCGCTGACGCCCCACCAAGTTACACATCATAGTCAAGTGAGACTTAGTGGTGTCTTCCAGGTGACGACCAATAGCCAGTTTGGGGCACTGCCAGAGAGAAAGCAAAGAGATTAATCATTTAATTGCTGCAGCACAGTTAGTAAGTGAGGAACTGCGTAAAAACATACAGATGTTACACATTCACAGCTATATAAAGTAACGTATAAAGTAACACAAAGCCAAAATCTGTGGCTTTTAATTTCACAACATACTTGGGGCATCTACATTGCCTAATTTTGTGTTAAACTGTTTTTCTGTTTGTCATTTATACTTCTCATATGTACATGTACTTTAGCTGCCCCCAAAATAAAATAACAACATGATATTTTCACCATGAATTAATTAAACAATAAAGCATTTGGAGTCAAAGCCCACCTTCAAAAAAGAAAATGACTAGTCTGAACTTGAAGTTTATGGTCCGGGTGGACATGATTAGTGGAAATATAATGAGGGGTTTTAATAACAGGAAAATACAATTAAGAATTGCGTTGAGCTGGATTTGCATGACTTTTCTTTGTAAACTGGAGGTTTTTATGTAATGGGAGGGCGTCCAGATGAATGGTAATTTGGGTTGAAGTGTCTCTCTTGGTCATTTTGCATGCACTTTTCAGACAGTTCCTAACTTCAGCTCCTAAACTACTATAACTCTAAGTTGGACATAGTGCCGGGCTCTAATATTAGATCATGAGATAAAAAATAACATCTGTGCAACATAAGTTTCATCTCTCACTGCACTGATTGACCTTAGTGTTTAGTCAATAGCCTTTAAGTCTGCATTTGGGCAGAATGGGAAGTTATGTTGTGTGTGTGTGTGTGTGTGTGTGTGTGTGTGTGTGTGTGTGTGTGTGTGTGTGTGTGTGTGTGTGTGGTATGCTGAGATGTGATTATGACTTGAAGATGTGGTGTCATGTTTGTGGCAAATTGGGATGGAAAAAATATAAATATTACTGGAAAAATGTGGATGCTGTTCGTAGCCATTATCTAAATAATGTATTTGTTTACATCCATTTACATCAACAGACAACAGTTCTATTGATGTGTCTGCCATACACTGAACAAACTAAAGATGTGGATGCTCTAATTATTACATGTAATGGTCACTGTGCTGTTCTTTGCTTTCTCTCTGTAAATGTTATATATAAAGTTTTCCAGATGCTTTGTAATAACTAACAGAGCGCTGCGGGTATGACGCTCATCTGCCGCTCTTCCTCGAGTGTGTCCACATTTTCTCAAATTGATGTCAGTATCAAAAATAGACAGAAATGCCCATTACATAGAAGTATTGCTCTCATTAAAAAAGAGCCTACAGGCACAGTACTGTATGTTCCAAAAAAGAAAAATAATTACTTTGGACACAGTAAGCAAACAATTTCAAGAAAAAATGCATGTAAACAATGAAAGTCGTGTTAACGAAAAGAAGAAGTAATCTTTTAAAGTTAAATGATGGCGGTCAGTCTTACCCTGTGTTTGCAGCCGGCGTCTTTGAAGGGGCAGAGAACAAGCGCGCTGCCGCAGTTGTCCTTCACATGGTTAGCCAGATCCTCTCGGGCGATGTTAGGTGTGCCGCACTGGTTTGGGCACTGGACAGGAAACCGAGGGCAGTGGTACTGGTGGTTCTGCAGAGGAGTTGGGAACAGTGTTAATGTGTACACTCCTGACCGACAGCATGAGTGATAAGAACACATTCTGCACTGTGGGGCTGGAGCAGGTGCACGTATTCCTAGATGCAGAAGGTCCAGGGTTGGAGTCCAACCTGTGACGGTTTCCTACGTGTCTTCCCCTCTCTCTCTCACAACTTTCAAGTCTCAGCTGTCCTAGAAATTAAAAGGTAGTAATGCCCCTAAAAAACTTTTGATAATTAATTGTCTTTTTTTCCCCCCATGGTTATTGCTTTTTATGTTGCTTTACTTGTTCTTAAATTACAGTAAAGTCAATGTCTTTGGGTTTTAGATTGTAGGGCTGTTGACTTATTAGTTGACTAACACTCAAACAATTTTGTCAACTAATAAATTAGTTGATTTAAATGACAGACCTGTAAAACTGTGTTTCTCCACAAAGAATCATGCAAAAACACCAGTTGAAATCTTGTGCAGAAGTCTCTTTAAAATAAATTGTTCAGCATGAAAAAGCATAAAATATGACTCATCAACCAAATACATGTCAATAGACCAGTGTTGTAGTCGAGACCACCTAAACTGAAACCAAGTCATCACCAAGACCAAAACGTATGGAGACCGTGACGCGACCAAGACCAGATTTGCCCGGTTTTAAAACATAGACATAAATCAGACAACGCACAGGCAATTGAGTTATATCTTTGCAGTTGTGGTCTTGTCTGGTCTTGAGATAAAATTCTGAGCCCCCTTTATTATTAAGACAGGTCTTGAGTACTAACACTGCAGTAGATGAAGACCAGATGGGTCGATCAGTCGACTATTAGAGGAAATAATCACAAGATTACTATATATAATCTTTTCATCTTAGTTTAATCAATTAATCATTAAATCTAAAAAAATCATATAAAATTTCAATAAAAAACTTCAAGGGTCATGTTTTCAAAAGGTCTTGTTTTGTACGACCAACAGTCCAAATCCCAAAAGTATTTAATTATCAATAATATAAAACAGAGAAAAGCTAAATATCTTCATATTTTTAGCATTTTAGCTTGAAAGATCATCAAAATACTAATTAAATAGTAAACTGTGAGTATATATATATATATATATATATATATATATATATATATATATACACACACACACATACATACATAATATTCTCTGACTTAACTGAAATGATGTTGAAATTAAATGAATAGATAAAAAACACATCATCACTTTGTGTCTAAGATTGGGTTATTACATCTTGTCACCAAAATGAGTGGGAAGGGAGAGGGTTCACTGTCTGCTCAGCCTCTGGCCAGATGTGCTCAGATGCAGGTGCTTCAAAACAGCAGGTTACACTAACATCCAGCTGCCACAGGACAGAAACACCATGAACGGCAGCATCTTACAGCCACATCCCGCTCCGCCGGGGCTGGAAACCCTCTACGGGCCACATGCAGGACGAACGACAGGTACAATGATACTGACAGACTCGATCATGCCAAATAAAACTTTTCACTAATAAGACAGAATTAGAGCAGGGATTTTAAACTGACCTGGATTGTGTCAAACACAAACTCCTTGCCGCAGTACTTGCAGGGCTGTGTGCGTTTGGGACACTCGGCCAGGCCATGTTGGGACAGCAGCCGCCGCATCATCCTCGCCCCACACTTGTTCTCACAGTAAACACTCTCCTGGGGACACACACCCTGGTGGTTCTGGAATGCACAGGAAATACGCAATTACAATTTAGAGCTGGCCTATAAAGTCAACACATGCATTACTGTGGGTGTTACGGTTTCCTCAATGGCAGCTTTTAATGAACAAAGTATTTTCGCTTTACTTTTTCAGAAGTTCAAAAAATACATCAGACAATCTGGGACAAAGGAAACAATCCTTATTTTTATTGTCATTAAAATAAGTTCTGAGATATTGATTAGGAAGTTAGTGTTGCACTATGCTGCGGTTTTAAGGAATGGCACTTTATGAAGTTTTCTTAAAAGGTCCCATGGCATGAAAATTTCACTTTGTGAGGTTTTTTAACATTAATATGAGTTCCCCCAGCCTGCCTATGGTCCCCCAGTGGCTAGAAATGGTGATGGGTGTAAACCGAGCCCTGGGTATCCAGCTCTGCCTTTGAGAAAATGAAAGCTCAGCTGATCTGGAATCTTGCTCTTTATGAGGTCATAAGGGGCAAGGTTACCTCCCCTTTCTCTGCTTTGCCCCCCCCCCCCATCCCAATCCACAAAAGCTACAGATTCAGAAATGGCACATACTAAGGAAAGCTCATTGTGGGACTGACTCTAGTGGCTGTTATTCTGCACCAAGACTGAATTTTGGGAAAGAGACCAGATACGGTATTAGGGGACCACTAAGGTCTATATAAAAAAGACTTCAGATATGGTCTTAGGGGACCGCTAAGGTCTAAATAAAAAAAGACTTCAGATATGGTATTAGGCGACCACTAAGGTCTATATAAAAGCATCTAAAGAGCACCATGTCATGGGACTTAATTAATTATTTTCACTAAAATGAGAAGACTTTTTTGTAGAAGACGTATTAAAATGTACTACACTAAATAAAGGACTTACAAGAGTATGATTTATTATTTTAGTTAGTATATTAACTAAAGTTCCGAGCTAAAACAAATAGTCAATTAATTGACCAGTACAGGAAATGACAAGAGTAAACAGAGGAGGGGTGGAAATGACAGAGGTACTTCAGGCCGCTCAGCAAAACACATTTAACATGAAAGACCCAGTCAAAGCTTCTTTCCTTCTGCCAGCACACGTGCCATTTCATAACAGACTGACACACCTGCATTACTCCCTACTGCTGCTTTTCACAAAAACGCCTTTCATAGAGGCATGGAAATTATGTAGCGTCACTGTGGTTTGTGTACGTCAAACTCCTGCTGAGTTGTAACAGGGAAAGAAATGAAAACAAAAACAGGTTTGGAGTCGGTGTTTACCTCGTAGGCTTCCCCGGTGAACTCGCTGCCACAAAACTCGCACTTGACCTTGCGCTTGGGGCAGTCGTGCTGCAGGTGGTCGGGCAAGTCGCGGCGCGTAAGCTTGACAGAGCAGCGGTTGGGGCAAGGTATCACATTGAAGGCGCAGGTGGAAAAGTGGCCCTGAGGGAGACACAACACACAGCACACACACATGTTAGGAAATACACAAGTCAGAGTGCTTTATATATTTTTAGCAGAGATGGAGGGGAAACAGATGAGAGGACATTGAAGTTACTCACCTGCAGCTGCTTCATCTGGCCCGTCCAGCGGCAGCCCTCCTCACTGTGGATGCAGCGGATGGGCAGCGCCAGGATCTGCTGTTCCAGCTCTGGGTCTGGGTAGATCTGAAGAACACAAGCAGGAGGAGGTCAGAGAGGCAATGGCAGGAACTAGGCTGGAAGACTGTAATATACCACTTTCATACAGCAAATGTGTTTAAAATGGGTTTTAATCTGCATTTAACCAATAAACCATGTAAAACCCCATTGGATTAGCTTAAAAAATGCATACTTATGAAGCTGAAAACAGGGCTTATACTCTTAGGGCATAAAAAACTGACATTTTAGAGTAAGACAGGAACGCGGTCCATACATGATATTAGGGCAGGGTAATTTGTGGTTGTCAGCGTTCACAGACTCATTTTTAAATAGTTTAGCATCATCTGTGTTAATCTGAATTCAGAAATAAACGTATTTGCTGCAGTTTCATTACTCATGTCACTTATAATTTTGCTAGTGCTAATGCTAGTGAACATTTAACCCCTTTTAAAACCAACTAAACAAACTAAATACACTGTAAGTAAATCAGCTTTAGAGCTGTTGGTCGCCGTATTTGGCGTCAGAGCCAGGCTAGCTGTTATAAGCTAACACAACATTCTTCACTGCAGCTTAATGCACAGAGTTGAGATTGGTATTGATCGATGTCTCTTTATTTATCCGAGGGATATTGTTGTGCAGCAGTTGCAGTGCAAAGTAGGAAAGACTGAATGCATGTTGGTTTCTACATCATATCATACAATGTCCACAGACAGACAGACAGACAGACAGACACAGAACGATGGGCATAAGTTAGTTTTCTGCCCAAACACCCCAAATCCCCCCCTACAGTCCACTGTCCCGGGGATTTAACGCTCTGCTCTGCATCTCCATCCCCCCATGCTGTCACACAAGCACAGCACTGGTCAAACAAGAAAAGCCACTTCCTCAAAATGTCACACCAGCCCTCTAAACACATAACAGCTCAGTTACAGCCTGACTGTGCTCACGCGCCTCTGTGTCGAAACATGGGAGCCATATCTTTCAAATAAAAAGTTCTTTTGGAAAATAATTTACACCAAAACACTTCTCTCACTCCTTGTTTCTAGCTGTTGTGTTAGGGGATTGATGCCTCTGCCAAACTAAATAAGTGTTTTAACCTGTTCAAACTAATATATCTAACATTAAAACAGATGCTTTGACTTGCTGCACTTTTAGAGCAGCCATAATGCTGCCATAATCACATTCTTTTAGCACAGTTAAAGAGGGGAAAAAAGCCTCTGAAGCAGACTGAAACACTCTCTTATTGTTCCAGTCTTGGAATCTGCAGGGAGTCGGCAATAATGACCTTTTAATAACTTAGTCCCAGGCAGATCAGGGGGGTTAAGCTCTCTGGAGCTTCTACTTGGGGGTTTATTCTGTCTGCTTTAGCCATTGTTAGTCCCACACTACTACTACTACTACAGCAGCAGTAGCAGCAGCACAATCCTTTAATGACTGCAACCATCTTGTTCTGTTGGAGCGAGGTTGTGTTTGTGCATGTTTTTTTGAAGGACAGTGTGCAACGAGCACTACAATAACCCTGACAGTAGACCACCAGGACGGGGTAATTTGCAGGCGACTGGGAGCCTTGGTAAATAACAATGTCTGACAGGTGTGCCATGAGCACATCCTTCCCTATGGGAGTCCCTGCTATTACAGGCGCCTTCATCACTCTTAGCACGGCATGCAGACATGCGCTGCTGCAGCTCCGGGCTAATGGCTAATTCAGGCTAATGCTAACTAACCGCATTGGAGAATTACATACTGCAGTCTTCCTTCAAATCGATGACAAAAGCTGCTCAGAAACAGGGATGATCATTAACTGTTCGTTGGTTTAAATCTCTCATGCATAGTTCAGAATTAAGCCTCTATCCTTTTGTTGCACTCTCACACTTTACAACAGGGATATCACGAGTGAGAGACACATCCTCTGACTCTAAATACAGTTAGTCACTAGCTTTTTCCCCTCTGGGCAAAATCGGACTAACAGCCTTTAAAAAAAAGAAGAAGAGAGCAACAGTTCAGTTGAAAATTTCAGTTTACAGTTTTATTTTCTTCTGGAATGGATGTTTTGGGGGGAGGGGAAAATGTGTGGTTCAGAAGAACTGAACAAAATGCAACTACTGATTCTGGCTTTAAGGTATAATATGTTGAGCTTTCCTCAAAAACTATGTATAGACTAGGGTGACCAGATGAGAATGGGTCGAATTCAGGACGGGACGAGATGTGGGGGGAGTAACATGAATTTCAAAACAATAATTTAAAAAAAAATGTATTTAGGAATTCAATTGTCTGTCATGTAACCTTGAAAATACAAATAAAAAATCATTAAAATCATCGATCTGTAGGATGAGAGGTCAGCTCAGCAGCAGCTTTTATTATACATGGATTCATCCTTCCGCTTAAAGAAGGATGAGTCCAAAGTGTTTATGTAGTTTGCTGCTCCCCCCCCCCCACCCCCCCCACCCCCCCGTGTGAAATACCAAACTCCTTCCTACATACATTGCAAAACACTTTGTTTACATCACATAAAACTGCAGTAATCTAGAGGTATCTCCCTACCCAGTCCTCCTGGTACTTGCAGAGACTTTTTAACTTTTTAGCTATGTGTTCATTGTGTCCTGAGACACTAGCCTGAGCCCCCATTTCAACAATAAATGAATGAAAAATAGCAATGCATGTTATCAAAATTTATGTCTAGCCGCCTACTTAGGGCCAATATACTGTTGCAGCAATCATCAAATTGCTAAATCTGAATGCATTGACATGACCTTTAAGGGAATCTTCCTTTGGATTATTAATTTAAAACTCAAGACTGACTTTTCATATGCTTGTATAAAGTTTTTTGTGTTACCGCAGTATTTTGCAGACTTTTTACAATTTATACAGCTTGCCGTTGTTTCATTTTTGGCGTGAAAATCTAGCCACACTCTTCTGCTCCATCTCTGTCCTGCTTGTGTGTGCTGTGCCGCCGCAGGGCCTGGTTGCTTGCTTGCTTGTTTGCCTGGCGCCGCTGAGTTACGTGGCGGTACAACATCAAATCACAAGAGGCGGGAGAAGGAGACGTGTGCCTTCTCTGCGCTGTGACAGCATGTGTGACAGGAGCGGCACTTGAAAGCAGCGGCACTGACATACACACAGACAGCCAGGTCGCCTTTTTTGATGAAACTACAGCGATGCATACTGGAGAGAAACTAAAACTAAAGTATTTATCTCATTACACTGGTATTGATCAATACCAATACCAACGTTGGTATCGATGTTGTATTTAGATCGATACGCCCGCCACTAATCCCCATCAGTCTCAGATGTACTTTGTGTTTAGTGCTAAATAGATGATCATATTAAAGCTGCACATTAGCATGTTAGCATTGTCTTTATGAGCATGTGAGCATGCTAACATTAGCCTTTAGCTCTAAGCACCACTGTGCCTGAGTACAGCCTCACAGATCCGGCTTCATGACTCTGAAAAGTCTTATATAAATAGAGTTATTACTATCATATTTGAGAAGAAAATGTGTTAGTAAGAGTGTGCGCCCCATGTAGGCTAAGTCCTTTGCAGCGGACCGGGTTCGAGTCCAACCTGCGGCCCTTTTCTGCGTGACATCCCCTATCTCTCTCCTACCTTTCCTGTCTATCCACTGTCACTATCAAATAAAAAGGAAAAAGCCCCACAAAAATAATGTTAAAAATAAATTTAAAAAAACGATTGAGTGATAATAGTTTGCGGTGAGAGTGTTAATTGTACCTTGGCATAGTCCAATGGCAGCTGGTCCTCCGGACACTTGAAAACACCCTCACTGCAACAAAACAGAAGTTTTATTATTAGGATCACTCCAAAGAAAATATGACTGCAGACAAAAACAGTTTGCGAGAATCTCATGAGGACAGTCAGACATTTTTAAAATCACATTCAGGGTTCAGTGAGATTACTAACTCTGACCCTGACTGGGAACAACCGGAGCTAAAAGGCACTTCAGCCTGTAAGAACAGCACGGCATCGCCTTTGGTTTTATTCTGTCTCTTCAAACACTCTTAATATGAGAAGTTCTCTGACTCATCACACACACACTCATATACACACACAATGCACAATAAAGTCAGCTATTTGAGCTTCTGGCTTCAGTGGCATTGGCTCTTTCATCTTCTCCCTCTCAGAGGAAACTTCTGCACAGATTTCATTACAACCGAGGACAAAACTATTGGAGCCTGATTGCTTTATTTCTAATACATAAAGAGTTGATTGATGATCCACTTTCCAGATACTCTAGAAATTCTCTCCCAGCTTAAAAACATGTTATCTAGACTTTCGCAGTGTAGATAACAATGAACTAGTTTCAACAGACTTCTGTTTTCCTGAGAATAAAGCAGTGTAAAACACGCCTTCAAGCTCGAGGCTCTTCCTAAGGAAAAACAGACGATTTGCTGATTTGTGAGTGAGTAGAGTTTTTTTTTTTGTTCTTCTTCTCCTCCAGCAGTTTAACATAAAATAAGATTTTATTACGGGCTCCAGCTCATTTGGTGGCGCCACAGAGGAACCCTTACTGGCCTGTTTTAGGGCCAGATGAGCGAGTGCCATGGCTCATTAGGATGTCCCTACCCTGATGTCATCATGAAATATTCACACTTGTAAATAATAGAGGCAGCAGCCAGTAGGGGTAAGCTGCTAAACAGGATCTAAGCTTGCAGTTGCACAGCAAAACCATCCAGACACACAAACAAGACTTAAAAAATACAGAAAAGGCCATCTTTTGAGATGTCAGCGGTGTCACAACTTTCCCCTGCTGTTTCTGGATCAGAGATGCTCTCATGGCCTGTCTTTATATCCAGTTCTACTATTTCGAAAAAAACAATTTTAAGATTCATTAGTTGTCCGATTTGCTGCTTTTTCCAGTTTTATGGGACAGTAAGCAAACACCTTTGGGTTTTAGACCGTTGGTCGGACATTTAAAGATGTCAAGTTTGGGATTGTGGGAACCCATGAAAGTCATTTTGAAATTTCAGAGACCAGATGAATTATGCAGCAAAATATGTTTTGTTTTTCATATAAAATCTACTAAAACGGCAGACAACAGAGATGTACAGAAAGGATTCTTTTGTTCCATAGTCACGAGCCCTGAAGCTTGATCCGTCTTCCCCTTGCAAAGAGGCCACTCACACCCCAACCATGCCTAAATTATGTTTAAACTAATTAAGGGACAACAGTGTGTAAACAGTCAGTGATTTTGCCACGTGCTTTAACATGGTTGGCTGCAATGTCACCTGACCGTGGCTCCCAGAGGCACAGCGACATGTGACAGGATGGGAGTGCATGTGCATTTTGCCCCGTCTATCCAGCTGCTATGAACCCGGGGGGGGGGGGAGCAGAGGTTAGGCCTGAGAGGGAGAGCGGGTTGATGAAAAGGGGGGTTGGAGGAGGGAGGTTAATGCATGACGAGACAGCAGTAATTCTCCTCCATTAGGGTCACTGTGTCAGCTGGGAGCTGGAGACCAATTAACAAGCCACAAAGGGCTGTAAAAGAGGGTCAATCGATTAGAGGCAAGGAGAGCCAAGTCAGCATCTCATGTGTAGAGTGAAATAATTTACAGTGCTCATCGCCATCACCGAGGAATCGTCTCACACTGTGGAGTACAGCGAGCACCACAACCGCGCAGCGAGAGGAGATAGGAAGCGACAGGCACTCAGCTCCGGACAGGGGACAGCCAGGGGCCAAGTCCAGCTCGGGCCCCGTATCTGACACACAGAGAGGCAGACAGGCGAAAAGAGCCAAGTCACAGACTGTCAGGATGATTCCTCCCCTGGTCGCAGAGAAGCTCCCCCAGCCACACATTCATGTGTTCGGGCCCCATTGCTGAGAATAGAGCTCAACTTGGTCTTGGTCACTTGTGAGTCAAATTTGCTGCCGCTTTGTGACAGCACATTAGCAGTGAAACGTTGGGCCGATGTGCAATGCAACTCCAGTTCAATTACATTCATCGTCTCGGACTACTAAGGGCTTTCTAGAAGAGACTTGAGAGCACCATGACCAAAAAGAACTGAATATCACAAATAGGGCTTTTTTTTTCATATCAATCTGACAACTATGTTGTAATTTATTTTTGAAAATGGCTTAAAATTAAATTACAGACGCCAAGGATTAAAATGCCTTCTTTTGTCTGATCAATAGGCCAAAACCAATAAGTGTAAAAAACAACAACATAAAAGCAGCAGCTACTTGGATCCAATGGATGTTTAGCATTTTCACCATACAAGTGGCTTTAAATTAGAAAATACTGGCATGCTTACCTAGATATTGTACATGGTAAACACTACATCTGCTAAAACTTCAGCATGTAAGCATTGTCATTGTGAGCATGTTAGCACACTTAGCATTAAGCTTGAACTACATGCTTACAGCTGCTAGCAAATTATCTTTCTTTCGCATGTTAGACACTTAATGGAAGAAACAAATCGAAATAGATAAACAGAATGATCTATTGATTGATTAGATTGAACAATGTTTCTGACTGTTATCACAAGAAAGTTCTATTGAAAACCTGTGAAACAATTAGTTGCTTAAAACGTCAGAAAACAATGGTGATATTTGATTCACCCTACAAGTCATGTATTAGACCAGTGGTTCTTAACCTTGTTGGAGGTACTGACCCCCACCAGTTTCATATGCGCATTCACCGAACCCTTCTGATGATGGCCAAGCGGGGCGTGTCATCACGAATCATATGAGTTGGGTGTGTGTCTTGACCTCCGCCGAACCCCTGAGACTGACTCACCGAACCACTGGGGTTCGATCAAACCCAGGTTAAGAACCACTGTATTAGACATACAGTTTTATACAAATATTTTGGGGTTTTGCGCCGTTGGTCAGACAAGCAAGCAATCTGATGAAGTCACCTTGGGCCCTAGATTAATAGAAATAAAGAGAAGTTAATCTGAAGGCATAATCGTTAGTTGCGGCCCTAATGCAGTCATTAAAGAATAAACATAACTGTTACACAAAGAATAAAAGGGACAACTCCTTTGTCCACATCCTTGCAAGCAGGAACTTGCACCTCACAAACAGCCAGGCAAAACAACTTGACACAAATGTCTGTCTTTGACCAGAGTTCACGCCCTCGTCAGTGAACATCCAGGGTGAGAGGCCGATAAACAAGTGTTTCGTGTTGGGATGTCACAGGGGAGCAGCTTAAGACCAGACAGCATGCAGTATAATACAATCACCTCATTAAAATTTCATCACCTCCTTCTGTCCGCTCGTACTGTGAGAGCAGCCGGGGCTCTTCAGCTGCTCTGCTGCCCAGACCATCATGTTTAAATCACCTCAAATTCACTGTCAGACAAAGGCACACACATTTTCACGTTGTTTTGGCTTGTAGCAAACACATTCACCCCCCTCTGCAGGTGAAATGCACCCACTCATCAGACCCATCGTTGGCTTGGACCTTTAATCCCTCTCCCCTCTTTTTGGCCCCTCTCAAATCTTCTTTTCAGGTGCAGATTAAACAGCTATCCATTCATCCCGCCCATACCACGAGTACAGCCGTCACAACATGCTTCGTCACTCTGCGCACGCCTCCTGACAGGCAGACGGTGAGATGCACAAATCTCTCAGATTTAATCTCACCGGTACACAGCAGAGGTTTTTTTTTTTTCCTTTGTGTTTTTCCAGGTGACAGCGTCCAGGCTGCAGGCCACACAGAGCAGGCATGTTGGTGACAGTAACCTTGAAACCTGCTCTATATTAAGAGACTCCTAAACAAACCTCCCTGTGTTTGTCATTGGAGAGGCCAGGGCTGTCGAGACACACTAAACAAACTAAATCAAAAGTATGAGGCTTTTGCAAGTCTGTGACACATTAACACTCTAAACAGACCTCTGTCACATAGCGTTGAGGAGCCTGGACTAAACTGACCGCTTATCTCCTGTTGGAGCTCAACGCCAGCTTGTATGCTCATCCTCGTGCTAAACCCTTTGTTGTCTTTTCAAGTTAACCAGGATTAACTTCACATAAACACAAACAAAACCTTGAATTCCACCAGTGCCCTCCGTTCAGGCTCTTCGTCTCACAGCTGAAACCAAACTCCCTGCTTCTCCCCTCAGGAAGTGGAAGAGAAAACAGGAATTGTGTTTTTATCTCAGATAGAGTTCCTATAATCACTCCAAATCTAGGCTGGTTTTCAGTTTGTGTGCATAAGACTGTGTGCAGTCATGACATTAAAATGATATGAGTGACTTTGGACGGCTACTTCCACTTTAATTATGGAAGCTTCACAAAGAGAAAAAAAATGTTTTTCCAAAGATTTAATAGATTACTTTTTATGTTTTCCCAGCTGTCTCTGGAGCTGTCTCACCACAACCCACAATGGGTTGTAATTTATTCCAAATGAAAATTGAGATAGTGCCTGTGAGTTTCTGTTGCTCAAGCATTTTTGGAGCAATAGTTTTTCTGTAGAGGATACACCTAATCAAGTATGTGTACTGTCATCTTTCAGCATAATTCTCTGATCTATTCTTATGCACTACCCCCACCTCCCCACATGAACATGTGATCTGTAAACCATTGTAGGACGGCAATCATAACAAACTTTTTAAATTAATATTACTAGTTTGGATGTGGTGTGTTTGTGTGTACGAATGCATAACAGAAAGGTGCTTGTTGGGTGACCATACAAATGTTTTTTTTTAATGTTTTTAATGTTATCTGTTGATTGATGGAGCAGACGATGCAAGAACATTTTCTGTGTCAACAAATTTCTTCTTATCTTATAGTTCATTAAGTCAGTTCTCACTACCTGGACTTTAAAGCTGCAAAAGGTGTTTGTCCTGCAGAAGCTCGTCCTCTCATCCTTAGCGAGCTGGATTAACGCCCTAATGTGAGCAGTCAGTGCTTAATAAAGCGGCCCCTAAACAAGGTTTGAGTGACAGGGACCAAGGCCGGGTGGTGTTTCCACCTGTGGAATCAGATACACCGCGAGCGCAAAGCTCCCTTCGCCCCCGGCTGATTTGGCATTCGTCCAAGCGCTCTGAAGCCCTCTCATTTCTCTGGAAAGGGAGGAGCAGCTCCTACTTTCACAGAGTGTGATGACACACCTACCCACAGGTGGATCAACTGCTCCTTCACAAGCTTCCTGTGGGACATCCACACAGAGTGATGCTGTGACAGCTTCTTGTGTGGGATTTAATACCTACAAGATAAGCTGTCAATACCTGTAGTTTGCCAGAGATCATATTGTGTATAAACCCTCTGACATCCTCCTCTGCCACTTCTATAGAAAGGCATTGCTAATGTCTATGAACAAGTCACCTTCTAATACATTAATCCAACGTACACAATCGGACTTAATGAGTTCAAAAGAGCCTGTTTTACACGGAGCTCGGCCTGTTGGTCACCTCGTCCGACACCTAAGACTAAAATCAACAAAATCTCTATCTCCAGTAGGGAAGCCATACATGCTAATGCTGTAAAATACATAAACTACTGCAACTTTCTAAAGTGTAAAGAGAGGAGTTGATGTCAATTAGAAACTATGTTGATGATCTGTGATAGAAATCCAAATATTCCCTCCTTTAAACTACTCAAATGTGAAATATTGCTTTTTTATGACAATGGAATATTTTTGATCTGATGACATCACATTTGGCTCTAGGAAAAGCTTCTGATGTTACGTGGGCCAAACGATTTATCGACTGATGTAAATAGTAAGCGTTTATGAAAAGAAATTTTAAAGTCAGCCCTAAACTGAATGTCTTTTGGTTTTTAGTTGGAAAAAACAAGCAATTTAAACGTGTTGTGTTCGTAAATCATAACAGGAATATTTCACAATTCAAGAAAACAATTGGCGGATTAACGAATTAGGAAAACTATCATTGGTTTCAGACGAAAGCTCTAAACCTTTTAAGTGATCAAAATTTGGAACTGGTTTAATCTGTTGATTCACACTAATATTAGCAGCTGTCCCTGTAAACTAAGCAAGTTAAATACAAAATCTTGCAGGATTATTTTTGCCCTTCCAGTATCCAGCAAAGCCTTTTTAGCCAGTTCAACAGAGGATACTTAAATTCTCTTTTATGTTTTATGAGACCGGTATAACATGCCATCCTCCTGTCATTTTATTTAAATTTATTGAGGTCTTCTGTGTGCTTAATCATGTTCCAATCTGCTCTAAATAATCTTCTCATTAATTACTGACCATATTTCACCAAACACAGGAGACATATAATGAATATTAGCCCACTGTGATTTACTATTTCACAATTGGTCGAGTATAAGGGCAGTAAATGTGAGTGAACAGACTTCTTTTATTGATTTCTTAAAAAGGACCTGTTAATCCTAGTCTGGTGCAAACAGAATATGTTTTATTTCCTTCATTCTTTCTTTCTACATTAAGATTAATGATGACTTTCAGGAACCTGCTTTAGTGCCCGCCTGTCCAGAACATGACACGTGTAAAATCCCATCCGACTTCCTCGGCTGGTCACTAACAGCCACTGGCAGCTGTTTACGATGAAGTAACAATGGCTGACAGTCTGCAGGTCATGGTCATCAACAAGACAGACATAAATTACAGCGGACTCGGTGTTTGACAACCCTAAAAAGACAGGCGGAAAATTAAACTACTTCCAATGGTGATTACACGTATTCATATAAATCAAGCACAGCTCAACTCTAAAGTGCAGTTTAAAATCTCTATTTTATTCGTCCTTGTCCAGTCGAATACTATTTTATTATGTTGCCTTGACAAAGCAGGAATAAAATGATGCAAGTGGGAGAAAGGCACTACTATGAGAGAGAGAGAGAGAGAGAGAGAGAGAGAGAGAGAGAGAGAGAGAGAGAGAGAGAGTGAGAGTGAGAGTGAGAGTGAGAGTGTGTGTGTGTGTGTGTGTGTGTGTGTGTGTGTGTGTGTGTGTGTGTGTGTGTGTGTGTGTGTGTGTGTGTGTGTGTGTGTTACTGGGACCAAGATAGAAAAAAGAAAAAACATTGGAAAGGCAGGTTTTCTTATGAGCTACACTGAGACTATACCTACAAAGCGTGTTTTGATGCTTTTGTTTCCTTTCTTTTGTGTAGTTACAGAGATAATTTTACAAACACACACTGTGGATCCTGACGGTCAGGACACCTGAGGCCATGCTTGCTCATGCCGTCATCACTTATGTAATGATATTCATTTCTCCTTGCAGTTCACCTCACCGCGCTGACATTTGTGAGTTGTGATTAGCGAGTTCACACAGCTATAAAGCGTCCAAAGGTCAAAAAAAAAGTTTGTTTTTCTTAAATGTCAGTTTTGCAGTGGCACTGCCAGCAGATAAAGAGTCATATTACTGTGTATTTAATGCTGTTTTTAATGACTCTGTACAGAAATGTTGTTGCCAATGCCAACCCACTCATTTTATTTGAAATGTAAAAATACAAAAAGAGCTTAAAAACAATAAAACTACATCCCACAAAACTTCTGTTTTTTCTGCATTAATAGGACAAATTATGGAATTATGGCATACAATAAACCAATATTCTAAAACAGGGACTTCTGATCAACATATTCTGCAGTTAATGGTGTAATAATACTGTTTATTTTTGGGATTGTTTGGGATTTGCAGTTTACTGTTAACCCGTTTTTTCAATTATGACACTTACCATACATTTCTGGCATTGTGCATTTAGTTTTTCCACCTTATTACATCTAATCTTTATTGTTTGTATTTTGTTCATTTGCACTCCTATTTTGTATGGCAAGTGCTGATCAATTGGGATATTTAAAATTCTATCTTATATCCTATCATATCTCAATCAAATGACATAATACATTTTCCATTTATGATAATGTTACCTACATATGAGGGGGAGTATATTAATATTATTTAGTTTTTTTACAATATGTTCAGAACTACATTTGCTGGACTGAAACATTTTGCTGGTGTGATTATAAAACGTAGCTCAGAGAAGCCGGCGATCCAAAATCAGACAGTTGGTTTGAATTTGTGAGGAATTAATACAGTGACTCATCAAATTGCCAGAGGGGCAGCTTAGAAAACACCATGCCATGATAGCAAACTGGAAAAAAAGAGCCATTTGGCAGAGGACTAGCTGGCTACAAAGAAAGTAAGAGGAAGGAAGGAAGGAAGGAAGGAAGGAAGGAAGGAAGGAAGGAAGAAAGGATGGATGAATCAATGGAAGGAGGGTCAGAGGGAGGACCAGCAGCCATCTGCAGGCTGAGCCCAAGCCTGCAAGATGCCATAATCCATCCTTAAGTGTGTGAGGAGGGTAGACCGCGCTTAGCAGTATTTATAATCCCCTAACACTGTCTCCTTCCATCAGTGTGATCGGCCTTTGACATGGAGTCTTTTTAGAGAGGGTAGTGTAATAACATGGAATGCTAATCTAGCTCTTCTCAGTTTGTTTCTGTTGACTATGAATTTATAGCCTTCATAAACTCCAGTTGTGTAGGACATGCTCTTGACTCGCACCTACGATATTATGAGTTCAGAGAAACATTAGAGAAAGAGTTAGATATTTGACTGCTCTTTTGCAGGGAGTTGGATGAGAAGATTGAGACTGGTGTCAATCTTCTCATCTAAGAAAAGAAAGTAAGCACATTTTCCTGAAATGTCAAACAACTTCTTAACATCCTTTTTAAAATAACTGTTTGTCAGGATATGCATTTTATGTAGGATCTTTGTTTTCCTGGTCGATTTCATCCCCCAGATTATGCTCTATATGCAGGAGGTACAGAAAATCAATCCACTTTCATTAACTGCTGCTGATCTGGGTGCAGGGTGGCGGTTGCGAGGGTTGGGGGGGGGGGGGGGGGGGAGAAGTCTGTTCCATCAATTGTATCGGGAGCTGAGCTCATGCATGCAATGCAGTACAGTCACCCTCACCCACGTAGTACACAGGAAGAAAAAAAAAGAGACCACCACAACGGAGGCGTACCCAGGCCTGCACTGCACACATGAAAGGAAAGGAAGGCTTGAAAGGAGATGCTTTACGTTTGATCTTGTTGAAGGGCGGTTCGTGGAGGGGCGGGTGGAGGACTGTGCCCGGAGATCAATGAAAGTCCTGAGCTTTAACATGTCACACATGTGAGAAGCACCTACTGGTCTGTGAAAAGTGCTAAAAGCTGCTGTCAAGGTTGCAGCATTAAGTGTGAATAACCCCACTCTTCATTTTATTACCCACTGTCACACATTTGCGAAGAATAGTGCATCAACTGTTATTCACCAACTCAGCCCAAATGAAACCAGTTACATGTTGTAAATTTCTCCAGACACGTGTACATTTGAGCTGTTTTAATCACAGATGGCTGGTCTAATTTTAGCTCAGCTTCAGAGGACAGATTTCTGCTCAAAAGGCCTATCTGCAGCAACGGCGGCTGGCTTCGAGGAGCTGCCACGCTAATCCTGTGGAATGCGTGCACTGGATGGAGGGGCTCTGAGATTGCCAATGCGTTGCCTGGCCTATTAAAAAGGAGATCTGCCTGCCAACTGTATGCATATGGCGCTGGAGAAGGAGCACTAGACACAGTCAGCTCATTTTTCCTTCAAATAGCATTAATGAATCAGCTATTGGAGTCACAATCGTCGAAAAGCACAGCATGAAATCGCAGCACTAATACAGATTAAACTGTGTGGAAGCAGCATTGCGCTTCAGGCCATTGTACAAGCCGTCTTTCAGAATGAGAGGAAATTATCACTATGCTGCAATAAAAAAGGAGCCTATCATTCAGCTTGAGGACATTTTGGGAAACAGACTTATTTGCTTTCTTGCTGGGAGTTAAAGCCAGCAACCGTTTAGCTTAATTAGCTTAGCATAATTACTGGAAATGGGGGAAACAGGTAGCTGTTAGCTTCATAGTGAGCAGACAGATATGGAAGCTGTATCGATCTATCTCTTCAAACGTGTTGTTGATGGCCAGAATATGTGACAGATGGTTGGGATAGGGAGGTTAGGAGGTTAATGCCCTGTACATCCAGATATTCTGCATCATAAAGCATTTCACTTTTAAGACACTTTCTCTGATTAGTCAGGACATTAGCAGATATACCACTCACATAAATCAGAGACTCAAGCAAGTTTTAAATGCCGGGAAAGTTTCTGTTCAAGTACCCAGAGAGGAGGCGTGATCTTGAAATATGCAAACTCCATCAGTCAAGAGCTTTAATGGAGTCGTTCTACTATCCTCCCTCACAGTAATAAAGATAAAGAAAAAAAATCAATCGTAACACCAAATCCCATGAGGTGTTTGTGTTAAAAAGCCATTAAAATTTAAAAAAGGATTTTGCATCCAGAGGTTTCATGCTCCTTTAACCAATTAAGATGCCGTATGTGAGGTCATCACAAAAGTAGGATCATTCACAATCCATTTCCAAAATTAAGTGGTGTGGATTTCAGCGTGAATTAACTGCCAAAAGGCCTTTTTTTGTCAAGACGTCCTCAACTCCTGTGGAAGAACGAAGAGGAAGATGCCAGTGGCTTGTTAGCTGGTCCTAACAACTCATTATTCCTGCATAACGACCTCCTTTTGCTCTCTGGGGGGTTTGTTATACGAGTTTCAAAACCACCCCCCACCCCAACAAGATCCCAGCCCAGAGGCCAAGAGGGACAGTTTGTCTTTAAAGAGAATTTACTCCACTGTTGGCCACCAGAGGAAAGGCATTAATCAGAAGCCACTTAGAGGTAAAGTTTCACGATTTAGCAGCACCAATAGACACAAGAGCTCATGGCACCAGAGGAGAGAAGAACGAGCTGTGGCTTTGCATTCTCTTCCCATGAATCACGTTTTATAGCAATTCGTAAGCCCTTCAGCGTTTATAAAGTCTGCTCTCAATGCCAAAACTCATAGAGCAGACAAAGACAGTTGTTTTTAATACATGCAGATCTAGTGCATGCCTCTGGGGAAGAAGCCTCACAAAACACATCTCTCATCACCCTTTGATTAAAACTATTCTTTTATTGCAGAGTGACTGTCACTCCTTTGAAAATATGTGGCGCAAACGTGAGTTGTAAACAAGCTGAGAGAGAAAACAACACAATACCTGCAACCAAGTTGAACTATCAGGTCCAGAAAGGCAGATTATCTCACCTCATTTCTGCATTACCTCTTCTGCGACCAACAGCAGCAGGTGGCAGGGCAGATAATCCCTCCAACCAGTAACATCTTATGGACAACAGATCTTTTTATTACCCTGCACCTGTTCACCCCATACACCAGAAAAGGAAATGAAACACAAAAAAATAGGGGTTTAATCCGTTTCACAAAATAATTTCTGCTTGCTAAAATGCTAAAGAGTTACAGTAGATTAAATTTATCCTGTTTCAAAGTTACACATTTTAATTGTGTTGTGTGTCCATGTGAGTTTCTATCCACCATTTTCAATTTGCATCTAATAAAAAAAACACTCCGTCAATTCAATAAAGTTGAAATATCGCAAAAGCCAGTATTCTTGTCTGAGGAAAAGTTGGTTTATCAATAACAACAAAAAGACGACAGAGTGCAATGGAAACACACTTTGTGAATAATGAGACAAACATAATTGCCACATCTATTTGACATTTATCACGTTTCCTACGTGCAATCGTTTGTGGATTGACTGGCATTGCGCCCTCTTTTTCTGTAATGGCACTCAACAAGGGAATGAGCAGCTGTTAATCTTATGGCGCTTTTCCACTGCATGGTACCTACTCGCCTCAACTATAATCTACTCGCCTTTTTTGGTTTTCCATTACAAAAAAAAGTCCCTGGTACTTGCTAACAGGTACTTTTTTTGGTGCTACCTCATTCGAGGTCGAGCTGAGGCGATACCAAAAGCTGACGTGAAAACTGTGAAGGTAAATATGGTGCAAAATCTGAGAGCGCGTAGATGCAATGTGAGCACTTGTAGAATATGATTTGAGAGCTTGTAGAAAAAAAATCTGTACTCGTATTATTATTATTTTTTCCCCACTTCAGTCACTTTTCCAGTACAACTACAACTCAATGATTACAACCTCTCGAATCTGCCGCTGCAATGTGCTCTCTCGCATCACACAGCGGGAAAGCTAGCGTTAGCTAACTAGCAGCCAGCTCGCTTCTAAATACTGTAAATACCTTTTAATTACCCTTTTAACAGTCCAACTGAAACACTGGCGGTGAGCTCCAGGTCCTGCAGCCGTGGACGGACCGCCATCAGTGGGTATAACGCGTGCCTTTTAAATTAAAAGGTATTTATTTATAAGTCTGCTGCTTGGTTAGCTTGCTAACGCTAGCTTGCTATTCCACCAACACTGGCAGTAAGCGCCACTGCTATCGGGTCTTGGAAAAACCAGCCCTGTTTAAATAGTTTATTTAGCGGTTGTTGTTTTTTGCTCCATCCAGCTTCTTTTGAAACTTATATGTCTTCTGGCAAACAGCCACATGCCCAGAATCAAAAGCAACACACCTTCGATGTTCTGTGTGTGTCGCGTTAGGTCACGTCAGTTTCCTGCTATGACGACCAGCCACGGCTCGCCTCACGCATGAGGCGATACTAATCTGCAATGGAAAAGCAGGACGGGGCACCACAGCTGAGCAAAGCAGAGCAGGTACCATTAATGGAATAATGCCATTAATGAATCACTGCACTGCATCTGGATGAAAACTTGAATTGTTTTAACTGTGGAGAAATAGATCAACCACCATTGTTTCTTTTCGGTGGGTCACTGACACGCTCTATCCAACTGCTGGTAACAACAAAAAAAGCAGCTCTGCAGTCGTTTACCAGCTGTCTTTTCTTTCCTGTCCTTCATAGATAAGTACTGCACTCAACACAAACACTGCCCTGCTATGTGTGCGCCAGATAGCAGGTGTGGGTAAACCATTATCAGCTTTACTGTGTGAGTTATTTCTGTTCCCACAAAAAGAGGAAGAAAAATGTGCAATGCCCTCTGTGACACAGTCATTATTTTGCTAGTCCAATCCTACAGAATCATTAAAAGTAACAGAAAATGTGTAGACACCACTCCTTAATTGTTTGTTTTAGACAGAATAGAGACGGGATAACGATTTGGATTTCCACTTGTCAAAGTCTGTGACCTGCCTCGCTGTGATTCACCGTTATCACAGCCGAGTGCCGGAAGCACAGCCATGAGTCTGATGTGTCATGAGTCACTTGTGATCCTCTCGGGCAGAAAAACTTTTTTCCCCCTCGCAGCCTCGTCTTTGATTCCTCAATGAGGCTCACCTTCAAAAACTAGTCAACGTGACGTCTCACTTTCCTCTCACATGTCCAAAAGGAAAACCTCATACTTCATGTGAATTTCTTTTAGCATTCCCAATGAACTGTGAGTGGAAAGGCTCCTTTTCCTGATTTGTCAGTTAGCTGATTCAGGCCTGTGAGGTGTGTAGCGGTGACAATTCTAGATGCTGTGCTTTTGTGTCCATGGTAACTGGGAGGGAAGGTGAGGGATTTTTAGGTATGGGTATGGGTGTGTGTATGTGTGTTTAGTTTGCAGACACATGCACAAATTCACCAAAAATAAACAATCCCTACTCATTGCTCTTATTAGCTGTTATAATCTCAGACATGTGGCTGTTTCCCTTATCTGTCTGAATCCGTAAAGAGTGCATGTAGATTAAAACGATACAGAAACCCGCCCCCGGCCTGCACATGCCCCCCCCTCTGACTGACTGTGAGCCAGCTCAGAGCTGCGCCTCCTGCAGTTGTCCACTTCTCTGCTTTGTGGATGCAATTTCTTTGTTCAGCGAGGCGAGGTGCTGACGTCAATTCGCCTCCTTTGTTTCAAAACGCCTCAGCTGCATTGTTCGGCTAGCATGAAATCTTCAACATGCCCCTGTTGCCCGGAGCAACAATGAGATAAATTACAAGATTTTTCAATCAGTGTAACAAGAGCAAAGAAGAAAATAAAGAGCAGAATTAGCGATTAGAGATGTCACCCATTCCTCATAAAAATAAATCACAGAGGAATATGCAATTTTTGATCTTTGGTTTGCTAAATTATTTGCAGTGCTTTGACTGCAGTGTGACAACCACTCAGCTGTTTATTTCTTCACAGTTACATTCTGCAACAAGCTGATTAAAAAGGAAGAGATGTTCCTGAAGGGCTACAACTGACCATTATTTTTTCTGAATAATATTCAAGCAAAAATGGCAAATTTTCTGCTGGCTCCACTTCCTCAATTGAGTATTTGCTTCTTTGGTCCTTTTGTAATATGTAGTACGTAGATTTCTTTTGTCGGACAAGACAAGCAACTTAAAAGAGGTCAATTTGAAATTTCTTTTTGCCATTTTCTGAAATGTTATTGACCAAAAGTCTTCAGCAGATTAATTGATAATAAAGTTGCCAAGTGAGGTGTCCCATTTTGTAAATTGACCACGACAATCAGCCAATCCTGTGCTATTTCTTCCATGTTTGGGTGAGCTAAGAAAGTCTAGAGACAAGCACGCCTTCACCCTGAATGAGTTGACTGAATGATGCATCTGGACGTGCACCTGACGGAGCGACTTCCCGCGCAGGCTCTTTGATGGGATCAATAGTTGGCTTGTGCAGAGGGAGGAAGAAGTGGGTTCAGAGCATTAACGCTGTGTTGACATATCTGAGAATGAGCTGCGAGACACAACACAAGGGAGTTAGTGTATTTGACAGAGTCATTGAGCTGTTTGGTTAAAGGACCACCGCAGCAAACAGCCCAGCTGATGAGAGGAAGGTGGAAGAGTCTTGGCAGGAAGGAAGCGGAAAGGATGAGAGGGCAACTGGCCAGTGACCTTAACATTGATGGGGCCCCTGTAGATAAATGACTATAATTCAGGAGTGTGTTTCGCTTCAAGTGAAGGGCTTAACTGCTCTGCAGACACCTGTTCAGCTGTACAGAGGAGCCTTTCACTGAGGACAGGTGCCTTGGCAGTGAGACGCTCACTTCCCGGCGCTCTCCGCTCCCAGCTGCTCTCCTTTCAGACCTCAGACTCAGATTCCTCGCATGCCTTGCCTGTCAGCTCAGCAACCACTGCAGCGGTCACTCAGCTGCCTCATGGCGAAGCCAATTCCCCAATACAAACAATACCTCTGCCAGAGGATCACGGGAGCATCTCATATTAAGGGGGACAAAGTTAAAACGATCAGTGGGTTTATGATAAAACTGGATTATGCGGCATATTGTGCACTTTCCAGAAAACGACTTTCCACGCTCTATGCTAGATGGACAAGTTCCTTAGATGTATATGAATGATAAAATGACCTTCCTTCTTCAGTTTGACTCAAATTCAAGAGAAATGGACTCATCATTAGCTTGCTGCATCAGTCATTTCCTGAATTGGTTTTCTATATAAGTGGGAGTAGTAATTGTTGGTAGGGCTGCGACTAACTCATTATTTTATTCATTTAATAAATTGGCCAGTTGCTTTCCCAATTAACCAATTAATCACTTGATTGATAAAAATGTCAGAAAATAGATTAAAAACAAAAAAGAAAGCCCAAGGTGATGTTTTCAAATGGCTTGTTTTGTCTGATCAACAGTCCACAACCCAAATACATACAACTGAATCACATAAGACACATTTAGAAGCTGAAACAAGGGACTGTTTTGGTACAGTTGCATTAATTAATATTCAAAAAAGATGCCAATTTATTTTATGTTAACTGACTCATCAACTAATGGTGTGCGAATCGTTAACACAACTGTTTGGGAAAAAAAAATGAAAAAAGCATCCTGCTGGAATAATTTCTGTGGGAGTTTGAACATGTGTGTTTTGCTGGGTGCATGTTCTCAGTCGTCTTTCTAGCTAGTTCAGTGACCTGTGCACAACACAACCAGATTGGAAGAGGGGGGAGGGGGGGATCAGTTAATAAGATAGGGAGCAGAGTGCAGATGAGGCCAGACTGAGCAATGAAATGGCTTTAAACTGATAAAATTATATTTGCTGTTTGACACCCCAACTACAAACCTTCTGAGGGGCTCAAACGTACCTTCATCTAAGCTATTTCACATAGCATGCATACCCGGGCACGTGTGAGCACTAGCCGTGCTTGTCAGATCTGGGCCAACTGGCTGCAGTCCAGCGTCAGCATGGCTGGGTTTGGCAGCTTGGTCGCAGCATGCTCGCTGTACGAGAGGCAAGGTGCTTCGCTGCATAGCTGGAATGTTTTCTGTCTTTGTCTGGCCCCATAAGGCTGCGATTCATTTTAAAGGACCTCTAATAGAGGAGGGCAAGTTGAGGCATGTCTATAACTGGCTCTTATAGCGGCGTTGCATTCACACTGCTGCCGCTAATTTAGTGTCATTTAATTAAGTGTATGAATATAAATCTAATTAATACCCAGAGAAGAGAAGACCCCTTTTCTTTCCTGTCCCTTCATAGATAAGTACTTCAATCTTAGAGGGCAGTACTGGCAACGGTTGACAAAATGCCCATTTAATTGACTACCTTCCCTACTTTCAAATGTGGTTTAGATAATCTGGTTGTAGATCTGTTTCCTGCTTCGTCAAACTTGTTTTTAGAGATGCAGCCATGTTTCCAGATCTCAGCAACTAACCTGGCGAGTAATGTCATAAGATGAAAAAAAAAAAAAACACCTTTGTCACTTTAACCCTTGTGTTGTCTTCACGTCAACAATGGTCACTTTTTTTCAATATTATTATCACTTTTTCCGACATTTGTGTCACTTTTTCAATGTTGTGGGTGCCTTTTTTTGATGATTTTTAATGTTGTGGATTTTCAGCGCTTATTTCGGTGGCCCATTTTTTGTGACAAAGAAAAAAGAAAATTAACTGAAAACGGGTCATTTTGACCTAAGGACAACATGAGGGTTAAATGTGTAAATGAAGTGTCAAATCCTCATCCTGAAGACCCAAAGTTTAAGCTACTGACCAAAAGTTTTTTTTTTTCCTAATTCTACAATTTGCAATGTCTACAATGTCTTTATTTTGACAGAGAAAAACAAAAGCACAAAGCTATAAGATTTTCGATCTACTTCACAACCGCCAAACCAGCTGCAACAATGAGTTTAGCTCTTCATGTAACATGAAGTCAGAATCATAATTGCTGTAACTTGAAATTGTCCTCTACGTGTGAAAGTCGAGTCACAGCTTTTAGACTTTCTGTAAACCACAAATTGCCTTTTTCCTAAACTTTTACATTGTTCTGGACCGCATAGCGAGGAAAAGACACGGTTTGTGGTCCCTTGATTTGGACAAAGAGTCACGGTTCATGTAGGAGTCAACGGGAGGCTTAGAGTTCTTGAACAAGCCGGATAATTACGGATGTATTCCTGTCTGAAGCTGCAGCTGACGGAACTCTGATTCAAATAAAATCCTCCACTTTTCTGAAGTCTTTCAAAAAAAGCGATGAGTTATGCTTGAACTGGCTGTCACTAATACACTCCCTCGCAGCAGACAGATGATGTGACCTGACAGTGACACATTGAGAGCCGCCCCGTCACAAAGAGAGGCCAAAACATCTCAATGAGAAAATCCACCGAAGAAGTTTAAGTGCCTGCTCTCGTTTCTTTACATTCAAGCAGCTGTCACAATATGTCTCATAATAATAATAATATCTTTTTCTGGACCTTCGCAGCTGTGAGAAATGGTCAGGACACTTTCTCTCAGCAATGTTATCGTCACAGCTGCATCTCTAAAGCCTCTCAGCTTCCTCCCAGGAGACTCGCAGCATATTACCTTATTCTGAAACAGACTGGCTTACATCTGTCCGTCTCTGGGGTGACGGAGCTCTATGGAAACGCTTCAAATGACAAGGGGTATAAAGTTAAACTACAGTGGGAAAGTTTACAGGCGAATCAGAGCATGTAAACAATCGCCACATGGGCCATTTCTCATTGTCTCAGTCAGTAAAAACTGAATTATTGGACTGTCTGTAATAATCCCCCTTCCCTGGTGCTTACACAAAGTGAGAGTTTACTAATTCTAAACCACAAAGTGCAGTAAATTACCGGCTGTCGGAGGTCAACATTCATTTCCTTACACCCATAAAATACTGTGATTTAGGGTCATTTCCTGTTGTTTGTTTGGATTTCCTGCTCAGGCTTTCATTTTCAGTGCAGTGACGTCAAGGTGCATAATTGTTCATACATGAGCAGACACAACAGGTTGGAACTTTTTAGGCTACCTATTTATAATTTAGGTTATTTTTTAAGCACAAATGTCAATAATTTGCTTGTTTGAGGTCTCAAATGTGAGAATTTGCTGCTTTATCCATTTTATTTTATTGTTAACCGAATATCCTTAGATTCTGGACAGTAACTTTGATTATATATATAAAAAAATATGTAGTAATTTAAGTAATTTAACACTATTTTCTGACATCTTTTGGACTAAATTCGATAAGCCCATTAAATATATACAATAATGGCAGATAATTCAGTAATGAAAATAGCTGCAGCCTTGGTTCATAATGCCTAAACTGAACCAAACTCCATGAGTCAAAGTCCAGATTTTGAATAAAATGCTTCAGACAGGTTTGATGTGAAGCGCTTTTCCTTCAGAAACTCTATTTGTAATACGGTTGAAGCAGCAGGAAGTAAACAGCCATAGTAAACTTCAGTGACTTTTTATATAATCAGAAGTTACAAAGTCCATGAGAGTGAGGACGTGTAACGTTCACGAACATTCAGTCGCTACAATAAGAGAGACGAGTGGGCGGCATAACTTCAACAGTAGAGATGTTGAGATGTTTATCTTGGCTGTACAGGTACGGCACATCATGGAGGTGTAGGTACATATACTGTAGGCAGAGTATAGAGTACTGAGTGTCCTTTCCCTAGATAAATGCTGCTGTGCTCTCCGAGTGAGCGGCTCCTTCCATGCATTGATGTGTTCAGATTTACTGGGCTGTTCCCAGCTCTGTCACCCCAAGTCCATCAGCTGACAGCAGCTTCAGTGCACAGCTCTAAAAGGCCTTCACAGACCCCACAGTGTAGAGCGGAGGCCCAAGGGCTTTCACTCAGCCAGACAACATCTCTCTCTGTGTGCAGCCCACTGACCACCGTTGTTGTCGTCAGAGACAGGATGGGACAGCAGAGCCCACCCCCCTCCCCCGAACTCTCCGGATCTGGACCCAGGATGCCTGTGCAGCCTGAGGACACCTGCGGGGGACTGTGAATGTCTCTGTGATGGGGCTGAGGGACGGAGATGCTAATGAACACACAGTCATTCATCAGCCATCCATGGCATTGCTCCCATTCAGATAGAGATACCCACTGAGACACAAAGCCCCAGCTGCCTCAAGTGGCAGACTGACACACAACATTGGGCACCAATGCAACACAGCTTCATTTAGCCCTTTAAGAAACACTCAAAGTGCCTCTCTATACATCCCTCTGCACGGCTGCACACACAGTGGACAGAAGTGGATTCATCATGTGTTTTAAAGGGTAGAAATAACCCTGATTACCACTTGTTGATGGAGCCAAACGCCTTGATTTTAATGGTACTACTTTCTTATAAATCTCCCTTTACAAAGTGTTTAAATGGTCAATACATCACTTTCTAGAGCTTCAAAGATCAGTTATTGATCTAAATAACTTTTGGGGTTGCTAGGCTGTGAAAGAAGTGTTTATCCCCCAGCAGGACACGTGTCTTTTTAGCGCTGTACATTTTGAGGAAATAAGCTTATTTGCTTTCTTGCCAAGAGTTAGATGAGAAAATGGATGACAACTTATTCACATGGTTGACTGCAGACTTCATGGCTCAAAAGAAAAGGTCTTTTATAAATGGATTACCAACATTCATAACTGCATTATCACCAAATAGACTTGTCAACAATATTGATAATCAATGAACCGTTTTGTCTATCTTTTTTTCTTTTTCATTTGTTACTTTTCTCTGTTTTAAAATTTGAAAAGTAAATGGAATATCATTGGCTTTCTTTCGATAAAACTAGAAGATAGAAGATTTTTTTGAAGAGGTCATTTATGGATTTTTGTGAAACTCTGAATGGCATATAACTTTTTTTGACATTTTATGGACTAACCAGTTAACCAATCAATTGGAAAATTACATAACCGATTAGTTGCAAGTGAAAATAACTGTTAGTTGCGGCCCTGATTTATTGATTTATAAACCATTAATAACGCCATTAGTTAGACCTTATAAACCCGTCATAAAAGGTCACTAATCATAAAATGATATTGATTCTTCTTCCACTAAACTCTGCCCACACATTTAAATAAGGCAGCTGGAAGAAGAGTACTGTAAAAGAGGCTGTAGTACTTCTACATACTACATTCAGACTATAAAAGCATGGGAGAGGGAGTATCACCTACATCAATGAGGACTGAAAAAATTGTGGATGTGTCAAAGTTAAAATGAATCATAGCCCATACCCAAAAAAACCTCCCCTGGCTTTTGGACTGTGAATAATCGAGTTGTGAAACAAAATCTCATATTAGCCCACTTTGGGGCTCCTCGTGACTCTGGGTAAGTCAGCAGTTGCAGCACGACACGACTGCATGGAAGAAGAAGCTCCTGAGCCGAACAAACCAATTACACCGCTGGTAAGGCCGCGGCACAGCACTGCATCATGCCCACGGAGACCCCGCTGTCATATTGTATGGCATTACTGTGGCTCAGTAGACCCAGGACTGATGAGCCATGAGGCCTGGCATGTGTGAGGGCTACTTAGTTGCTTAGCCCTCACACAGTGAAAGACATTGTGTTACATTCCAAGTGTGGACTCTCCTTTATTAAAAGAGTCTGTGTTGCTAAAACAAAGGCCAGTCCCGGTCAGCACACACTCAACTGTTGAAGCATGTGAGTCATATCTGATTGCAGTGAGTGTTAAATCTGCATGGCTGGGCTGCTTTTACCCCAGGACTCTCCCTCCCAGTGCTGGGGGCAGCCTCCAGGACTCTAAAGTATTTAAACATTTCATCCGGAGCGGAAACACATCCCATTAGCATCACATGCTAACATGCCTTTGGACACAGAAGAGGCACACACCGGCTCTTCTAAGCGCTGACACATGGGAAAGTACAATCCATGCGTTTCCTCGAGTGCCTCACAGGGAAGTTTATTTTGACAACCTTTGAAGTGAAAATACACCATTAACCCTTTAGCGTTCATAAGCAGTACATGTATATAATTGGGTTTCTAACACACTGAAATGTTGTAAGCCGATTTAAGTGATTATGAGTGTACGAGTCAACAACTACGACGCCTCCTGTGGTGAAGCACCCATAACTGTAGGCTGGCGTAGAAATAGATAATAAATGGCAATATAGTATAACTCATATGTTTTATATATTACTTTATAAGAGATGTTATAATGTACTTGCTGACACAAATACAACACAAATGTAAAAATGACCTTGTATCTGCTTACAGCTTCATTATAGTTTTATTTAAGGCCTATTTTATATTATTTCCACTTTTCTAAATTAATTAACATCTATACCTGCAGACTTGATGATTAAACTCCTTCACTGATGAGTTATTAACATTTGTAATTGCATGATTCATATAAGAACTCTTTATTAAAGATTTATGACATTTCTAACTGCAGACTTTATGACTAAGACATTTATTGATGACGTATTAACTGTTATTCCTCTTGTGCAGCACCCAGAAGGGAGGGGTGATGTTTCAGATAATAAATGTGAAATGTGCAAAAGTGTTGCCAATAAAGTATTGAGGACTATTTGTTAAGAGAGGATGATTACCAGTGAAGAAATGCCATGCAATAGCATTCTTAATGTTGTCTTGTTGCAACAGAGCAGCGAGCTGGGCAAACAGCGGCAGAGCTGCCAGGGAGAAAGTGGGCAGAGTCGGCTAGCAAGCCCAGACTGGATGTTAGTTAGCCTTCATTACAAGAAAAGGATCAAGCTAGTTGCACAATGGGCGAAGCATTAGCTAAGTAATGTCTGTCAGCCTCAATAAACTTGAACTCTCCTCACAAACATAGGCCAAAGAGAGCTGAACGTGGCCTGGACTGGCACACTTGGTTAATCAAAGAGGGGACAATGCTGCTTTATTTCTGTTTGTCACAGTTCGCAAAGGTGAAGAGCTGCTGAAATATTATATCATTATAAGGGGTGTAATGATCTGGATTGATATATTGATTCAATTTGTGTTAAATGGGCTTATATATCGTCTCGTATTGTCGTATTGTGGCAGACTTTTGTGATATCAGTTAGAGCTCGACCAATGAAACGTGTAACAAAACATAAACAGTTCTCCCTAACAGTTATTGTAGTTACTCATGAGTTTTCACTATATATTATCATTATCTCACAATAAAACAAATGATCATATCCTTTGATCATTTGTTTTAAATGTTAATGAGTCAGTCATAAAGAGTTGTAATCATTAGGTGTAAATACAAGATTGTCTGCTGTTCTCTGAAAACAATTAGTCAAACAATCAAAAGGTTGTTTTTAACTCAAAAGTTGATGATTTATAACCATTTATAATGATATATTAAGCACAAATACTGCCAATAGTTATATTTACTTATATCATCATAGTTATAACTCCTTTATGAGGGGTGCCTTGCCATAAAGGGGCATTGTTAAACTTATTTGTGCAGACAGCGTGTGAAAGGTGTACAGGTCTAACAGATGTTGCTCAGCTGTTACGTCTTCAGCCTGTGCAGGCCAGAGCGGTAAGAATCATATTGACATCTGCACCGACATCCCGCCCAAACAGAAGCAAACAGTTACTCAACAAAAACTTTCACAAATCTGGAAGTTTTTATTGCGTTCAGTTCTACTGTGGGAGTAAGAAAAGAGCGCAAAGTAAAGGACGAAGACGGAGGCGGGCAGGATGAGGCAGACAAAGCGTTGAGCCAAACTCTTCCTCCCTCGCTCGCTTTGTTCATCGGAGCTTCTGCTTTTCAGCCAGATGCAATTTGCTGCTGTCTAGTAAGCAAGAGGAGGCTCCCTCATGACTCAAGGTGCATAACAAAGCGGCTCATGTACTCTGGGCTTTTGTTCACATCTCCACCTCCCTGCTGTCATCCAGCAGACTGGTTTTCTGACACAAGAAGCCTAAAAAGTTGATATTTCATGATTAGAATACATAGTTGTCTTTTTCTAAAAGAGTGTGTTGTATACAAAGAACTTCTATCTGCTGGCAAGTTTCCCTCTAGTGGGAGGGGGGCATTAAGTTTCATCAAGTAAAACTATAGACAGTAAAATAACAGAAAGGCCACTTTTGTAACTGAAATTAAACTGCAGAGCAGTCAGATTGAGTAGCTTTCTTACTAGATAATAGCAGACTAACAAACCACAGTGTTTTTATGAGCCGGAACACTGACTTCTGACCATAAAATGCTATATTTAACTATTTTGGAAGCTGTAAGTTCTCCGCAGAGTTTCTCTAACAAAAGCGATCAAACAGCTCTGTGAGTTTCTGTTATGTCTTCATCTTTTTATCTTTCCAAACGCATCACTGAAGCTCTGATATGATTCACGCAACACGTCAACATTGATGTTCATCTGCAGCACAATAACTGCTCTTCTATGTTAACTCAATAGACATGAAAAAAACATCAGTGCGGTTGTTCTGGGAGTGAATACAGAATATCTTTCTTTCACACCATAGGAATGAACTAATAGTTTCTATTATTGTGCCGTTCATACAACAACACAAGAGACAAGAACCCAGACCTAGAGAGCTACGTGAACATCTTCCAGTCAATACGACAAAAAAAGTCAACAAGTGAAGAAAACAACTTCACAATAACTTTCACAATCAAATATTTCGACTTTCGTTTCTCAACTGACCGATTCACGTTTAAGTCTATAAAAAAAGTCCTATAGAAAGGTGTACATCACAGATTTCATCACGATATACTGTATATTCCATTAATTCTTTGGACAACAATACGATATTTGCTAATATCACAAAGTCAGCTTCAATTTAATTTAATTTAGGGGCCTGATCAATATCAAAACAGTTATATCAATTCACAAAAAAGCTACTAAAATATGATTTGACAATTTGATCACTGAGCTCTATCAGGCGTTTAAGTGGAAAACAACCTATTGTTCTTAATAACAATTATAAACATCAAGTGGGAATTTCATACTGATGTATTGATCCAGATCGTAGTGTTCCACCCCTGGATACAAGCCCATCCCTGTCTCCCAGAGCCCATGGTGGCGTCTTCAAAAGTCTTATTTTGTTTGAGCAACAGTCCATTTGAGATATTCAGTGCTCAATCATCGGCTATAGAAGAGAAAAAGGCAGAACCTGTTCAGCAATGTTTTGCATTTTGCTTGAAAAATTAATTAAATGATTATAGTATTATTTTTATTTTTCTGTTGATTGACCAATTGATTCATTGACTAAACGTGCAGCTCCACAGCCCTATACTTCTGGATCTGCCTGAAGAAGAAAACTACTAAAATAAAACTTAAAGTCAAGGTTTAATTAAGATTAAAACAGCAATTATTCATAGACGCATACACTCTGTCTACTCCGGAAGATGTTTATGATGGAAGTATTACGATGCATAGTTTTTAGATACATTGTGGCTGGTATTATAGCCTTTAGGATATTGGAGTTAGTGACTGGTTTTGGGACAGTTAGAGCAGTCCACCTAAAAATAAAACAAAGGCTTTCTTTCTAAAAGTTTTGACAGAGACTTCAATGTTGAGCAGATTAGGGTGGTGGGGGTGGGGGTGGGGGGTCTCAGACTGCTGACCTAGGAGTGAAAGGTCCCTCAGTGGGCTCCTGACTGGCACCAATGAAGGAATCTGTCTAATCCTGGACCCTCAGGACACACACACACACACACACACACACACACACACACACACACACACACACACACACACACACACACACACACACACACACACACCACACACACACACACACACACAGGGCAGAAACCCAGGGCAGAAACCCAGACAGGATGGGAAGGACAAAGACACCACAATATAAAAAAGAGACTTTACCCTGAATATTGAATACAGAAAAAAACAACCAAGAAAATCACACAATAATGAATAATAAGCATCATTGCAGGCCTAATTTTTTGATTCACGGATGATGTAGCCACAACAAAAAGCACTGATCTCCTTTCAGCAAAACAATGACAACCTCCTCTAGGCTACCTGTTCAACAACACAAACACCTGCATGACTGATCCAACACAAAAAGCACCTTTGTCATGATTTCATGTTGACACAGTGGCTCATAACTGTATTTAAATCATTGCATATGTGGAGAGAAGAAACACACCTAAAACTAAAAAACATGGGGGGGTCCAATGCAGGCGCTGTTTACCAGGCCCCGTGTAGCCTACTGTCATCATCAGCGTGCAGTGTGCATACACACTGAAAATGAATGTAAAACCTGGTAAGGAAAGGTGAGAAAGACACACCCGCAGATTCTTTATTTACTGTAGCTTGACCGAAACTATACGAGGCTGTGCTGCGGTTTCCAGTATCGCCTGCAGAGGTGGATCTCTCATCAACAATAAAAAAACACACACACACAAACACACCGTACCTTAGAAATTCTTGCAGACAGGTGTCACAGAAACGATGTCCACAGGTAGACACTTGGACCGGCTCCCGCATCGCCTTGCTGCAGAGCGGACACTGGAACCGTCTCTTTGGCTTTTCCAGAAACTTGTAATCAAACCCGGGCATCGCTACAGGTTCCGAGGATATTCTCTCGGCCTTCAGCTGCAGGTTAAAAGGTAGAAATGTCCTCTCTGATCCTCCGTTGACTTCCCCCCCTCCCCCTCCCCCTGTAAACGGGGCTATTTAGCTGCACTGGCGTTTAAGCCGACGAGGGGTTCATATCACGTCCCTTCCGCCACCGAGCGATCGGGCTTTAAGGAGACGAGTCGTCCGGTCTTTCCTCCTGCAGCCCCGGCGACTGATGGCAACAAAGGAGCGACGCTGCTGTCCAGGAAACGCTACGGAAACGATCAGAGCTCGGTCCTGAAAGCCCTTCTCCGTGCACGTCCACAGCTCAGGGTTAATGTGTGTGGGCCTCTCCTCCTCAAAGGATGCAGCACTGACAGACTGAGCACAATGCATAACCCCTCCGTCTGTTTAGGTGCACCGAGTCCCGCCCCCTTCTCCACGCAGGAGGAGTCAAGAAGCTGAAACCCTGTTCACACTATTTATCCCTCTTATCTCTCTTTATTGAGCTTTTCATTAAGGCGTATGTGTGGCTGCTGAGAAATCCTTTACTTGTTTTCAATGCCTCTATGGAATGTGATGGCTACTTTTTATTATTTATTTGTCTGATACAAGCCTATAATGAGTGCAAACTGTCTCTGGCGTTATACTTATTAAACATATAGTCCTAATTATTAACAACAGAGGTGAAGATGCGTTTGTTGGTAATATTTATGTCAAATACATATTATAAAAAAAGTCCAATTGACTTAATACAGACGCCAACGGCACGGTTAGAAGTGACTGACGCCCTCTGGTGGTAGAGCAGACACACAATGAATAATATAGTGTTTACATGTATTTCATGGTTCCATAATGTAAACGCACCATTTGCATTTACACGTTACAAATAAAACCTGACTCACATTGTTACACTCATTGAAACCCAAAACTAAAACCGGATATGATTTTATGATTGTTGAAATGAAGAACACCTATTTGGATTATTTTCTACCTGCTGGATTGCCACCAGATTACATCATCATTACATCATCATGTACTACAACAATGTGGATGATCCATGTCCTCAGAATAGGTTTGAACTCTTCTTAAATAAGGAATAATTACTTCAGAATGATATATTGAAGAATAAATGATGTCTTATTTGAATCATTATGAATACACTGGGGAAAACACACGCATCTACAGTATAACTAATATAGTATTATAGTTAGAATAATCATACCAACTGATAACATCTGTATGAAAACTACAATAAAAGTGATTAATTAATAATTGGGGCAGTGGAGGAAGAATAAAAGCAAAGGTAATCAGACTGTCACTGAGAGATTCAGCATTATTCTACAGGTTAGCTATTCATTTTAACATGGTGATTTATTTTAAGGTCAACCTTCCCAGTCATGTTTCCAGGAGTCCATTAGCAGCCATGAGACACATTACATTCTCTGAAATATTTTATCTAAACTAAGTGCTATTCACTGGGAAACCATGATCTCATTTAAAATACAAGATTTAGCACAGGATTTGTAACAGCTTGCATGGTTTATGCTGTTCAAAATGTCATTTCAGGTATCCAGAAACTAAAAGACACCCGTCAGTACATTTACTCAAATACTGTAAGTGCAAATTTTGAGGTACTTTACTTGAGTATTCTATTTTAAGGTACTTTATACTTTTACTCCACTACATTACAAAGGCAAATATTGAACTTTTTAACTTTACTACATTTATTTGGCAGCATATACTTTTCAGATTATTAAGGCAAAAATGAATCAACTAATACATTTAGAAGCATTATTATCGATTAAGTATATTCGACAAAGAATAAGCCCCACATTCACCAGCTGCAACATCAAAGTGATGCTTACACATTAATGCATCACTAATTATAATTCAAATAATACAACATAGATTATGGTCTGAAATGGTCGGTTCTGCATAATTAGTACTTTTATACTTTGATTCTCATACTTTTGTACTTTTATATGGTAAAACATTGAATGAAGGAGTTGTAACAGAGTATTTCTACAGTGTGGTATTGCTACTTTTACTTAAGTAAAATATCTGAGTACTTCTTCCACCGCTTTGGCAGTTTTCTTTTCTCAACAGTCTTAGGTCATCTTAGGAATACAGTTTACACAATACACATACCATTTCATTATAAATATTATACACATTTCAGTTAAAAATACAGTACCAGTCTATTTAATGCACTTGATTTAGTGTCCAACATTTTCTCTGAGTGTCCAAAGTGTCAGAGTGTGACATCTATCCTCCATAAAGTAGTGCTCTCAAAGATTCCTACAATGGAACACAACAATGTTTTGCTAACAATCACAAAATGCAATTTCTCAGATTTGATAGATGTCAGTGATGAGGATGATTAATTGGTGTCCATGTTTACAGCTCCCTGCAGAGTAAACTATTGAGTCTCTCTTATATAGGGAGGAGTGAACAAGATTTGGAACACAGTCATTAAGTTGTAAAGACGCTGATCAGTTGAACCCTGAACACATCGTTATCTGGTTTGAATTCTGCTGTTGAGTTACAAATGTATTGGAGGACTAATCCGATAAAGCACAATGTGAGCGCTGACGATGTGATTTAGATTAATGTGTTTGGTTCATTTGACTGATAAGTTCCTAAACAGTCAAGTGGCTTTTGTTCTTGTCGTTTCTGCGCACTGCGTCCTCTCATTCACCAGAGGCTTAAGGGAGCTCAAACCAGTTAGACTTTTATTGGCCTTTATCATGCTAACTCCACGTGTGATAGACAACAATAGCTCACCACATGAAAGCTGCCTAATGACTTCCTGTAATCCATCTTCAGAAAAAGTGTTGCAACAGTCCTTTAACTAACCTGTTCCTGTTGTGAGATACACCTGCTGCAACACACAGGACTTTGCCTTTTCTGTGCCTTGCTTTATGATATCAAACCGCCAAATGAAACCAACATTCATTCCGGAAAGAGAAAAAAAAACTAGACAGAGAGGAAGACCAAGTGGAGTTCTGAGGCCACAGCTGCAGTGTGAAAGGGAATCTTTCAACTGCAGCACAGATGGGCCTCTGGGAGGAGTTATATTCAGAGGAAGCTTCACTTCATGCCACCGCCGGGCTTCTTGGCGACTGCTGAGGGGGTGGGGGTTTGTTTTTAGGACAAAATCATCTTGGGATAGGTTCCTCAAGCAAAGCTGAAACAAGATGGCAGAAGGGACAGAGTGAAATGTCTTCAGAGCTCAAGATACTCAAAATACTCAAAATAGTCAATTAATAGATTAGTTGATTGACATAACATTTGTTGGCAACTATTTTGATAACTGAGTAAAAAGCAGGAGGATAGTTAAAAGAACACATTTTGGACTGATGATCAGAAAAAAAAAGAAATTTAAAAATACCATCTTGGGCTCCGTAAAATTACAATTGAAATTTTCCTGATATTTGTTAGACAAACCATGTATTCAACTGATTGAGACCATAATCAGTAAAAGAATCAATAATGAAAATATTTGTTAGTTTTGGCCCTTAATGTTTACACATGACTTATGTTGTACAAATTACTGTAGGCCAATCAGTTTGGCAATAATGAGACCATCAGTGGTTGACATTTAATTAAATATCAATACAATCTTGTCTACATCAATCAATATGAATCTGGATTCTCCCAGTTACATGACTGCACAGTTCAACATGGACATGCAACACTGTTAAAAGCTTCATGTCTGTTGTTTTAATTCCCCCTCCTAGTAATATGCTTATCAGTTTCTGGTCCATCAGTATCAGACTACGATAATGGTGTCTATGAGTGTAATTAATCCATGTTGGTCTCCATGTCCTTGTCCCATTGTGCAGGTCAAAAAACATTTAAACAGCAGCCGTGTAGCCTGTAGCGAGGATTAACAACATCTCTGTTACTTATTAAATTGTGATGCACTTTAATCTTTTTTAAATCTGCAGCTATTTTCAATTTGGAGGGTAGAGGGACTATTTGTCCCCACCTTCACTGCTTTCATTACAATCTGTTGCTTTTGCACCATCACTTTCGGGAGAAAGAGGGGCAAATTGCTGTTTTCTGTTCATCTCAGTAAGAGGTCTATGGCCATGTAATGAAGTTCAGTCTATAATCAATAGCCACAATGCAAATATTTGACTGAATTATTTCTATGCAGATAGAAAGGTTCTGATCAAGTGTAGCTGAAAGGAATTTGTTTGTTAATGTAATAAGAGCGCCTTTGACTGGAAATGCTGTAAGATGTATGCTTGTATGAAACAAAGATATAGTCATGTCTTTAGCCAGTGAGCTTTCAAACTTACAAATGAGTCCTTTCTCAATTCTTCATAAACATGCATCTCTGTTAATGTTATCAAGAGAAGCTTGTCTCAAGTTCAGCTTGTCTTTCATCTGGGGATTAGCACTCTCTGTTACATTTCATCACCATCCCAACATCTCAGTGTTTGTTAACAAAAGCTAATAAGCGAAATATTACGTTTCACTGCCAGCAGAGTGTTGCCATGACAACAAGCCACCGATGTCACCGTGAATGGGTGACTCTCGTCAAGCTGCACCGCCTTTGGTATCCCAGAATCCTCCTCTTTTCTTCCAAGGCGGCCACGGGCCCCCTTTCCCCAGGTGTACACCTCCCCATCTGTGAAGAGCAGGAGGAGGAGGCGCTGGTCACCATTACTCAGGATGCATTAATCCATGAAAATCTTTAACTGACAGCTCTGTCTCTCCTGCAGTGGCAACACAATGGCTCTATCTGGAGGAAGTCAAAGCTGAACAAAGACTCCCTGAGCAAAGGAAGCCTACAGGCATGGCTGCCACTGCTGGCTTTCTCCCCGGGGAGCCAATCGCCGGCACAATATCACTTTTTACCAATTTACCCTCAAAACACACTTACAAACATGCACACATCTGTTACCAATTTGTTAAATTGTGTGTTTAAAGAACCAGACCAGTGGATTTGTATGTTTTACATTTACTTTACTGCTAACTATACCATATGTTCCATGTAACCATTAAACCTTCAGTTCATTTTAGTTTGCCATGAAAATAAACTTCCAGAGACTTGAAACGTGTTTGAGCAACAAAGTCCATCACATTGAACATTTAATCAGCTCTGTTTTTGACCTAAAGTTCCACTAAGGTTGTAGTGGTCACATAGTTGCTCACAGGGACTGTTTGAAACTGTGTGACTCTCATTAAAATCCTCCTCTTTTCTTCCAAAGCACATAAACTACAGATATCTGAGAAATGTATCTCAGTTCAGAACTGAGATGAACCCTGATGACCCTACTTGTGCAACTACTACTCATACATACAAACTTTTTTAAGTGAGCGATTGACAATGAGTGAAAATAAAGAGGTTGTCATTTTGGAAAATTCTTGTTTTTAGCACAAGTGCTTGTTGGAAACTTCTGGTTTGAGAGAGGGTGTTGGATTTACCTCTCATTTACAGCATAGCAGCAGAGAGGATGACATGCCACTTGGCTACAATGTCAGGACAGTGAGAAAGTGATAAAAAAAAACACTGTATAATGAACAACTTCAAAGACTTAAAGTCTGTGTTTGCAGACTCTGCTTGATTGATATCTCCCTAGTCTCACATTACCAGACCCATATCCACAGCACTGTGTCAGCAATGGAGTATGGTGTGGCTACACCACCTATCTATTCTGGGATAGGGGAAAATCGCCCTGGCTTTTATGTATTTCTTTATACCAATCACAACTGTCTTGGGCAGCACTAAGCCCCAAAGGCGGAAATAGCAAGCAGGGAGGGATATCCAGCGTGTCTTTTACACACCAGATGTCATCTTACATCCATAAAGACAGAGTAATAGTTCCCTGACCCTCCTGTTAGCTTTGTTGTCATTGTCATAGTTCAAGTTATCCGGTGACCTCTCATACACCCCAGCCTTCAACCTGGGGAGGAGTGCTTGACCTTTATAAACTGGGACAGTCAAAATATCACATATAGTCACTTTTACTCACCAGATCTGATAGCTAAGGTAAAAGCGTCTCCACATGCAGCCAAGGTGATGCCCTGCAGCCCAGGCACCGGGTAGGGAACACGGCTGCTACGACGGGAGCTACAGCCCATCTGGCCATGCTGGTTGCTGCCAAAGGTAAAACACTGACCCCTTTCTGGCAAATAGGGGGTACAAATGTTTTATTGTTAAAAATCACGAGTGTTACTTTGACACAATAAAACTCTGATTTATTTATTGGCCTTGTTTTATGCCTGATGTGCTGTAAAAATCAAAGAGTGCCCTTTGTACTTTTCACATGTTAGTTTAGCTTCAGCACTTTAGCTGTACTGAAAAAGCTGAACATGTTGGAAGTGATCTCTCCAAGCAGCGTTTCGCTCAATTTGTTGCTGCAAGAACCTAGAAAACTAGTTTGGCTGGCGCTATTGAAACAGAGACCGTCTCTTATTTCATATCGTCATAGATGCATCATTTCAAATGAGTCTGGTTCAAATTTTATATTTATAATGGGAATAGTTTACCTGTAACAGCAACAGAATGTGCTGTACCAATGTCAATGTGAACAATCTTCTCATTGTTGAGTGGAGCTGACTGGACAGGAGTGAAAGAATGGACTTCTTCCACCTGATTGGAGGGATTTGGTTCCTCTCCAGCTGTTATCTTATCCAACCCAAGCTTGTTGAACCTGACCACAACAAAACAACAAAATCAAGGTACTTATGAAGGAACAGAGACATATGTATACATACTGAGACCTGAAATGAGCTGTTGTGTTTACTGTCCTACTCTTACACAACTATACAGTACATCCTGTCCAAAACCTCCCGGAGAAGGGCGGATTACCAATGACAGAAAAATGTTTGTCATTTTAGGAGAATGCTGCTTCACAGGTTGTGCACCAGGAAAGTATATCTGTCCACTATATCATTTAAATTATCGCCACCCCATTCACCCAAAAGAGGTTATACGTATATGTCTCACGTCAATCAGTGACATATTTATAGACACTAATGGCCATGGTTTTGGGTGGAAAAATATAGAGTAATTACCTGTTGCTTCCACATGTCACAATGCTGTATTTGGTGCTGATAATCATGGAACAGTCCACTCCACACATCACCCTTTGGGCCTCAAATTCCACAGGTAAACACACCTGCTGTGGAGAGTTGTGGGTGTCTTGGGTGCCAAGCCCAAGGCGACCTTCCAGACAGAAGAATAGATACAAGGATAGAGACCCAACAATCAAGCTGTGTATTGAGATGCTCTTGTCATAAATCAGTCACAAACAAACAAACACAAACAGATGAGTCCTAAGATAGATTGAAAACAACCCATTCATTCATGATATACCATTGTCTCCTCTTCCCCAGGCAAATACTTCTCTTTCATTGGTCACAGCGAGTACGTGGGAAGCACCACATGACACCTGAACCAGCTCGTAGCCGAGGAGTGCCTCAACTATCTTGGGCTGAGTACAAAAACAGAGACAGAGAAAATAAATGTCATCATTGTCATATTTAAAGTACAGATGTACAGATGCCAAGTACAGATGTACTTTAAACATCCCTGGTTTGAATCAAGCCAGGAACCTTAGCTTAATGTCACACTACTCTCTCTCCTTTTTCTTGTCTGCCTCTCTGCTATTAACTGTCCATCAAATGTGCCAAAATAAATTCACAGGGACCAAAATTGTCCTTTTGATTGAAGTTTTTGTTCTACAATGACAGATTTTTTAATGGCATGTTTTTTCGTAATTTAGGATATTTCTCACAGCACGGAAAAAAATAGATCTAGATCCGCCAGTTTCTTAGGTACAAATACAGTTTAATGTCATACAAATGGTTGTAATGGAAAGTTAGAGAAGTGCTGACTAAACTGTATTATCATTTTGGAGGATAAAGTTTGTAGTGCAATTTAACTGTACTGCATTACAGCATACTGAGAGGTATTTCTAATATTAAACCACCAACAGAATTACATGATAACCTACAGCATGTCTGATTGCAAGGAGTCAGGTTCTCTTCAGATCAGGACTATTTGTTCTAGGAGACATAAGAAGCTGGGTCCAGACTAGTTTAATGATAGCCAGACAGATTATCCTAAGAGGATGGAGGAATGAAGGGAAGTCGTCAATCCAGGAGTGGGCTTGTTAAATAGCTAGTGTGGCAGCGTTTCTGCAGGGCTACTAAGAAGCCAGGTGTTATGGAGAGGCGTAATATATGTGCTTATTGTCTATTTTGTTATTATTTTATTGCATTGCCTTGAATAGTTTGGTTATTATTTTATCTTGTCTTCATTTTTGACTAGGGTTAGGGTTACCTAACTAAATTAACAACCGAGGCCTACGATATATGTAGTGATGATGAGTGGGGCGATCAGGAAGGGAGGGGATGTGTTGATGTTGTAAATTGTAAATGTTTTGTATTTTGCAGGAAAAAAGCTGTTAATCACATACAGAAACACCAGCAGAATTTATTGCAGGACTGTTGAATTACATTTAGTTAGGTGTATCTAATAAACTGCCAACTAAGTGTTCATTTAATACGAGTATTAAATTTTCCTTTGAACAATGGACACGTACCTGTGTTACATCATTGAAGTTACCGTGTCCTAGGCAGCCGTTGCTACCACTACCAAACGTCATGATAATGCCCCTGTCTGCAAATTGAAAATAAAAAAGGGATTTAAGACACTATTAGTTGATAAATGTAGGTGTATTATTTTGTAGGCCAACGCAATGCTTATAATCCTTATCTAGGAAACGCTAATCTGTGTCAGTGCAGTGAAAAGTGATGAAAAAGAGGAAACTGAGCTAAAAGGAAGGGTCTTTAATCCTCTGTTATCTGCTTTACAATGCTGGAAGGACTGACAACAGCTTCCTGAAGCACACTGACTAACATAGCACTACAGTTTAAGCTCAAGGAAAACTACTTCCAAACTGCTAGGCAAGGATGGAGAGGTTTGTTTTACAAGTGGATCCATGCTATCTGATCAAGTCTGGAAAAAGAGCTGACTGTATACACACTTTTAAGTACGTTCAAATGCTGCCTCAGTGTTTTACGGTCATGTGGTGCAGCGTGCGAGGGCACAAAACAGAGATTAAACCTTGACTTCCTTTTAGCAGAGCTCCCTGCTACTCTAACTGAGCATGGGTGTGATGGCTATGACAGTTATAAAAAGCAGCCGGCCCACCAACCTGTCATGCAGGTGGTAAAAAGATCCCCGCAGGATACAGACTTGATGGTGACTCCAGACTGACCCTCAAGAAAACGGGAAATGAACTGAGGCTGCATCTGCTCCACCACACCGGGCAGACTGGCCTCACCAGACCCCACTGATGGAGTCTGTTACAGTAAAGAATTATTAGTCTTAAAGGGGGCAAAACAGTGAAAATGTAACAGTTAACTGGACAATATAAGCAACGAAACATGTCAAAAGAACAATCCACCCTCTCATACACCATTAGGAAGCATCAATCTGTGATGTTCAACAGCTTCCAGCTGTTATTTTATTAAAAAGTTCTTCATAAATTCTGATCCAAAAACATGTTTTCATGGCACTGTTTGCACTGAAGTAACTGCTGGTGTAGTATTTCCCCTCTAATGTGGCTATTGAGTCTACAAAGAAGCTTTCTGAGGGACTGACACCAAAACCAGATTTTAACCACTGATATTTTTGATAGCTGAAAAGAGATAACTGAACTAGCTAGTTGTAACTAGCTAAGCTGTTTATGGGTAGTTATCTGTAAGAATAAGGAAACAGACATCGTAAAACAACAGGTTGATCAAGGAGTGCAAAGTAATCACAGCTGTTTCTTGATAGTGAATTCGAGAAAACATAAAAGCTGCATTGTAAACAAGTTTTAAAATACAGACCTCCCATGTAATCAGACGGCCAGACTTGGTCACCCCCATCTTCTGAGTGCGGCCCAGAGACACTTGAAGCACCTCAGTGTTGAGCATCGGGAGGCGGAGAGGCGCTGAGATTCCACTTCCCCAAGTGTACACCGACGACAGCGGGAGGGAATGCACTTTCCCTGATCCTAAACCCACTGATCCATCTGTGCATGCCCAAGAAATAATCAGTCAAATGTGTGATTAAAGTAGGCCTACAGTGATCTATCTGGTGCAGCTAGTTCCTGACCTCTGGACCTGTTGGTAGGAACTCTCCCTCCTGGTCTACCATGATGTCCAGTTTGCACAGCAGACAGTGGTTTCTCAATCCTGGAAGATAGATAATGAAAAAATTCTTTACACAAAATACATGAAGTCTTAATCTCATATCATGTGCGTCAAAATGCCTGTCTAATGATTAGTGATTAAGGCAGTACCTGCGCATTTTGACATTGCCTATATCTGTGAAGAGATTTAGGAGGGGCCTAATGCATATGGGAAGAGCCATTATTTCATTGAGTTGAGGCCGTTTGGATGGATCCAGATTGAGCATGTTGAGGATGAGATGTCGGAGTTCTGGGCTGTACCGGTCTGATATTGGGGCAAATGTTCCGCTCATAATCTTCAGAACGAGGGCAGGTAGATTCTGAAAGCAAAATGTAAGAAGGTTATACATTAAAATTACAAAACGTATTAGAAATACATGAAAAATCTGCAGTCATCTTCCCAAAATCCCTGCCAAAAGAGGAATATTTTCACATTAGTACCACACTTTAAAATTGGTAGTGGTATTTTAAAAGCTTACACAAATGTAATATTATTTAAATCACTTCAACCAAGTAAGCAATGGATTCTTGTAAATGAAATGCTTTTCGTACAGCTGCCTCAAAGGCTCTCTTAAGGCTTGCTAGCTCATAGAGCACACAGCCCAAAGCCCAGATGTCACTCTTCTGGTTATACGGCTTTCCCTCACACAGCTCTGGGGAGATGTAACATGGGGTCCCGACCACCTGCAGAGTGAAAAGAAGGAGGAATTGATGATTTGGGTTAGGATTCAACCTATGAGGTTATGTATGTTGCTGACATAATCACCATTCCAAACCAAAAGCGAATCAGCTCACCGTGTAAGCTTTGCTCTTGCTGACAAGGATTTTAGAGATGCCAAAGTCACCAATTTTGACGATCATCTGGTGCTTATCAAGAAGAATGTTCTGCGTCTTAAGGTCTCTGTGCAAAATAAGTTTGTTGTGGACGTGGTACAGGGCAAGTAAGATTTGTACAAAGAAGTGAAGGATGGTGTCCTCGTCCAGCAGAGAGTTACAGCGCTTCTGTATGTAATCGGCCAAGGTTCCACCTGCATGAAAAACAGCAAATGGGATACCTCTGTATTTCACTTTCAAATATCAATAACAGTCAAGTAAGCTGTGGTGGTTCCACCTGCAAATCAAGCAACAGACTGCAAGGATGAGAAAATGTAATGTATCCATAGCTTAAGAAGCTTTGACAGCAAAGGTTTGGTCTTTAACCTGAACACAGAAACAGCTAAAAGTGCCTAATCTGAGGATTTTAGGCTGAATACTGTGTTTTGCTGAAGAAATTTTGGACCAATTGATGGCAATCTAACTTTCTTAACACCTTACATAACTATATATACATATATTTATATATAAAAGAAATGTTACCTAATCAACTCAAAACACAACCATGCAGATAAAAAATTAGATGTTGATATGGGAAAAAGAAAAGGTATGGAGCCCTACAGCACTAAACCATGGGAACAGTGAACCATTAGACAATGAACAAAAGGGGGTTGTGTAACAAGATATTACAGTAAGCTTACCTGGTGCATACTCCATAGCTATCATAAGGGCCTTGTCTTCCAGGAAGTTCTCATAGTACTCTATGATATTTGGATGGCTGAGCAGTTTCAGGACCTGACACTCGTTCTGAGCCGCTAGGCGTTCGTCTCGTGACATCTGCTCCACTGGGATCTCCTTCAGGATGACAAAGGCCCCGTCGCCGCGCCTGCGGCACAGGTGAACGATCCTGACAGGGGAGGAAAATGACGAGATATTTGATGTATTCATTGTTCCACAAACAATATAGAAACTAGCGGGATGGTTGTTGGTAGTTTAATTCTGGTGTGACAGTGTTACTGAGCACTGGAACTAGTTTCGTTTTTGACACAAGCATCTTGTATAAATTGAAGAAAAAAATAATGTAAAGAAAAGTTGATGAGCCTGAGTCTTTTATTTATGTATACATTTTGTACTAAAATGCTTTGAAAACTTGAAATTAAGAACTACCGGAGGAATTCCATGCACTTCTAATGTTGTTGTCCACTTATAAAAGGGGAAAAATACCCACTGGAAGTGATGGATATGGAAGTGAGAGTGGGTAAGATTTGGGTATTTGTTAACAGATATTTTATTTATGTTTTACTTGTGGAATTGTACTGTCTATTGCTACCCAATAAAAATACTTTTAAAAAAAAGAAAAAGAAAATGGGGTAATTAATGAAACATGGTGCTTCCATTCGCTTATGTGAGGCTTTGTGAGGAAGAGTAGTGGGTGTTCCGCCCTGGAAGTCTAGACTAGTCCCAAAATCACTTTTAAAAACAATCACTGCACATTTAGTACAAATAAAGATGTATTGTAATATAGATTTACATTATTTTCTTTAAGTTGCAGGTATTTGCAAGTTGATAATGATAAGTTCATTTTTGTCACATAGGCACCTTAAAAATCATAAGTTATGTTATGACTGTACCTGTTTAGTGTAAAATTTTTAGCTACAAAGTCACTGTTACAATTTCATGTAAATGTGGGTAGTCGTGTGGCCGGGTTGGCTCAGTTGGTAGAGCAGGCGCACATCCTGTTTAAAGACATCACTCCTCGACGCACCCACCGCCGCCTTTGCTGCACGTCATTCCCCCTCTCGCTCCCCTTTCATGTCTTCATCTGTCCTGTGGATATAAGGGACTAAAATCCTCCAAAAACTAATCTTTAAAAAAATGTAGCTAGTTGTGTATAAAATACTACAGTATCCTGTTTCTGAAAAAGTGGGACCACTCAAGTAGAATACCACTTTGACAATGTACAGTTGTACAGTAACGTTAGAGAACCTGAGTGAATAAACCTTTTGACGTTTTAAATAGCTAGCTACACTGTAAAGTGTGACTGAAAAAATGAAAAAGTAGTAACGTTATGCTAATGTTTAGGATACTAGTTACAGTAAATATTAGTATATTTATAGTAACCTTTCCAGCAACTTGCTATCTGCAAACAACAGCTATGTCTTTCAAATGTTAGTGCTAGCAATTCAAAGTGATGTGAATGCAATACCGTTAACTGAGATGAGAACTAACCAAAGCCTAGGTTAGTTAGCTAAAAATAAACCTTTGAAAAAGAAAAGCCACACAAAGTCTGTTTAGAAATAAAAAACCCAGAGTGTCTTTGGCGTTAAGATAATTCACACAGCTGCTTTTTTTTAAACCGTTAGCTAGCGTTCATTTCCAGAAATGTTTTGTTCAGTGGTTTTCTTCTTCTGGGGGCGGCGTACATTTGACGCATCCCGTTACATTTTAGGGAAAACGGAGTTCTCGCTTTCCTATTTTACGCTTGACAACGCTGTATTTTATCACCTACGTCGGAATACCATACGTGTGTAACAGCTACGAAGTGCTAATAAACTCAGAGTGTATCTACCCAAAAGCTCCTCTTCCGACAACTTTGATTTTCTCATACTTCTCCATCGCTGCTCCCAAACTTTTCCGCTGTCTCCAGGCAACCCGTTCCAACTACTACAGGAAGCGACGAGGGACAAAAAGGTGAAGCGCTGAACCGTTCTCTAATGCATCCTAATATGGGATGCTGCCATGCATACCAATCTCAACAAAGAGAGGCTCATGGAAGTTACAGTGGGTGGCACATATTTTAATACATGTTTTCAGTTACAGAGGATGAGATTTAGAGATAAAAAAAGAGAGCAAGCCAACAATACTTTGAAGGGTATAAAGCAATTCAAAATTATTTTTTAAAGTTTAGGTTTCAGGGTAGCTTTCAGTCATCTGATAGCCTACTTAATAGAAGTTGGGAGATGTAACACTAAATTTCCCTAAACACAGTACAAAATATCTCAGACAAACGAAAAGCAATGTGTCAGAATGGTTAAGGTCAATTCTGGCCTCAAATCAGTTGAGATTTTGTGACATGTCTGGAAGAGAGCCATTTATGGTCAAGACATTCCTGAAACAATATAATTGATCAACACGTGCAGAAAAAAACATGTGCTTAAAGTAACAGCTGTAAAAAAGAAGAAAAAAAAACAAAAGGTTAATAATATGAATACATAAATAATAAATATTGCTAATAACAACAGTAGTTCACTTTCTTTTTCCAACCTTACTTTGACTTGTTAAAGCAAACAATTCAATACATAAACCAAAACATGAAATTGTTTTTATGTAACTATTTAAGGCAAATATAGCTTATCTATTATTGTTAATTTGAAGAATATCACATCACATTTTGTGACCGAATGATGCAAAAATGCTACAAAATCCAAGAGGTTTACATAGTATTTTACGGCACTGCAAGTACAAGTCATGGCAATAATAAGACCTGATATACATAAACAGCTGGAGGTACCTGACATAAATAAGTATACAATGTAAATCAAATACAGTATGAACAGTACATGATAGGTTAGATATGTAACATGTCAGGCCATTACAGTAGAAGGAAGAAAACACTTGGGTAAGTACAGGTGTTATTACTAATGGCTCTTGTTCTAATCAAGTGTTGCAGTACTTCACGGCAGTGTGCCAGTTATGGCGACAAGTCAAAATATATTATTAATATGTCATTTCTATGTGCCTATCTTTTCTTCCCTCAGTTTTAATGGCCTGACTTGTTATAGCACATTTCTGAATATATTTAATCTGTTTATGGTTTGCTTGTCATATTTTTTTTAAAGTTGGTGACTTTGTTTCTTCAACCATCAGAACGTGTATACTTGTGCAGCTGTACTGAACACAGCACAAAGCAAAGAAATCAGAACAGAATAATTGCGAGCAATTTGGCGTTATTTTGTCATGCTTAATGTTGTAATTTTCAATGTTTCAACTAACAGCAACTTAGCTTGACCAAGGTCACTAATGCAGTGCAGTTTTATTAGTATTGACATATCCAAAATGTGTTCAGTGTCGTCCAACAACAGGAAACAAATCAAGTGAAGTGAAAACTGAAATGGAGACAGTGAGAGAAACAGTGAGACAGATGAGATTAGCGTAGCGTCTTGAGCATGGACTTTACATCCAGACGCCTGTTGATTATAAAGCGTCTTCCCCTTGTCTGATATAAGCAGGAAGAAGGCTGCATGAGCACTGTTTCCCCTCTCAGCCATGATGGGGATAATAAATGCTTTGTGCTGTGACAAAGCCTGCTCTGTGTTGGGCTGAAGTATACATACCTCCACTATTATCATCAATCTGAAATAATGATATATCACCACAAACAGTGATCTTCATGTAATTTAACCTTTTCTCAAGGCCTGCAATTTGCAGTTTTTTTTCAAGTGGAGCTATGCAGAGGGAGGTGAGTAGGTAGTTTGCTCTTTCTCAGGGATATAATATCTCAAATGAGCACCTAAAGGAGCCTTGCAGTGTATGTGGAACTCCTCAGACCAGCTCAGTGACATACTTGTCCTTGTGCTGCTGTCGGAGATCTTTCTCCAACCGTACAGTCAGTGACCAGGAATGCACTGTGTAGGACAGTGAAACTGATGCTAAACCCCAGGTATGATCCATTAATCTTCGGAGCTTTCTCGAGACATGACAGGAAGTTGTGGGTGGTTACTTCATCACAGCAATGCGCTCACCTCTTTCTCTCTCATCTTTGTCAGAGGCCTTTTTCAAACAAGACATTATGGCGTTACACAGCAGGAAAAACACATGTTTTATTAATCAAATGAATGAATTGTTAATGATGTGAGTAACACGTGCTTTCCTACTGTTACAAGTCTCTCTATACAGGCTTTTTGAGCATGTGCATATACTGTATATATATATATATATATGTATTTTTTTTGCATATGTACAGTATGCTATGTAAGTTTCACCCTTTTTTTGTTTTATAGTTAGTTTTTGTCAAGCACTTTGCCGGCCTAACAGTTAAAACTTGACAAATGTGGAATTACAAACACAGTATGGACATAATCAATTATTTTAACCAATGTCAAAAAAAAGTTTTAAAACATATGTAGTTTACATAACCTTTATTTTTACCTTTTACTGCTCGAGAATCAAACTAAATCTCCCTCTGACCAGACAAACCCATTTTTGTTTGGCCGTTTAGGCCCCCCCCTCCCCCGAGATCAATAAGGCTCAGTGCTGAGCCAGGCACAAACACATGATATTGCAAGGCCTTCTGAACAGCTCAACCGTCTCTGGTGTTTGCTGTGGCCTGAGTGCAATACGAAACCTTTTGCATCTTCTGTCTGAAATCCTGAGCTGTTTCTTTGTATAATGCAAGCTGTGTGTAATTACAGGTGTGCGTGAAAAAACTATGCGAGAAAGCATTCTTTCACACTATACAAAATAAACAGAGGTAGGGTCACTAGGAAACACAAGAAATTATATTAAGTTACATTTTACTCTTTAACCACAGGGTGTCTTGATATAACTGATGTAAGTCAAAGATATACGATATACGACCCTTGGATTATTCCAAGGGTCTCTCTCTCTCTCTCTCTCTCTCTCTCTCTCTCTCTCTCTCTCTCTCTCTCTGTCTCTCAGACACATAAAACACATGATGTGAAGCTGTGTGCCAGACTGTTTTGGGATTAAAGGAGTTGCAGCCTTATTAATCACAAGGTAATTATCTATCACAGCTCAACAATCACTATCTCAGAGAGATCTTCCTGGAGGTTTCTGGAGAGAGATGCCACCAAGGGGTTTGATGAAGAACTGAAAGTCACTGAGCAGAAAAACAGAATCAGTCATTACAGTCATTATGAAATGCTAGCTCTTTACTTGAGGTTTTGCCGCCATCTTGTGGTTTATTTTTGAGTAACGCTGTAGCTTTGGTGTGTTATTTATAATTATACCAAGCTTTGGCTTAGTATTATTTAGGGATGTTTGCCTTTATTTGACAGTGGAGTTTGACCGGAGATTTAAGAGCTAACAGGAAATAAGAGAAGAGAAGAGGTTGGCTGACCTGGTGCAACAAGTTGTGGAAGAAGTACTAAAGGAAGTAAAAGTACAGATACAACAGTGTAAAAGTACTCAAGTCATACTTGAGTTAAAGTACATAAGAAGAATCAAAATATACTTTAAAATCTACATAACAGTACTCAGAAACATCATTAATGTTGCAGATGGTAAGAATGGAGCTACATATTTATGTTTTGTAAAAACTGCCAGGTATCTTATTAGAATAACCACAGTCATAATGTATTGTTGATTGATTGATAGATTTACATTATACTATTTTATTATAAGATATGATACAGATTTGCACCATACTTTAAAAAACAAAACAACGTCAGGATAACACAATAAAGCCCTGGGGTTTATTTCCATTGTGGTCCTTTGTCGATTTATGTTTTGTATTTTATTTATTTTGTAATAAGTACTGTCAATTAATAAGGCTAAGTAAAAAGTACCACTTGAGAGAATATATTTAGTTACATTCCACCACTGCAAGTGCAGCTATCATAAAACTAATGAAGTAATTGTGGCATATTGTGATTCACTGAGGAATTTTCCAATTAATTTCATTTATTATACAGGTAAGTTAAAAATAATATTGAGCTACAATATAAACAGGCCTGACTCAGTTTAAAAAAAGGTTTCCAGCAAGTTCCTTTTCTGCAGAAACATAAAAAATGAAACGTAGTTCCAGCACATCGAGACAGAAACATTTGTACAGGACATCGACATAGACTAAACAGAAACGGACGACTAAAACAACAATACAGCTACGGTATGGAAAAACATTTGTACAGGACATCAGCATGGGCTGGACAGACAAATGCAGACAGTACAAACAAGACTTGGACAATACATGAGCAATCAATGTGTGCAAGTGGAACTGTTAAGAAGGAGCTGTTTGCATGCCTTTTTGAAATATGTGATGGATGATAGTGTTCTGATATGATGTGGAATGGCATTCCATTGGAATGAGTGCCTGTGAGACTTAATGAGGTGTGCTGGTCTCATATTGTGTGTTGGGAGAAGTGCAGTAAGTGCTAATAGTAGGCTACATGCAATTGATGAGTAGCCGATACCTGCAATAGGTGTGGAAAAGCAAAAACAAATACATTTCAAAGGAAAGAAGACAATCATGCAAAAATAAAAAAGAAGGCATCAGGCTTAGATGAGCTGAAAAACTGAAAAAACCTTCAGTAGGTAAAGGAAAATAAACTCCCTGTGAGTGGGTTTTTATTTCAAACAGACAGCTGTGTGTGTGTGTGTGTGTGTGTGTGTGTGTGTGTGTGTGTGTGTGTATGTGTGTGTGTTGTGCTGTTCCAGATGAGTTTTACTCACACTCACTGCCTTTTCCCCCACTGGGCTGCAGGGAGGCCAGCTGTGGCGGATGAGATGAGAGCCATGCTGTGTTTATGGAAAGTGTTATGGCCAAGGAAGGAGGACTTCATAGGCTGCCTGTCTAACACACCAGGTTTACATTGTTATGCTCCAAACACAACAAAGACGTGTATTATCAATCATATCTATATTTACAATACTTACTGCTGACATTATCACCAATTTACCTAAAAGAAATGTAATCCTGCATTTGATTATCTAATGCATTGAAGCCATCATTCTAGTACTTATCATGAAAATCCTCTTAAATTATAAAGGTTCAAGTGAACTTTAATATCCCCTTGATGGAGTGCAACTGGTTAAGGTAGTAAGACATAATCAAAGGCAGAAAAGATGACAATATGAAATAAAGAAACTTGATAATTACCAGTTTGATACTTTAGTAGCAGCAGCCTTTTGGATGGGCTGAAGGCTGTAGCATCTTCTGGCCTTGGTCATAATAAAGAGATTTATATGGTCCAGAGGAGATTAAAGCATTGACTACTTTACAAGATGAGACACTGTTGTAAAAGATGATTGAATATCCCTGACAATTGCTTGTCAAACAAAAAGATCGGAAAGGCGGCTTGAATGTTTGACAGTGCAACATGGTTTAAGGCGAAATGCAGTTTTGCATCATCAGCATAAACATGGAATGTATGCCATGTTTGTTAAAAATGTGGCCGAGTCAGTTGCATCCGGCCAATGGGAAAATAATAAGGACCTAAGTGTGGCCCTTGTGGTATACCACGGGTCCTCATCTCTCAACTTCAACAAGGAAACATACCTAGAAGAAAGGTACAAAACCAATCAAGAGCCTTGCATAATGCCTGAGTGGAGTGGAGTAAAAGTGGGTTTATTGAAGTATAAACCCAAGTGTATTGAAGTATAAACCTCATATATTGAAGTATCTTTGATGTGTTGGTTTCCATTTCATGCAACTGTGCACTACATTTCAGAGGGGAAACATTGTGCCCTTTACTCCACTACATTTATACAGCTGTAGTTACTAGTTAACACACTTCTGATTTAGATACATTTTTCTAATATTAGTTTACATCTGCACTTTCACTTAGCCTATGTTTATGTTTGTATTTTAACTTTCTGGCATTGCTACTGTCAACTAACTGATCTGAATCCACGACTCGCACAGTGTAAACAGATTTAATTTCCTTCTCCACGAAAACGCTTACCATATGGCTTTTAAATGTTTAGCGCCAGTAGCATAATAAAAGAAATTCACGCTGCGTTTGAGATAGCCTGGCTCTACTTATCAGAGCCAGTATTGTTATTAATATTAATAAATTAGATTCATGAGGCAGAGAGAAGGGGGCGTGATCTTAACGCACAGTTACATGCGCACATAAGGGGCGACTGTAGCAGACATAAAAGTTAGGCGATTACTATGCAGCTATTTGATTGGTCTATTTTGACATGCTTACCCAAAATCAGTTTCGGCAGCCCTGCTCTGTGATTTTGTTACTTGGGTAACGTGATCGCAGTCTCGCCCCTCCTTGTTTTTGTGGTTAAAGGGCGCAGCAGTACCCAACCACCCCGCTCCCTCTCTCTGTATCCCGCACGGAAATGCGCTCAGAGAGTGGCAACGCATAGCATTACAAGGAAGGAGCTGCGTGAAGACAAGACAAACTCATTCTCCTCGGAATGAGCTGTTACAGGAACTCCTTCCACGGGCTCGGGGCGCTGAACGCGTGAGAAGAAAAAGGCTGCAGCACAAGTCGGACATCATCTCTGCGGTAAGAAGACTTGAAAAAAAGTTTAACATCCATGTCCATCACCGAGCTGAGAGGCTGTTGACAGGGACGTGAAAAAGACAAGAGAGGAAAGGACGAAGGGAGGTAGCGGTAGAGAATAAGAGCAAGCGCTCAAAAACAGAGGGAGAGCAGGGGCCGAGGAGGAGAGGATGGAGGCTCTGGTTCCTGTGCTGAAGAGTCACCCAGGCGCGTCAGTGCTGGTGTTTACTCTGATGTTCAGGGTGATCCACCGGTTGCTGCAAAGGCTGCCTGTGCCCAAAGTGGTGAGGCAGGATGACTTCAGTACCTGGAAGTGGAAGAACCTCTCCGTCTCAGTGGTGCACTCTCTGCTGACTGGGACATGGGCCCTGACCTGGTAAGTTTCCATCCAGATATCCGTCTATTCACCCTTCTATCCATCCATCCACCCACACTGGGACACCATTGTCCATTCACAGTCCACATGATGTGTTATGGGGCTGTGTGTATGTGTGAGTGCAGCAGTGACAGTCTGTGGCAGCCTGGAAAAGAAGGGCATGTTTAGCAGGGTGAGGGAAAGGCCGGGGGAGAGAATGGCATTTTTAAGTGGGGAGGGAAATACCACTGTACAGTATGAGCTGCATAAAACTGTAATCGCTATTTGCTTGTACTTTAGAATTTTATAAAGAAATCTATTTCTTCAGCCTCACATGCCAGCTGCCAACTGCCAGCCACAGCTTGCAGATACATCAACTGGAAAAACCTGCTGGCTTAACAATTCTTTGGAAAGCATCATAAGAAACTTTTTTTTGGGCGGGGACCATTGTGACTCAGCTTTTAACATAACGAAGAAGGAACACAGACATATTTCTTAGGCTGTCTGCACTCAGGCTTATGAAATGATACGTTTAGGGATCATGTGAATTAGCAACAATTGAGAGAAAGTAAGTTTCCACATTCAAAAGTAGTTTTCGTGCCAAGGGAACATGTGAATCAGTACACTGCTTTACCAGTCACATTAGGGTTATAGGTCATTTCTTTACAATAATTCTGCCATGGTGTGTTTATACAGGGAGGAGACACAGATAACCCTTTGCTTTTTGAGGTGTGCCCCCTTTGCCAGCAGCAGTAAGAAGTGACAAAGAATAATGCAAAATCAGAGCAAAAAAATAGTCCTAGAATTGTAGAAATAATGGTATTTATAAAGACACAGATATAAGCCAGAAAGTAAAGGGTTTCAAAATGAAATGATGAAACATTGATATCACTATTTCTCCAATTAAGAAAACGAGGGATCTATCTTTTGGTCAAAGGGTTAACAAAGGCAGAACAGCTGATGTCTCTGCCTAATCAGACTTCTATGTCCAGGAGTTGTGTATGTCTGAGTGAGGCCAATACATCTATCCATAACATGTGTCCCTCTCCAGTGTGGCGGTTTGGCCCGAGATGTTGAGCAACATTTACTCTTACCACACGCCCCTATCCTACCTGCTTGTCTGCATCTCAACAGGTGAGTGAACTCAATGTATCATGGGAAACAACAGCAATTCAGGAAAACAAGTGAAACAACTTTCCAGGTTTTGTAATGAATGAAAAATTAAAGAAATGGGTTAGTGAACTTTTCAACAAAAAAAAATTGTGTAAAGAAACATGATCTTGGTTGTAGTGTTTGATGTAGGGCCGCACAAAGGATTATTTCCTTTGGAGCTGCAAAAGAATCATCAATTAGGTGCCAATTATTTAATTAATCGCCAACTATTTTAATAATTGATTTTTTGCTTTTGGTACAAATTCTCGGATTCCAGCTAGTTCAATGTAAATACATTACAGTTTCTTCTCTTTGACAGTAAACTGAATATCTTTGAGCTGTGGACAAAACAAGATATTCGAGGACTTTAACTTGGACTTTGGGGAACACTGAATCACATATTTCACCATTTTCATTTTACAGACCTTACAACTAATTGATTAATAGAGAAAATAATAAAAAGATTATTATTAGTTGCAGCCCTATTTTCATTATTGCTTATTTTTTCATTAATCTATACATAGTTTTGTCTAAAATGTCAGAATTGTTTTTAAAAGTGCTTAAATTATAACTTCTTACAGCCCAAGGTTGTGGATTTATATGCCTTTTTCTGCAACTAACAGTCCAAAACCCAAATATATATATATCATGTATTTGTGCTTAAAAACAGTCCAAAACTCAAATATATTTCATGTATTTGTGCAAAAAAAAAAAGACTAAAACGATTATTTGATTATCAAAATAGTTGCAAACTCATTTTCTGTCAATCTTTTTATCAGCTGATTGTTGCAGCTCTTGTTTACTGCCTTAGAGAGAGTCGTGGGTGATGTAGTGATTGATGGAATTTTCTCTTCCATCCTTGAATTGAGCCTTGAATTCATCTGGGGGGCATAGGCCGCCACCTTTCCAGTTGTTGCTTGTCAGAGGAACAACATAAAGATCCACCCCTCTCATCTCAATCTCAGACCAGACGAATGGGCATCTCTTCTAAATCACCACTGACACCTAGGATAAACACAGAGGAGTCTGTGGTCTAGTTAAGCTGTACTGTATTAGGTTAAGTCCCTTATGTGTTTCAACGAAGACACAAATCTGTGGAGATCAGCCCTGTGGACAAACCGCAAACAGCAGCTAGCTCCACTGAGGCCAACCAGGCCAGATATGGGAGGTCCTGTTTTGCAGAGGCTGGTTGTGTGTATCATTAGCAGCTAAATAGGGCCTACACACTACACATTTAATATCCGGGGTTATGCTTTGAATTGTTTTGTTGGTGTCTTCTAACAATAATGATGAAGAGAGACTTTTAACTGCTTTGAGATCAGTTAAGCAAACATTGACGTTTTTATCAGGGACAACGCACACAAACAATACATAACAGTAAAATGTGCCAGAATGCACCTGGAGGCTATTGTACATCCACTGTCCCTGGACTGGTGGTAAGAGGTCCCCCTAACAAGAGATGAAACCATTAAGCTATCAATAATGCATACATATTTGGCCCTATACAATAAAAGTTGATTATGCTAATGCTGAAAGACAACAACATAAAAACAAGAACGGTTAATGTCTCTTGAATAACAACAAGTGACACAAGGGAAGTCTTGCATTATAGATAGATAGATAGATAGATAGATAGATAGATAGATAGATAGATAGATAGATAGATAGATAGATAGATACTTTATTCATCCCGAAGGAAATTTTAGGAATCCAGTAGTTTAGACAACCATAACAAAACAAACACATATACACACATATTATACACATATTAGTACATAAGAATCAAAATCACTCACAGAAATGCAAAGACCATCATATCATAAGGGAAGGTACTATTTAATTTAATTAAATTTATTAATTCAGGACAATGCACATTGATGAACAAGTACAGCAGTACATGTAAATGTGCCAGATTGTAGCCCAAGGGCTAATTTCCATCTGTAGTCCGTAGACTGTGTGCAATGGTGAAAGTGCAAAAGTGAACAGTGCAGGGATTGAACAGTGCAGTAGATCATATTTAAATATTAACTATGACTATGAAATATTAACATAATAACCTATACACTGACTGATTAAATAAGAATAAGAACAATATATAACAGGTGGAGATGGAGATGTTATGAGCACAGTCCAGATTGTGTAGGAGGGCTAATATAGCCTATAAGACAGCAGACAAAGTGACACAATGGTAGGGGGCTGAGAGGGACAGACTCATGGTGAAAAGTCAATTTCTCCCCTCCCCCTTTTGCAACTTATTGAAAATCTCAGATAGAAAGTAGATCTTTAGATTCACGTCTTGATATAAGTACTTAGTGGCAAAAAGTTAATGTTTGCATTTCTACTTTACAAAAAAGACAAAATTAAAAGCTGCTATTTTGACCTAAAAGGGTTCAACATGTTGGGAACATGTTTAACATCACCATATCTAAGATATTATTTCATCCATGTGTTGTCTCTTGAAGCTGAAATTGCTACTTTATTGCTACAGTGTATCGGTGCAGTAAAACATTAAAAAAAAACACTCACTATGGTTGGTAACTGCTCAGAGTCCCTGCTCCACCTAACCTAAAATCTGAAAATCAAATGCACAGTTCAATGTGAAATGATTTTTATTCTCAAACTCATCCACTTCCTGTCCTCTTCCTCTCATGCCAGTGACAGAGAGAGTTTCATTTTCTCTGCCCTCTCAGGATACTTTGTGCAGGATGCAGGTGATATTATCCTGACAGGACATGCTAAAGCATCATGGGAATTCCTAGTCCATCACGTGGTGGTAAGACAACATGCCCGCATGCCACATTTTCTTTTCATGTCTTTTTGAATACAATTGAGGTTGCATTTAAGGTTCAGAAAAGATAGTTATAGTTGATATGAAGAGGATCTGAACAGGTTCCACGTGTTTATAAGACTGACAGAGAAGAAGAAGAGAAAGGAAAGTTATTATGTTGATTTGATTTTAGCTCTAGTTTCTAAGTGTCATATAAGAAAAATAAAAACCTGTTACGTTGTCAGAAATATGCTCATCCCGCTTAATACCCTGTGTTATACATTAAGGCTTTACAATGTGTTGCATATGCTGCTATTGATTTATACTGAATACCAAAAAAACAGACCCAGAGCAGGAAATAAGTACTGACACAACTGTTTTATTTGCATTATCCCAAACATTCTGCATATACAAATTTGGTATTTTTTGAAAACGTTGGCTTCTTCACTAGAATTTAGACTCAACCTCTATGAGTTTGAACTTTTTTTTCTTGATGCACACAGTTTTTTTGTGACAGTTTGGGATTTTCTTACAATATGCCTTAAAGGGAAAAGTAACCAACAAAAGCAAGGGAAATGCAAATAAAGACAAATATAACTTGAACACAGGAGAGTAGCTCTAAAAACACCTCCATATCTCTGTGTGTGTCTCTCCCCAGGTGATCTCGTGTTTCCTGTACTCCCTCTACACTGAGCTGTATGTAGCTGGCGCTGTAACCGCTCTCTTTGTGGAGGTCAACAGTGTTACCCTCCACCTGAGGCTGTTGATGAAGCTGGCGGGAGCTCAGTCCTCCTCCATGTACCACATCAACAAAGTTGTCAACATCCTTACCTACATCCCGTTCCGCATTGGCACCCAGGCCTACCTCACCTGGTACATCATCCACAACTACGCCTGGCTGACCAATGGTTTATTCTTCCTCATCTCCATGATCGTGATGGATATTATGATCCTGGTTTATTTCTACCGCCTGCTCCGTGCAGACTTCTTTCCCCGGAGTAAGAAATCTGTGGGATACAACGGGACGTATAACAACAACTCCAAAAAGTTTCCCTGTGATTGACTGGGGAAGGTTTACATGCCTATAGGCTATTGTGTTGTTATTTAGGTTGGGAGTTTACACATTGTGTCTTATTGCCAAAGAAGCCCTCCCAAAAAAAAAAAAAAAAAACAAGATGCAGCCTTGTTCAGAAATGTTGAAAAATTCAGAAATGTAGCACTTTTACTATATATATTAAAATTGTTTTTTATGCATCGTGTAAAGGAATAGGTCAACATTTTGGGATTTATGTTAATTAGTTGCTTTTTTGGAAAGAATTAGATAAGACAATTGATATTTTTTTATTGTCATTGACACTTTCATGTCTGTACTGAAGCTACACCTGCAGCTAGTTAGCTTAGCATGTAGAATGGAAACAGGGGGAAACAGCTAGCCTGGCTCTGTCCAACGATAAAAAAATCCACCCATTAAACCACAAGTTGTCTTATTACACTTTGGTTTATGTAGAAATTAAACAAACAATGCACGTGTTAAATAGTGAGCTTTAGAGGTGCCAGTAGGCAGATTTGGTGCAGAGCCAGGCCTTGTTTCCAGTCAAACTGGTAATAGCTGTAACCTTATATCTGGAGTACAGACATGAGTGGTATCAATCGTTTCATAAAACTCTCAACAACAGATTACAAAAAGCATACTCCCGTCAATTTCAAACTATAAATTTTAGCATCATATAACCTCAAAGGAGTAGGTAGACATTTTGGGAAATACCCCTTTTCACTTTCTTGATTGATACCACTCTCATATCTGTAGGCTACAGTAAGCTAAACATGAAGCTACAGCCGACAGACAGTTAGCTTAGCTTAGCATAAAGACTCGAAACAGGGGGGAACAGCTAGACTCTCTCCGTACAGAGGTAAACCACAAGATATGACGTGTTGATTTGTGAGATATAGAGGTACTATGTTGTTTTGCCTTTGGACAGAGCCAGGCAGTAGCGTTTTTTGTCATGGGCGAAGCGGGTATTCGCCCGGGGCGGCATTTTTCATAACACATGGGGGCGGCACGAGGGGGCTTCTAAAAAAAATCCTCACAGTGGTTTTCTACTGTATTATGTGTCATTTCTCTGTGTAGGGCATGGGTCTCAAACTCGCGGCCCGGGGGCCAATTGCGGCCCGCGGGATGATATTTTGTGGCCCTCAACTTGACATCAAAGTTAAGTGTTAGTGCGGCCCGCGCGTTCTGAAACTTTTTGTCATTGCGCTTGTCACTTATGGGCTACCGTAGTAGTCTCCTGACAGCGGCGTAACGGTTGTCAAGCTAGCTAAGTACTCGTTGCGGCAAATGCCTGAGGTTTGACAATGTGATGTCTGTTGTTGTGAAATTCACCAACCATATCAGATCTAGGGGCTTAAAGCACCGGCAGTTCCGCGCCCTGTTTGGAGGAAATAGTTGTTGTTTTTTTGGATACTTGATGCGGCCCAGCCAAACCCAGACTCTACTTTCAGCGGCCCCCAAGTAAGTTGAGTTTGAGACCCCTGGTGTAGGGAATTGGCAAATCGGCGCCCCCTGCAGCTGTAGACGCCCTGCTTGCTGGGAATATCCCGTGCACAGTGCTGTGTGAGAAGGGGAAATGTGAGGGGGGAGTGGGGGACAGGTCACCTCTGGGTCGATCGGGTTGCTGCATAGGCACCGATACCGTGGGTGCTCAGTATTAGAGGAGCAAGCTGATTGAGGTTATGTGTCAGTTAAACTTCATCTCCAATCCTATCTGTATTTGTGAGAAGTGGCGCAGTCCTGAGTTGAAACATAGAGTTCATAGGTGTGTGTGTTAGTATCAGCCGTTGTCTATTTCCTAATTTTCTGAAATGCAAACACTTTGACTACTTTTTCTTAAAGTGCGTGCGCCCGTGAGCACCCACGGAGGAAAAGGGGGGGAACGGGGGACCATGAGCCTTCTTTGGCTTTGTCACTGCTCTATGTGAGTTGACTGCAGATGTGAGTTGCGCATGCGTCACTTTGCGACAAGTAATCTACATATTGTAGATTACTTGCTAATGAGAGACTTCTGTAATGCCAATACAGTAAAAATGGACCTACTTAACAAAGTTTGTTCACTGCTGGCTACAAGTTAGCATCAGACACAACAAAGGCTGTCACTTGAATGGCGTTTTGAGGTACTGTTAGCAATCAAACAATCATAGATAACTAAAACATTTTTGAAATGATTCCCATCTTCTGTCATTGTTTGTTCTCACATCGAGCAGTGACAACCTTATCACTTTTATGCATGATAAGGATCTATCAGAGATCTACCCTAACTTTGGACTGCTCTCAGGATTGCACTTACACTGCCAGTCACTGTGGCTCGAGCAGAGAGCTTTTCAAAGTCATACCTGAGGTCAACCACGTCATCAACATCAATCACTCTGTAGGGGAGCAGATTTCATACAATGACATTATTGATGATTTTGCATCAAGGAAGACCAGAAAGGTCAGGTTTTAGTTTTAGTTTTAGTTTTCTGTTCTGTATGCAATAAGGTAATAATTAAATTTTCTTTAGTGTGTTTTCACATTTGTGTGATGAAGGATTTGGGCTATTTAAAATATTTATTCTATATTTCATTTGTGTATTATTCTTAATAATTTATATTTTTGATGCTCTCTGCTTTTGTTAAATTTTTTCATATATATGATTTTATATATTTTTGGCACATACATTATATATATATAATTAAAAAAAGAAAATTATATTTCTCAATTTCACAAATCCTTCATTGGAACATTTGAAAAACACACTTAAGAGAATACAGGTATTTAACTATTGCCTTTACAACAAGAAACACACTTTTTAAGGTGTACAATCTCCACCTCCAACATTTTCAAAAGACAATGAACCCAATTCTGCACACAATATGACAGTATAAGTATTAGCACGTAAAATAAATATACACTATAATATAGTAATTCTGCAAAATTCTGCACAAACATCAAACATGTTTCCTCTTGTTTCCAGTTAAGCTAAGATAAGCTAAGCTAGGCTACATGTAGCTTTTTACAGATACGAGTGGCATCATTTTTCTCGTCTAAATCGCTGCAAGTAAACGTGTCCCAAAAGTGTCAAACTATTCCTTTAGTCCGTCAATAAAACGTGTGATAAGACATTTCCACATATTTGAAATGCAAAATTGCATTGCCAGTCGCTAACAATCTTAACCCTAGATATGATGCCATATCTTTAACATTTGCATACGTAGTGGGAGAACCTAGTACAGTACGTTCTCTCTCTGTGTCTCTATGATGCCATTTGTGGCTGAAGGGATACTGGGCTGTGACTGAACTGGTACAGGACCAATTTAACACACAGGAACACAGGACAATAATAGTCCCTCATATTCAACATTTGTTTATTAGGATAAACCCCTTGAGATGTATCATCTCGTTTTCAAGGGAGTCCCAACATATGACACAATCATTACATAACAATAGAGGAGTGAAAGAAAATAAAATTCAAATAACAATAGAAGTAGCAATACGACAACGTACATATACTTTCACTCCCCGATGTAAGTTGAGTGCAGATTTGAGTCACGCATGCGTCACTTTGTGACACGTAGCATACAAGATGCTAACAAGAGACTTCTGTAATGTCAACACAGTAAAAATGGACCTACTTAACCAAGTTTGGCTACAAGTTAGCAATCGCACAACAAAGGTTGTCAGTTGAATGGCGTTTTGAGCTAACGTTAGCGATCAAACAACCAGCCAAAACGTTTTTGCTTTTGCTAGCTTAGCTACAAGCTAGCAGTCAAACCCAACAAAGGCTGTCATTTGACAGGCGTTTTGAGCTAACATTTGCAACCAAAGATATCAAACGTTTTTGCTATCAAAGATAGCTAAAACGTTTTTGAAATAAGTCCCATCTTCTGTCATTGTTTGTAATGAGAAAAGTTTATTATTTTATGAATTTCAAAAATTTCATTATGTCACGTTATGCCGTAAACCGTTTAAATCTGAGCATGCGTGACTCCATTCTGCACTTGACTTGCATCGGGGAGTGACATATACAAAGCAAAAAAAACACAAGTAGGGCTGAAGCTGAGTCTTCCTGCCCTCTAGCAGTCTGACCCTCTACAATGAGCAGGAAGCAGCACAATCAAAACTGATAGGCTATTGATTATCACCAGTAGTTAGACTTTATATGGAGTAAAAGAAGAGTATCCCCACGGGGTTTACCGTATTTACTTGTCTGCAAAATACTTTTACAGAAAAGATCCATTTTAAGATATTTTCCTCCTCTCTCCTCAGAAATGGGCATACCATATTTTGGAAATAAAGTCCTTAAATATGCATTCTTTTTTTAAGAATATATATATATATATTTCAAGTGGTGATACAACTAAACAGCAGGGAAACTTAAAATTCTAATTTCCTAATAACGCTATAAATAATATATGCTGACAGTGTCATTTTAAAAACCTAATAACCAGTCAATTTTATTTGCTGCCAAATGCCACGAAATGGACAGAGTTTAGATGTGTCCGACCTGTTTTGCAGAGCCTTTACCAAGGTGTTTTTTCAATAATAATAGAGCACAGATAATGTATGAAAAAGAATGTATAGGCTGATTTCTGATGCTTTGGTAAGATTTGGTCCCAGTGGAGAAATGTTGAGCCCTAACAAACAGTAAATTTTATTTGATTGTGACCAATAATTTATCTTGTATTAAATGTTTTTTTAGGAGCCCCGTGTTTTGGATGGTTGAGTGATACTATAAATTAAAAAAGTATTTTAAACCACAGGAGTGTTGATGTACAGTATATTGTTGTAATATATACTCTAACAAGGAGACTCTGTTTTACATTGATGTAGTCACTCACATTCACACCTGAGATGTCTAGTGAAGCTACAATCAATTCATGTATTTACAGGTCCTTTATTAAAGTAAAAGCACCAATACAACAATGTAAAAATACTCCATTTCATGTCAAAGTCCTGCAATCAAAATTAATTTAAATAACCTGGTTGCATCAGTGTGCACACTTATTACTTATAACTGGGGATGTGGCTGTGTTCAGAATTAACCCATCACATTCAAACTCATGTTAAATAGAAGTCATTACACACCTGCCATCAGTTAAAGTAACTCTGATTAACCACAAGTAAAGTTCAGCTGTTCCAGTAGGATTTTCCTGATATTTTCTTAGTTGCATCTCAGAGCAAAAGCCATGGTCCGCAGAGAGCTTCCAAACCGTCAGATCTCGTTGTTGAAAGATATCAGTCAGGAGAAGGGCACAAAAGAATTTCCTAACAATAAATATACCATAGAACACAGTGAAGACAGTCATCATGAAGTGGAGAAAATATGGCACAACAGAGACATTACCAAGAACTGGATATCCCTCCAAAATTGATGTAAAGACGAGAAGAGAACTGCTTAGGGAGGCTTCCAAGAGGCCTACAGTAACATTAAAGGAGCTGCAGGAATTTCTGGCAAGTACTGGCTGTGAGCTACATGTGACAACAATCTCCCGTATTCTTCATATGAAGGGGCTTTGGGGTAGGGTGGCAAGACAGAAGCCTTTTCTTACAAAGAAAAACATCCAAGCCCGGCTGAAGTTTGCAAAAAAAAACATTAAGTCTCCCTAAAGCATGTGGGAAAATGTTATTGTTTGATGGAACCAAGGTTGATCTTTTTGGCCATAATTCAAAAAACAACACTGCACATCCCCCAAAGAACACCATACCCACAGGGAAGCATGGTGGTGGCAGCATCATGCTATGGGGCTGTTTTTCTTCAGCCGGAATCGGGGCCTAACTCAGGGTGGAGGGACTTCTGAAAAGTTCCAAATACCAGGCAATTTTGGCACAAAACCTTCTGGCTTCCATTAGAAAGATGAAGGGGAACTTCACCTTTCAGCATGACAGCGACCCAAAGCACACATCTAAATCCACAGAAGCATGGCTTCATCAAAAGATTAACACTTTGGAATGGCCCAGCCAGAGCCCTGACCTGATTCCAATTTGTAGGGTGTTCTTAAGAGGGCTGTGCACAGGAGATGTTCTCGCAATATGACAGACTTGGAGCACTTTTGCAAAGAAAAGTGGGCAAAATATAAACTCCTACCCAAAAAGACGGAGTGCTGTAATAAAATCGAAAGGTGCTTCAACAAAGTATTAGTTTAAGGGTGTGCACACTTATGCAACCAAGTTATTGTATGTCTTTATTTTTTCCCCTCAAAGATTTAACTTTGTTTTTTCAATTGAATTGTTCACGTTATAGGTCACAAAAGGTGGAAAAAGTTTTGACATGATGTCTTTGTCTCATTTTTTTTACATCACAAAACCTGGCTTAGGGGTATGTAGACTTTTATCCACTGTATCCACTCTAGGTCACAATAAATCTGAGGGGTTGTGAGATGTTTAATGACAGAGAGAAAAGAAGAGAAATATATTAATTTTTTTGGGACTTTTCTCTCTTTACTTTTTTACTGGTGATGATGATGATTGCAGGGCTGCCCCGTACCACTTACCACCACATCAGACGGTCCGGATGGACAAACTGTGGTCTGTCTGTACGCACCGACACCCATCACCCGCAGCTTCTCACCAAGTAGCAGTGGCTGGATGGTGTTGAATGCACTGGAAAAATCAAAAAACGTGATTCTCACCGCCGTCTAGGTGCAAATGAGCTTGCTGTAGAAGACAAGGCTGGTAGGCAAACTGTAAGGGGTCCAGAGAAGATCTCACCTGCGGCCACAGCCTCTCCAGCACCTTCATCACATGGGATGTGAAACCACTGGGCGGTAGTCCTTAAGGCCAGATGGAGTCAACATCATGGGGACCGGGACAAGGCAGGACGTCTCCAACAGCAGCAGCACTCTTTGCAGGCTCAGGCTCAGGTTGAAGAGGTACTGGAGCACACCAGACAGCTAACTGGCGCAGGTCTTCAGGACCCTGGGGCTGATGCCGTCCAGGCCAGCAGCCTTGAGCTGGTGAAGCCTCAGCTCCTCAGCTGTCTCTTCATCTGGCCAGGTGTGAATGAAAAGCAGGAGGGGTGCTTGAACTGTCTGTGGGGGGAGAGCAAATGTGCTGTAGTGGTGGGGGGAGTGGGCAGACTACAGGGAAGTTCTGGGGGAGGTGTTTGAGCAAGGGGGGGGCAATGAGGGGGTGTAGGAGGTTGGTGGAGTGGTAGAGGAGGCAGGGGATGGCTGTGAGCTAAACCTGTTAAAGTAACAGTTCAGCTCATTTGCTCTCTCCCGGCTGCCTGGTGTTTGTCCTCTTCTCCCCCCACACCCGGTGATCTCTTTCATCCCTGTTCACACCTCCCTCATGTTGTTCTGTTCCAGACTGGCCTTCAGCGTGCTCCTCCCTCAGTTTATCCCACAGTTTGTGCGGTACTTCCCTTGACCATGACCTGAAAGTTTTCTTCTTCTTAATAAGAAGGGCTTTCCGGTCACTGGTGATCCACTGCTTAAAATCCGGGAGGGGATGGTGATGTTCTTACAGAATTGTATGTGTTCTGTGATGCAGTCTGTCATACTGTATGTCATGTGTCCTCCCCATATGGCTCACAGAGCACTCCCCAGTCTGTAGACTCAAAGCAGCCCCACAGTACCTCCTCCACCTCCTGAGTCCACATCCTCACAGTCCTTGTTTGGACAGGCTGTCGCAGGACAAGAGGAATATACTTAAGTGACAGAAAGAAAATGTTGTGATCTGATTTGCCAAGGGGGGGCAATGGCACTGTAAGCACAAAGACATTAAAGTCCCCAGTGATAACCACCAGGTGTTGGGCTGCTGCATCTCAAGTTGTGAGACAGTTGTGTGAATGATGTCAGCAGCTGCCTCCGCATCAGCAGATGGTGAAAGTTCAGCAAAAGCTTATATGTGCTTCATTATTAAAGAGGAAAACCCTTTCAAGGAAACGTAAAGAGGCAAGTTGGTACAAAACAGACTGATGCTTTAGAAACAGTGATTTTCAAAAAGAGGGAGGACTGTGGAATCTGCCCCAATTTCTTCTAACAAAGTTAGAAAGGGATCTCTTGAGAACAGGAGAATCTATAACAGAGACTAACTTTCTCATTGTCAACATTCTACACTCAATGGTCACTTTTTAAGGTTCGCTTTTTCAATCTGATACAACTGGTCTGCCATTAAGTCTCTTAATGATGCCAATAATGTTAGCTTTTGGTGACACTAATTAGAAACACCTTTCAATATGTGACTGCTTTATAGTCCTGTAACACCCTGCAGCGTCCTGTTATGCCATGAACTGCTACAACTACATTACTATTTCTGTTCCATTATCTTTTATTCTTACTGTTATCGCCATTATTCATCACACCCCCAACCGGCACCGCCAGACACCACCTACCAAGAGCCTGGGTCTGTCCCAGGTTTCTTCCTAAAAGAGAGTTTTTCCTCGCCACTGTCGCACTAAATGCTTGCTCTTGGGGGAATTACCAGAAATGTTGGGTCCTTGTAAATTATTAACATTATTATTAACAATTTACACATAGAGTGTGGTCTAGACCTACTCTATGTGTAAATTGTCTTGAGATAACTCTTGTTATAAATTGATACTATAAATAAAATAGAATTTATAATCAGGTAGACCTGAAGACATGTGACCCTATCCTTTAATCTTTGACAAGTGTTGTAATTTATAAGATGATGTTGTTGTTAAATATGAAGGGGAAACGTTTGAAGTACAAGTACACCTACAGCTGTGAAATGAAGTGGAGGGAAAAGTACAATATTTTACATGTAGTGATAGCATAAAACACTCAAAATAGTATTTACAGTAAAGTACAGTAGTAGGCTACTTCAGTACTGCTCTAAGGTAACCTGGCAGTGCTTGGTACCATATAGATATATGTACCATATATTACTGTAGACAGAATGTGAGCACAATATACAGATGGCTATTTATAGTAATAGCCATCTGTATATTAGGCTCACATTCTGTCTGTAGTAATAGCCATCTATATATATATATATATATATATATATATATATATATATATATATATATTCATAGTACATATTCACCTGTAAACTCTGTTATAGTAACAACAATCTGTATATTGTTCATTGTACATATCTGTAAAAATTCTACTTATCGTAATATCCAGCTGTGTTATTATATTCAGTACATATCTAGCTGTAAATTTTGTTCACAATACTAGTTATCTATATATTATATTCATGGGACAAATCTATCCGTAAAATTCTGTTTATGATAGTATTCATCTCTATATTTATTCAGTACATATCCATGTCCTGCACTTATGGAACCATTGTATATCCTGCACTTGCTGCTATTGCATTTCTGGTTAGACCTAAACTGCATTTCGTTGCCTTGTACCTGTACCTGTGTAATGACAATAAAGTTGAATCTAATCTAATCTAATATAGGGAAGGGGTCTTCAACGTTTTTGTTTAGGCCCCAAGGACCCCTTTGCTGAAAGAGGAGAAGCTCTAGGGAACCCTTCTACATTTACTTTATATTTTCTGTCTAGAATTAAGTTGCATCAAACTGGGCCGCATAGATGAAAATAAAATGGCAGGGAATCCTTAAGTTTACTGTAACTGTATGGCTACCATATAGGCATAGTAATCTTATATTCAATGTGTAAATAACATTTTCTTTCACAAATAGACCAATTGATCTTTGCTATCAAAATGTTTAGATTCATGTTGATGTATATTTTTTAGACATATTGTATATTCATTTTTGATAAAAAATAAAATTTCGAAAAATTATTTTGTAAATAATTTGGCGGCCCCCCTTGCACTAACTCTGGGGACCCCATAGGGCTCACGGACCCCCTGTTGAACAGCTCTGATATAGCCTCGTGATACATGTTCATAATGTAAAACCTACATTAAATAGTGATATTAATAGTAGATATATGGAAGTAATCAATATGATGTATGTGTTATTGTTATCTTCATGTAATGCTGTATATCTTTCCATAGTATTTGTCTTCATATTGAGTAGGCTATTCATATTTTACAGAATGTCTAGACCTATCAGACAGTTATAACGAGACAGAGGCTTATAGCGCCCTCTGTTGTCGAAATATTTACCTGACAGATTTTTTTCTCTTTCCTAATTTCCGATTATTCCTCATTCCCTCCAGCAGGGGACCGAGCAGAGAAAATCTGGAGGAAAGAAAGAAGAAATCCAGAGATGCGGCACCAGCCTGCTTCTCCCCACTTCCGTCCGTGGGTCCATTTCAGCTCGGATCGCCATCAAAACCAACACTTGAATGCTTAGCAACGGCCACAAACGAGTCTACGTGTTACAATGAGAAGCATCGGTCCGTGGGAGGAATGAAAAACAAGCCCAGACACAGAAGAGAGAAGAAGACTCGGTCTCGATGAGGTAACTCCTTCTGCAGCTCAAACACGCGTTTTTATGTGCGCGCAAAAGTTCAATTTAGTTATCTATGTGGAACCTTTACGCATCTCTTACTTAACGTGTAACTTTACAGAGATAATAAGAGACTCGGCGTGGTGTGTGGGTGTAAAATAGAGTTTTAAAGTCCGTTTTCTTTGGTGGACCAAACTCCTCTTCTCTTCTTTCTTTTCCAGACACTTTGACGAACAAGAGGATTAAAACCGATCGACACAGTAAGTGGATCAACACTGATCCCAGATGTCTGTTCCAACTGCATGCGGTCATGTTGCTACACAATGGATATTACATATTTTCTCTCATTACAGTTTATTGGTTTTTATTACTCTTTATTTACAGTTAGCTGTAGTCTTTACAGGGACTGACCATAGACAGGCAGGAGGCAGACGTGTGTGCAGTTTGGGGTACAATGTACAATTGAAGGGAGATGGACATTTCAAATAATGGTAAAAATCCACTTAGCCAATTTGGAGATATTAAGGCAAGGCAGCTTTATTTGTATAGCACATTTCAGCAACAGGGCAATTCAAAGTGCTTTACATAAAAAGATTAAAACAATAAAAGTTACAGTAAAGGAAATTAAATGCCTTACAGTATAGGTGGTAGTAGTAGTAGTAGCAGTAGTAGTATTTGAGGAATATATCTAAAATATAAGACCTATTTAAGAGTTATTTCACACTTTTTTGTTAGGTACATAATTCCATATGTGTTCATTCATAGTTTTGATGCCTTCAGTGAGAATCTACAACCAACCTTTTGGACTGTACTGTACATACATACATATATATATATATATATATATATATATATATATATATATATATATTAACAGGTAAATAAGGTCATGTACTCCTCAGCACAATCTTCCAAAATTATTGTAAGTTGCTCAAACAAGAAATTCCCATGTTCAAAAAGGAGTAGGAAGAAGTTCCTAAACTTAACAGGTCTTACTCCCTTTCTCTTTTTATCCTTTAGTAACTAAAAATATTATGCTTCACTTTTTTACATATCTTTACATAAGCGTAAACATATAGTTACTTACCTACTGCTCACATAAACACATGCATACACGACACAGATGCATACATACACGCCTACAAACAGTTACACTGTTTGTATTATTTGTATTTCTTTTTCTTTCAGTTCTTTCTTTACCATCTCTGTTCTTTGTTTCAACATCAGCAGGCTATGATATGTAGGGTCAGGTATCTGTTGACTGTTTTGTTGAACTAAAACCCCAAAGATATTTAGTTTGACATTTCAAATTCAATTTAGTGATTCATCTTTTTGTGATTACTCTTCATTTGAAAAAAATTCACTGTTTCCTTTTACTCAAAATTTGAGGGGTTTCAGTTTTTTTTATTTTAAGGTTATTTGAGACATTTGAAGACGTCACCTTGGGCTCTTAATCAATAAAAATAATTGTTTAGTTGGAGCTTTAGTATTGTTCTCCAAAACCTAAAAGATACAAGCTACCTTGTAAGTTTTATCTCCTGTAGCAAAAGGTCAAATGCAACCAGGTCTGATGATTGGGCTTAAATATTATTCACTGGCATCTAGATCTTCTGAAGGAAGAAGTTATAATGTCTTTCTCTCTCTTTCCAGCTTACCACACGCCCCTCTGCTAAACATCCACCTCGAAGCTTCATGTCTGTCCGAGTTTCAGCCATGAGTGTCCTTCCTCCTGTTCGAAGGGACCGCATCATCGCTCAGCTCCCTCAGGTAAAACCCTTCTATTTTATTAGAGCGGTTCCACACCATCCTCACAAATTCATCTTCATTAAAAAAAATAGGAAAAAGGATTTTTAAGAACAATACAAATATTTGGTCATTTAAAAATCTGATATTCCGATATATTTTTTTTAAAGAATCCAGAAATGCGTAACAAAACAAACAGATTTCCTTAACAATAGTTATTTATATTAGTATTTATGAGTTCTCACTAAAATAATATTAATTGTTTTACTGTCACAACAAAACAGAGGAACATCAAAATAGCTCTGATAAATAAAATGTACAAAAATAATCTTAAAATATAAACTTAAAGTCCTTTGAACGAAAACATAAAATAAGAGTATTGCCAACAGGGACGTTGTAGAGCGCTCTCTGGTGGACAAACTATTCAGTGCTTATGACGTGGTTGACCGTGCCCTTTTATTTTATTTATTAAATATTTATCAGAATCATTTATTTTTCACTATAAATAAATATCAGCAGGACAACAAGGGGCAAAACACCTCACTCCCTGCACTCTCCCACCCCCAACAGGACAACAACAAGGGGCAACCCCCCCCCAAACCCTAACCACACGACCAATCCCTCTTCTTCTCTTGTAGTATTTTAGGAAAGATGCAGCTCTCCACATTAAGGAGGATTTCAACAACAAAGTGAAGACTGCGTGTCAGGAGCAGCGTACCGGCACTGTGGGGTGAGGACAGGACCCAGCAGCCACATGACGCTGGATGGGGGGGGCTTTGTGGGGCTTTTTTTTCTTTTTTAACTTGTTGCCATCTTCTTTTATTCCTCTCAGCAGATTTAAAATCTCTAAAGTCATTGTTGTGGGCGACCTGGCTGTGGGGAAAACCTGTCTGATTAATAGGTAAGCTCAAACAGTCATTGGTGCAGTTCTGGGAAATGAATAACTCAAACAAGAAGAACTCCAAGGACATGAGCAGGAAGCATAATCTTCTTTATTTTATTATTAAAAAGTTTAGAAATGGTAAATCTACATTAAAAAATATATCAGCAATAGACAGTGGTGGAAAGTAACTAAGCACATTTATTCAAGTACTGTAAAAATACACCTCCATTAATCTGACAGCTGGAGTTATTGGATACTTTACAGATTAAGATGAATAAAAGTTTATAAAAATATGATACTGTGCTGTTGATTAAACTATTCAACAGTATGTAAAGTAGTAAAAGTGTGTTCCACCTCCAGCTGTAACAGGGCCAGTTGACAGATATTAAAAAAGAAGCCCATTTTCTCACTTACTGCTGGTTGTACGTAGTCATGCAGTAGTTTTTCTTAAATTTGCTGAGGTTTTAACTAAGATGTTTTCATTCCACTGCATTGGCTGTGAATATGTGAATATGATTCTGTGTATGGTGCTCCAAAGCATTGAACATTAGGTTTGAAACACTAAAAAAAGCAAAAATCATTTTCCAGAAACAGTTACTGGGAATAATCCACAGCACATGCTGTCCAGTTTTCATTGTAACTGTACTTTTGCACCAAATAAAGAAACATACAGTATTTAAGGTACTGTTCTAAAATCTGTATTTAAAAAAATGGTGGTGGATGTAAATGGTTTAGGCTTACCTTTTTGAGATATCTTGATCAGATAAACGTATACACAGTGTAGCATTCTTCATCAAAAAAACTGAAGACAATTTTTATGTTTTCAGGTTTTGCAAAGATGCTTTTGATAAAAACTACAAGGCAACGATCGGCGTTGACTTTGAGATGGAGCGCTTTGAGGTGCTGGGCGTTCCTTTCAGCCTACAGCTGTAAGTCTAAAGTCTTGGTTATTAAACATAAAGGAAAAGTAAAGTGAGTCTGCCTGGTGTGACATTGCTTGCATGGCTGTCTCTGTGTTGCAGCTGGGACACTGCAGGCCAGGAGAGATTCAAGTGCATTGCTTCAACGTACTACAGAGGAGCCCAGGGTGAGAGATTTGTGTTTTAGGGCAGCACGCTTATAAGGAGCGTGCTAAAAACTCTCCTTTTTCCGTGTACACAATATCAGGGGAGAAAAAGAAGCTGCGTATTCATAACTTTGTCTCCTAAAATTGTTAATGTCATATTTTCTCTTATTCCAGTTGTGATTATCGCATTTGATGTAAATGACGTTGCATCTTTGGGCCATGTGAGGTAAGCCTATTTGTTATGAGCAGATTGTTGCCACTGGTCCCGTTTTTCGTCCCAGCTGGACATCTTAAGTTTGTCTTGTTTTGTCTGCAGACAGTGGCTCGAGGACTCCCTGAAAGAGAACGACCCCACCGCCGTTCAGCTGTTCCTCGTGGGCACAAAGAAAGACCTAAGCGTACGTCTTGACTGTTTTAAAGAGGACTTGCCTGTGAAGGTTTCTTGTGTCTGCTACTGAAGTTGAATGTCAATTGTTGGATTGTTGCCAGCAGCAGAAAGCGCTTGTGTCCCGACTCAAACCTCAGGAATGTAGTTTCCCTGTCCTTTACTTCACTGTACTCCAAATCTCTTCTGAAATGATGGGCATGCAGACATTTGAGACGTTACTAACTGCATTTAAGCAGTGGTGGGAAGTAAGAAAAAGACTCATTTTCTATTTCCAGAAGTTTGTAATTTCTCTTTAACTATTTGAGTTGGGATTCTTCTTTTACTTTGGGATTTTTGCACAGATGGTATGAGCGCTGAGATTTGATATTTAGATTGCTAATGCTGTGGCTTTTTTTGTAAGAAATTAGATTACTAGAATAAGTCATTTACCTTTTTTATTATTTCTGGAGGGCTTCTCTTGTCCTTCCTGAGTCACTCCCTTGCAGTGTAGGACATTGTTATGGTCATCTTTTATTTATTCTGCCTTTTTAATAGACTAAACCATTAATCAATGAAGCAAGAAATGATATAGAAAACAATTCTTAGTACAGATCTTTTGTGTTTGACTTGACTACATGATATCTAACTTTGTCTGCTCTGCTTTCTCGGACAGTCTCCTGCTCAGTATTCTCAGATCGAACAAGATGCTCTCAAACTAGCACAAGAGATCCGAGCCGAGTATTGGGCTGTGTCGTCACTCACAGGTGAGTGTCTTCTATTTAAATACAGTAACATGACGAGTGTCAGCAACCACACCCTTGACTGAGGGACTGTTTGAATGTTATTTAGTTAAGGTCAGAAAAGGGGGAGAATATTCTAATAGAAGACAGTACTAACTGCATTTAAACAATGGTGGGAAATAAGAGGTAGACTCCTTTTCTTTTTCCTAGTTTAATTTTTACAAGGAAACTAGTTTTAATACTATTAATTTGTAATTTATTATCAAGTATTTAAGTTGGATAGTCTCATTGTTTGGGGGAAAGCAGAGAAGGGTCCTAAATTTTTCCATACCCCAGATATTTTGTTTTACTCAATTTTATTGTGAAAAACCTGCTTTTTGTACCATATGCACCATCGATCGTAAAGGTTCGACACTGTAGACAATGTAATGTGACACAGTTCTCTTCTACAACTTGGATCAGCATCAAACTCTTCCTGTTAAATTATCAGTACCAAATATAAACAACTCTTCACTCTGCAAATATCTGGTTCTTTAATAAAAAGTGGAATTAACATTTTGGGGGAGACCTCAAAGAAAGATTTTGCTTATTTATACTGTGTCATGTCAGTATGTGCAGATGAATGATGTGTCTGCCCACACAAAGATGACACAGAGCTAAATTGAAATCAGCAGAACATCCCTTTAACTTCAACTCCCAAGATGCATTCGGCAAGAAGTTTCAATTTTGACACTAAAAATTACTATGTTAAGATAACTTTTCAATTTTGGGGTGAACTTGGGTTTAATTCAGCAACTTCCAACAAATTTGGAATTGGCTACCGCTGTGACTGGATTCTTCTCCATGGCATTGGCAGCTGAAGCTGATGGGTATTCATGCATTCATATTTAGGGCCATCTACATGCTGAACTGACGGAGAAATCATGATTTCTCAGAAACAAAGATGATAATTAAAACTATTGGGCCTAATGTAAATCTACACAATTGTTTCATTATCTGGGACATTCTGTGTTTTTATGTTAAGCAACACTGAGGATATCATTGAGGATAAATATAAAAATGGGTAAACAACATTTATTTATCTCTTAAATAACATGACAAACTGATTTGTTACAATTTCCGCATATTTGGCAATTGCTAATTCTAAGTTACAAATCATTTGGGCTGTATACAAGTTGTTACATTAACATTTTAATCAGGGATGCATTGAGAAATTAGGGAGGAAGGTGTGATAGTTTTTTTTCCTACAGTTGGAAGATCAGAAGCTAATATTAAAAATCCTGGAGAGGATCTTGCTTAACCCTTGTGTTGTCTTCTCGTCAAAATTAAAAATCAACACTTTTTCTTATGGTTTTGTCCCATTTTTCAACACTTCTGATGCTCTTTTGAATGTTTGTAACTTTTTTGACGTTTAACACTACGTAACACAAACTTATTAACTTCAGTTTTAAAGTTATTTTTGGAATTTATGGTCAATAAACCTTATTTAGAGGAAATTTATACCTAGTGTTTGAGTTAGAAAAGCAGAAATTAGGAATTATTTAGAATAAACTAGAATATGTCAACTTTTACTCAATACTATTTCAAAAACCCTTAAATTGTTTCTTTCAAATGCTATACAATTGAAGAAGATAACCCAAAATTTTTGAAAGTAGAGATTTGTACTCGCCAAAGACCATTGTGTGGAATCAATCATGTTATTTTGGGGGATTAAAAAGAACATTGATATAGGAAAACGGGTCAATTTGACCCGAGAACAACATGGGGGTTAAAAAAAAACGTTTCAACCCTCCCCTCCACATTAATAGTTTCCATACAGTTCCTTACTAATCTATATTTCCTCGATGCTGTAGGGGAAAACGTCAAAGAGTTTTTCTTTCGAGTTGCATCGTTGGCATTCGAGACCAACGTTCTTGCGGAGTTGGAGAAAAGTGGATCAAGGCAAATTGGGGGCATCGTCAGTGAGTATCCAAAGTCATCTCTTTGTAAGCCGTCCCATTTGTCACTTAGTTTTAACACCCAGCTGTTTGTTGGTTCCAGGAATTAACAGCACGTCAAATAATGGGCACGCTTCATCGAAGAAGAAGCAGCCAAACTGCTGCCAGTAAGGATGGAAGCAGGGCTTTAAAGTCAAAAGTAATGACCAAAATGAAGAAAAAGACTGGGGGGATGTCTGTGGTCAAAGCAGGAGTTTTAACTTCCAGACATGTGTGAGTTTAGTTTTTCCTGGCTTAGAAGGAGTTTTCCTCTGTGGGATGTGGATTCTTGTGGCGTTGCTCAGTTTAACTTTTCTGGAGTTACAGAGTGACACAGCAATTCCACAAAAATGAAAGAAAGTTCTGGTACTGCAGAGATGCCAAAGAATGACTGTGGATGTGTTTTAATGTGTTGTACAGTATGAGTGGGAGCTTACACAGTCCTGCTGCTGTAGTTTGCTGTAGTGTGAAGAAAAATCTTTACACTAATACTGTTTTTAAAGTGCCCATATTATGAAAGAAAATACTTTTTCTGGGATTTGAGTTTTTAGTTTGTGTCTCTCGTGCTTCCACACACACACACACACACACACACACACACACACACACACACACACACACACACACACACACAGAAATTTTATGAATCTGAAAATGAGCATAATATGGGCGTTTTAAAATGTTTTTACTTGGTACTTAATCTGCTTTTTATAATATTGTTGCTCAGATATTCTCAACTTTTGTGAGATTGCAAATCACAAGAAAAAAACAAGGATTGAACATAAGTCTGAAAAATTAAATACTTTAGCGTAGCGGGAATGTTTTTTCTGCTTTGCTATGCTGATAATCATTTTACAAGGCCTCAGATTGATCTTGTGATGCTTCTTAGGTACTGTTTTTTGCTTTTTGATTACAATCAAATCAATGACTGACTTTGGATTATCGTGTTTATATCAAAAACTGAAATAATGCGTATGGATATTTCACCATTTTTCTTTAGATTTTCTTATGGTATGTTTAATAAAAATATATTTAAAAAATGTCAGTGTTAAAAGAAAAATTATTTAGTTGAAATCACAGAATTGGTTACTATTTAAAACACATCTCACTATTTCTTAATGTTACGGCTGTAACGTGTCTATTCAGATGAAGCTTTTTTGGCCAACTTCAGAAAATACTATTATTGCTACTATTTTAACTAAAGTTGTGAGAGTTAAGTTGAAATGTTTGAAGGAATCAAGATACTTCCGGTTAACGTGGCTGTGGAGCTCTCCGGGGATGCTGTGAGAGAATTTGTAATTCTCTTTAATCCACTTTCTTTCTTCAGTTTTCTCGATGGCTACGGTTGCTACACCTGCAGGACACAGTGTGATATTTATTTTAGTGTTGATGATCTTTTAAATAAGGTAGTATGATATAGGTTTTATATATATATATATATATATATATATATATATATATATATATATATATATATATGCTTTCCCTACTATGACATGTCAACATATCTACCGTGAAAAAGGTCTATAGCACCCTCATACTCATTACTACAACTTCCATTTCTAGTCATAGTTCCATTATTGCCACTGTTCATCACACCCCCAACCGGCACCGTCAGACTCCGCCTACCAAGGGTCTGAGTCTGTCCGATGTTTCTCCCTAAAAGGAAGTTTTTCCTCGCCACTGTCGCACTAAATGCTTGCTCCTGGGGAAATTACTGGAATTGTTGGGTCTTTGGAAATTATAGTGTGGTGTAGACCTACTCTATCTGTAAAGTGTCTTGAGATAACTCTTGTTATGATCTGATACTATAAATAAAATTTAATTGAATCATACCTGCAGGAAGGAGAGACGTGTCAACTAACTTCTTTTAAGTGAACAAATACAAGTGTTTAAAGAAAATGGTACATTTAATTTTTTGGGATAAACAGTTAAAATCTGACCTTATATCTCTCTTATGTAGCTCAGCTTAAATTCTTTAAGGAAGACCCAACTTTGAATCAATGCTCTCCTAAATCAAATCAGCTGTTATCCAAATAACATTTTTATCATGCTGTGTATAACATGCTGTGTATAAACTAGTACCTCCTGATTGAAATGTAGCTCAGTGTAAATTCTTTCCAGAAGACTTCACTCCTAATCAATGTGCCCTACCTAAATTGAATCAGTTGTTGGAAGCGTTCACCTTCCTACTAAACCAATCAGAATCATACACAAATTGCAAGGGCCAGTCACATAGTCACAACCCTGCTTTAAAATCTGTTTCTCCCTTTGCTATCAGCTGTTGTTTCAGGCAAAGAGTGCAACCTTCCACCTCCAGTCCTCTACTCCAGCTGACCGGTCCAGAGCCTCCTTCCATTGGGGGGGGGGGGGGGGTCTGATGGTTCTCTACACTTATAAACAAACTATTAGTATAACAATGGAGTCTAATCTCCAAAGACTTTGTACTTTTTAATGCACTGTACAATACACCTTTTTGTATATCTGCAAACATTTTTCTCCAGATTGAAATTATATCTCTCACTCCTTTTCCGATCTAAGGATATGACTGAACAAACAACTGTTGCAGTCTGTCTCTCTGTCCCTCCTCCCCAGCAATATGCCCTATATTCCCCAAACCAAATCTATGACATTCCCTTTCCATTCACCAGATGTGCTCTGGCATCATCTGACATTAACACTAGAGGGTGCCATGCCACAGGGAATAAATGAACAGGAAGTTGAGGGTTAGGTTGATTTTAGTTTATTCATCAAGTAGTTAACCAACAGAATCAGCAACTATTTTCATAATCAATTTATTACATTAGTACACAAAAAATGCCAAATTTGTATTTGGTATTTTTCTTATACATAATAATGAACTGAATATCTTTGGGTTTTAGACTCTTGGTTGGAACAAGCAATTGGAATATATATTGTGCTGTGGGTGATGATTATGAATGTTTTTTAAAAATATATATTTTTAACTATTTTACTACTAAGAATATAGCTAAACAATCTACAGATTAATTAACTATAATGAACTGTAGTTGATATATTTGATTTTAATACATAAGAAATAAACGTTATATTCTGGCCAGAGAAATTTATGTTGAAATTCTAACATTATCTTAATTTTACATTTAAATCCAGCCATGCATTGAAGCTTTTCTTACGCTCACCATGCCTAAAACAACTCTTTGAGTACCGAGTTCTGGTTCCAGATAATGATCTGTAAGTAATCACCCAACCAGTGTATTACTTTTTGCAAGAAAATTATCCAATTTTAAGACCAGATATTTACAAAAACAGAATTAACATAAGTGTAAACCTATTATCTCCCACCTGACAGAATGAGCTACAATACTTTCAACTATATGTAAAGAGGAGGTGGGCCATTCTGATAGAATATTAAAGGTCCCATGGCATGAAATTTTGACTTAATGAGTTTTCTTAACATTAATATGCGTTCCCCCAGCCTGCCTATGGTCCCCCAGTGGCTAGAAATGGTGATAAGTGTAAACCGAGCCCTGGGTATCCTGCTCTGCCTTTGAGAAAATGAAAGCTCAGATGGGCCAATTTGGAATCTTGCTCCTTATGAGGTCATAAGAGGCAAGGTTACCTCCCCTTTCTCTGCTTTGCCCTGCCCAGAGAATTTGGCCCACCCATGAGAGAGAGACATCATGGTTTTCAATTGAGCAAAGTGTCAGTGGGTCAAGGCCACACCCCCAGTCTCTACCTTGCCCCCCCCCTCTCTCCTCCTCAAAAGCTACAGACTCAGGAATGGCACAAACTAAGGAAAGCTCATTGTGGGACTGGCTCTAGTGGCTGGAATTCTGCACCAAGGCTGAATTTTGGGAAATATACTTCAGATATGGTATTAGGGGACCACTAAGGTCTATGTCAAAAAGAGACTTCAGATACAGTATTAAGGGACCACTAAGGTCTATATAAATGCATCCAAAGAGCACCATGTCATGGGACCTTTAACATCCTTGTCAGCACTCACAGACTGAAATGTGTTTGTTTAGAAAATATATTTTAAGATGTAGCTCTCACAACCCTGAGGTGTTTTAAATATTGCCAGCTGAGTAAACATCCATCTCCTCGAAAGAAATAAGGGACATGGTTAAAAAGTAAAAAGCAAAGGAAGATTAACCTGGTTTTAGCACATGCAGTCTTACTTCCATCGGGGTTTGGCTTGCGACACACAGGTGTTCTGCTTTGGAGACAGCCAGAAAACCTTCTCCGAGGGTGTTGGCTAACAGACGCACCTGAAGAACATTTATCAGAAACTTTCATCCACACTGACAGAATGATATCTCAGAAATGATCCCCGCCTGTGGCTAACCCCCAGTGGGAAGTAGGGCTGCACGATACGATATTTTGATTGATATTGCGATATGATTCACGATATTTTAGGGAATCACCAATTTTTTGGGATCGTCATTCTCACTTTCATTGAAACACAAACAAAAATGTACAATAGTCATGTAGTGTGATTTTTTTCAAGAATCTTTACCAAACAAAGATGTTTTCCTTTAGACTGTAGGATATGATTCGTAGGCCCAGGATGTCTCTGCAGCACCACAATACTTCATTCACAATGGTTAAATACATATTTTCCCTGTGATTTGGACATTGCAGTAATCCAGATTGCAATTTTGATGAAATTGCAATTAACTGTGCAGCCCTAGTGGGATGTGGACATTTTAATGCCATTTGCTGTGGCAAAGTATCTAAAATTAGAATTTTTGTTCCGGGGTTAGGTTTCCGGGGCTATACTAGCAGAGTAACTGCCTGTAGATTGAATGTCTAAGGAAGGTGGCTGTTGCAGACTCAGCATACATCTTGAGTTTCCAAAGGTGCACATTTATTTATGGTGCGCTCCATTTTACGTGTAACTAGAGATGGGCTAATGATAATGGAACTCCGAAGCTTATTTCCCTCCTTGGAAGTGAATGAGGAATACCCTAATGATTGAGGTCCAAAGCCTTCTAGTCACGGCTGCTTCCGAGAGTGCTTTATTGAGTTTGACTGTTTTCCTGCTAAACTATGTTAATATGCTAAATAGAATTACTTAGAAATATGGCTATATACACAGAGACACAAAGTATGAGAACATTTCAAACTGATAAGTAAAAAACTAGAAATTAAAAAAAAGTTACACAAATATTAACCATGAAGGTAAAACACATGAGACCACAGTGACACTGAGCCTAAACTACACCAAGGTACATTGAGGTTTTGGGTCAGTAAAAATGGTGTATTGTGGAAGTAAACCTGTAATGTATACAGAAGTATTCAAATCCTTCACTTAAGTAAAAGTACTAATACAAAACTGTAAAAATCAAAATTCAAAATGTTACTTAAGTAAAAGTATGTAAGGATGCTCAGGAAAATATAGTCAAATTATTAATTCAATTTTTCAATTCAATTCAATTTTATTTATAGTATCAATTCATAACAAGAGTTATCTCAAGACACTTTACAGATAGACCACACTCCAGAATTTACAAGGACCCAACAGTTCTAGTTGTCTCCTCCAGAGCAAGCAACAGTGCGACAGTGGCGAGGAAAAACTTCCTTTTAGGCAGAAACCTCGGTCAGACCCAGGCTCTTGGTAGGCGGTGTCTGACGGGCCGGTTGGGGTTAGAATGAAGAGTGGCAATAACAAAAATAGAAAAAATTAGTAGTTTGTAGCAGTTCTTTGTAGTAGTTCATGGCATAGCAGGACGCTGTGCGGCATTACAAGGCACAGCAGGACGTAGCAGGACGTAGCAGGACGTAGCAGGGCACCGCAGTGTAGCAGTTGAACATGGCATCCCAGAACGTGTAGCGGGACCATGGCGACAGCTGCTACCCTGATTTCGGAGCCTCTCTGATCCAAGGGAACATGCTGGTGAAAAAAAGAACATAAGGACTCCGGGGAATGACTCCCCAGAGCTAGGTTAGTACAAGCATTTCTGGGACATGGATGCACATAAATGAAAAGATGGAAAGATAGAGGAGAGAGGAGCTCAGTGTATCAAATAAGTCCCCAGCTGTCTAAAATTATTACAGCAAAACCAAGAGACAAGGTAAAGAGAGCTCCAGCCCGGCCGGGCCAGAACTCTCCCCAACCGGATCGGACTGTATGCCAAGTCCTCCCTTTAGTTCTATTATATTCTTGATTATATGATATAAATCTGAAAACTATGTGACTAACTACTACTCCCTAACATATTCGATTCTATGCCCTAACTAGTGTATCAAAATAAGTCCCCAGCTGTCTAAAACTATTACAACAAAACCAAGAGAGACGAGGTAAGAGAGCTCCAGCCCGGTCGGGCCAGAACTCCCCCCAACCGGATCGGGCTGTATGCCAAGTCTCCCTTTAGTTATATTATATGATAGATAAATCTGAAAACTATGTGACTAACTACTACTCCCTAACAATATTCGATTCTATGCCCTAACTATAAGCTTTATCAAAAGGAAAGTCTTAAGCCTACTCTTAAATGTGGAGACGGTGTCTGCCTCCCGGACCCAAACTGGAACCTGGTTCCACAGGAGAGGAGCCTGATAGCTAAACGCTCTGGCTCCCGTTCTACTTTTAGAGACTCTAGGAACCACCAGTAACCCTGCATTCTGGGAGCGTAGTGCTCTCCTAGGGTTGTAAGGTACTATAAGCTCTTTAAGATAAGATGGAGCCTGACCATGAAGAGCTTTGTAGGTGAGAAGAAGGATTTTAAATTCTATTCTAAATTTTACAGGAAGCCAATGCAGAGAAGCTAAAACAGGAGAAACGTGATCTCTTTTCCTGGTTCCCGTCAGAACACGTGCCGCAGCATTCTGGATCAGCTGTAGAGTCTTTATGGATTTTTTCGAGCAGCCTGATAGTAAAGAATTGCAGTAATCCAACCTAGAAGTAACAAATGCATGGACTAATTTTTCTGCATCATTTTTAGACAGGATATTCCTGATTTTTGCAATATTACGTAGGTGAAAAAAGGCGATCCTTGAAATTTGCTTTAAGTGGGAATTAAAGGACATGTCCTGATCAAAGATGACTCCAAGATTCTTCACAGTGGTGCTGGAGGCCAAGGTGATGCCATCCAGAGTAACTATATCTTTGGATAGTGCGTCACGGAGGTGATTGGGTCCGAGAGCAATAACTTCAGTTTTATCTGAGTTTAACATTAGAAAATTACAGGTCATCCAGGTTTTAATATCCTGAAGGCACGTTTGAAGTTTAGCTAACTGATTAGTTTCATCCGGCTTGATTGATAGATATAATTGAGTATCATCTGCATAACAATGAAAGTTTATGGAGTGTTTCCTAATAATACTGCCTAAAGGAAGCATATATAAAGTGAACAGGATTGGACCGAGCACAGATTAGAATTGTATAAAGTGTAAGGGATCCAATCAGGTGTGTGTTTAATGGTCTAATCATTTCAACTGGACTTGTAGGCTGTTATATTGTTGGCTGGTTAGGGGTCCAAGCGCGAGGGGGCTGGGAACAGATTCACAGGTCCAGCAGAGCTGTGGAACCCTATTGGTTTCCTAAGGTTTCTTAATATAAGGTTTCTCCGCCTAAAACTGATACTACAGCCTAAACTGTACATGGTGGAGGGTTGCCGTTTTCAGGGCTGGTCCAGATCCCTGCAGGGACCTGGGACAAAACAATTCAGCCACTTCCACTGCTAAGTGGCACTATAGCAGACAAAAACCGTGTTTGGTCATATAACTTCCAAACTGTTCATATCCAGAATAATTTCCTGAATTGAGTCAGGAATCAACAGCTCAACAGATGATTTGATACCCTGAACATGAGCAAATTGTGTGGGCCCTGGTACCGTCCGTATTATGCAGCTGAGTGGGGGGGCTCTTTCACTGAGGATGAAGACCATTCAATCTGTCCATTCTTAGACAAATATGACTGTGGGGCTCTTCCAGCGGCTGGCTGTGGGGCTCTTCCAGCTGCGGCCTTCTATGGTGCTCCTTATGGCGCATATTCCAAGTAAAGGCCATCTTTAAATTCACTTTCAGAATCAGAATACTCTGAATTGACTAAATTATCCTCATATTCGGAGACATCTTTCTTTCTCTGTCTGACTCTCTTCAAATATGAGCTCTAAAGCTCTCTGAACGCTAAATCTTTTGGTCATACTGAGGGTGGAAGATTCTGTACTGTGATGCAGAGGTATTTATCTCTTTTGTCCCCCCCCTTGATGTGAAGGTGTGATACATATAGTGCGAGAAAATAGATTTCATGTATCAAATGTATTGGTGGACACATGACAGAGGGTGCGGGAAAGAGATAGCAAACAGCTTCTCAGTGCTCAGATTATAGAAATGCAACATTATGTGTGAGTGTGTGCGCATATGTGTGTGTGCTTGCACATGTGTGTGTCCGTGCACATGTGTGTGGCATGCGCATGCAAGCGTGCAAGTGTGTGTGTTTGTGTCTGTGGGCATGTTTCTGTGTGTCTCTGTGTATGCGTGTCAAACTGACCCAAAGACCATATGAAGGATGTAAATGTGTGCGGTATAGTGGCATGTGTGCGCCATTTTTTTATACATGTTTATCATAGAAAATAAGGTAAGGCCATTGATTTTCAGGTAGAAAACATTTATCATTTTTCTTCTTGTAAAAAGTTGACACGGGTCAGTTTGACCCTCATACCATACAAGAGTTGGAGATTTCTCACCCACTTTGTTACACTGCCTCTTGAGATTAAACTTTGAGTGTGAGACACCAAGTGTTTTTGTTCTCAACCTACCATTAATATCCTTAAAAGGAATTGGTGTGTTTTCCTACCATTAATGAATCCTGTTGCATCTACCCCAATAACCAGGTCAATGGTGTCACTGTGGAATGAAGAGAGATGGTCTGTGACCCAGGCTGAAAAAGAAAGTAAATTAACAAAGTGTGCAGTAAATAAACGGAACAACTTGTGTTGTGTTACTGAACCCCCCCCCCCAATGATACCTGGGAGTTGCAGTAGAGTCTTGACGGGTCCGGCCATGCAAACTTTAGGTGCTATCAGAGAAAGGTACCATCCTTTATGTTTGTCAGCAGGAGCGGCCAACCCATCCATTTGAAAAGGAAGACTGCCCATTTATGCTGTGAGAGGGGGAAACTGGGGTGAATGAAGTGAACTGTGAATGAGAGAGGGACCCATCTCAGGTTCCAGTGGGGTGACTAGTGGGTGGGAGGGGGCAGTTAATAACACTGAACTTAGTGACTTATTCAACCTGCAGTCAATTCATTATTTCAGTCTAAGCCTTGCTAACCACGGTAGAAGAAGACTTAAGGGTTGTTGTTTTTTTGCAATTAAAGATGTAAAGGTATAAAAATTTCAAAAGGGTATGACCCTGCTGTCTTCTACTCTCTTTTGGACAAGAGTATTTATACACGAGCACTTATGTATTTGCCTTTTTTTGCTTTTTCTTTTTTCATAGTGAAATACTTGAGTGTCTTCAATCTATGCTTTTTGTTGGTTCTTTTGTATATTTTTCAAAATAAACTATACATAATCAATCTTAGTCCTTGTGTATACTGATTAAGTGTTGATTTTCTGTATTTACAGTAATCTCCGTGTTGAGACAAACATTTATATCATTGATTATTTGACCCCTGTGGTTGAAGCCCTTCCCCTACTGGGGAGTCGCACCTTAACTTACATGGGAACTGAACTGGTTCCAGATTCTCAGACGCTCCCCTATTTGGTCTTTTGTCATAACAATAGCAATTTAAGTAACACAGATATACTGTTAAACCCTTACTCTTAGGATGCACAGCAGGAAGGTGCAGACTTCACTTCCTACCTGAAACATGACATGCTGCACCATAACCATTGGATTTCTTGTGCAGCTTTAGTAAAGATCATTTTATTTCATTTTGACACCACGCTCTGAGGAAGCTCTTTGTGACTGAAAGCTTAGATTGCATCCATCACTGCTACTGCTTAGGGGTAGTGTAGGGAAAGTCTGTTTTGTATGATTTAGCACATTTCTTCCCTGCCAAATTCCAAATATTTGAATTTCTGTCAATAAACGATCATGTGACCAAATGTAGATCTAGAAAGAATGTCACTTACCGGTACAATGTTTTAGGTGCATATTGTGCCCCAAAAACAAATCAAACGCTACTTCATAATAATTGATATCAACACTAGACTGGAGATACTTTGACTAATGTTCCACTAAAAAGGTTTATTTTCCCCTTCGTGCATGCCTTAGCTTGTTATTCTAAATGCTGTGCAGAGCTTCAGTCTTCAGATGTTCAGAATCCCCAGAGGATCAGTGTCTAAATAAGCTCAGTTTGCGATCATGTCCACCGCTGGAGCAGCAAAAAGCATCATCTTACTGTGTCCACAGTACATTCCCCTTTTCTCAGACTGAAAAGGTTATTCCACTTATTAAATAAACAGATCTGAAATTTCATTCTGAGTTTTGTACAACAGATTTCAAGCTGAGCCAAAGACTGGGTGGTCACCTTTCTGCCAGCAGGGACTGGCTGTACTTTCCCACAGTTGTTGTCTTGTGTGTAAACTAAATGAACTTACAGTAAATGGAAGACTAGGATGCCCACATGAATTTTTTTACACGTTTGCACAATGTTTGCACACATAGGATTTTAAAAGGTAATAAATCTAAGCTCTACATATTGACGTGTCTGTCTGATGGTTTTATTGATTCTTTGGCCACCTGGGGGGCAGCATAAACAAGCTGTTAACACAACACTGACAAGATTATTATCACCTTTTGAATTGATGTAACAAACTTGTCTGCTAACAATTGCTGATTTACACATCTAGCAGTTTTGGAGCAACATCAAAGATTCATTTCATTTGGAGTTGCGGTTGTGTCCACCTGGTGAATCTAAATCCAATATTCACTCTCTTTTTAGCTGAAACTAAATCAAAACAATAAAGTTGTAGAGTCGCATGACATTTCGCTGTAGATTCGTCACTACAAATTCACATTTCACATTGTCATTTGATCCATTCTTAAAACATTTTTGATCATAAGCACTTTCAAGGTGCAATATGTAATATATGTACTGTGTTAAATCCAACAATTACTACAACATCAGATGTTAAAGGTCCCATGACATGGTGCTCTTTGGATGCTTTTATATAGACCTTAGTGGTCCCCTAATACCATATCTGAAGTCTCTTTCCCAAAATTCAGTCTTGGTGCAGAATTACAGCCACTAGAGCCAGTCCCACAATGAGCTTTCCTTATTATGTGCCATTTTTGGGGGCAAGGTTGAGGCTTGCTCAAAGGCAGAGCAGGGCTCGGTTTACACCTCTCACCATTTCTAGCCACTGGGGGACTATAGGCAGGCTGGGGGAACTCATATAAATGATAAAAACCTCATAAAGTGAAAATGGCATGCCATGGGACCTTTAAGGTAACATGTTAAGCTGATATACTATCTTTTTCTGACAACAATGCTAAAGCCAGTATTTTCTACTTTTGAAATTTCCTGTTCCGTGACGGAATATCTGTCTGTGTTTTGGCCTTTGTGTTGGTATCAACTGCCCATTCTGACCCCCTGGCCTATTTATTAGATGGTCTGTAAAAATGCCAACTCAGCACGCTACAGCTGTAGAACAGCTAAGGAGGCATCAAACAAACAACGGGATCAATGTAGGTAGATTCTAGCCGGCCTAAAAAACCTCAGCATGTTTCCAACAGTTGCGTAACCAGAGACGTGACAAATATTGGAAAACTATTTGAAAGATGGAGACAGCTTAGAGCCTAAAACGACGCTGAGTTGGCTAACAGGTAAGCATTAGCTTCAGGCTAATTGATCACGGCAGGGATCGGGGGGAGTTAGGGGGAGCTTGGCTACCCTTAATAAGACATGGGCTTCCCTAAAAATTTGTGAAATTTTGGGGTGGGGTCTCTAAAAATATGGACAGTGTGTCATTTTGACATGCAATTTCAGTTTTGGGTTATGTGATCATCTTGGATTATTATCAGTAAAATTGTTAAAATATCATTCATTCATGCATTCAACCTAATTCACTTCAATAAAGATAACTATACTTATATATTCTTGTCATGAGCATCAAGGTGTGGCGCTGATTGGTGCAAATTCAATTTATGTTTAGTACATGTTAACTCAAAGATTCGTAGAACAACTATAAACATAGGCCATTAATTGGCAAAAATTCCTTGAAATCCATTCTGCAGTTAGCATCGTATTGCCATGGCAAAAAGAAAACAAGGCAGTTTAATTTGGTTTTAATAAGAAATTGTGTAGCAGTGATGTTAACAGCACGAGAGATTCTACTGCTGCAGGCCCTATTGGCACCCCCCCCCCAAAAAAAGAAAAAAAGATGTTTGAGATCCTGAATGAAACACTGTTCTTGCCCAGGTACCATCCCCTTCGAATAACACACACAGGGAACAAAAAGAGGAGTCTTCATTAGCTACTGTTCCTGGTTATCCACTCCACGTTACATTGGATTATTTTTTACCAGCGGTTTGGTTTATAATAATATCCTGGGGCATTTCAAGTTTTTCTTCAAAACGGCGACTTTGTGGTGTGGAAGACAATCTACATAGCTCATAGTGGCCGCAGTTACTGTCTTCTTTAAAACTTCTGCCAACAGTTTTGCAAACAGCCAATCAGATTGCAACCGGGCAAGAGGTAATCAGTTTTGGTCCGCATCATTGTTTTCCCACACTCAAGGCACTTAACACCTTAATAGCTAGCAAATAAACTCGTCTCACAGCGGCCCATGGAGCCAATTAGAATACTATTTTAAAAGGATTATTTCCAGCCACTATAAATTGTAGAATAATGATTAATAACAGCAGCAACCAAATAATTGCAATAATTCAGAATGGTGTTACTTTATAAATAAGGCTATTCAGTACAATAAAACTACTTTTTTTTGCTATTGCTAGCAGTGGAGCTTAGCCCTACTATATAGGCTACTGTACAATTACATAATGTTAATCAATGTCTTTACATAGCTTATAATGTAGTATTACTATTAATGAGATAAATGCATTCTTTTCACTTTGCAAAAGTAATTTTGCATCTGATTGCATGAGTATGGTGCACTGAGCTTACAAGACGATGTCAGACACTGACTTTTAATTCAACTCATCCAGGTGCACTGTTCCGCAGCTGACCTAGGCCTATCTGAAAGGAGCCTTACTCAGCGGGAATAAAAACACATATTTCTTCAAGCGTCACCTTTCTGTTTCAATGTGCACTGTTAGTTGACTCCACATGAGCATTACCAGCCTCATTTGTTTGAGTACAGTGACTGTAATTCATGGGAAACCTCCCCCCCACCCCCCTTCCCCCTCCTCCACCACCTTTAAGAATTGGTCGAATGTTGCCTCTGGTGATTTTACATCATTTCTCTCCGCCTTCCAACAATCCGATTTCAGTGGCTTGAGTAGGCTGGATCTCCGCCTTTCCTGTAAGACCAGCCATGTGACAAAACACTCGGCGGATTAGAAACCCAACCTGACAAGAGGTTTTTTTTTTCTTCAGGAACAGTTACTTGTTCACAGACGCAGAGGAATTTGCTGTGCATCTCTGATTTGAGTGAGAATTTGTCAAACAATAATTACCTTGTATAATTAGACACATATCTAAAAAACAATTCATGCATGAAACATGTTTCTTGATACTATAAAGTGCAGCACCTACAGCTGCTGATACATTTGATTCAATGAAGGTTTTTATTACAGTTTTTCTCAATTGCTTTGGCACAGTCATTGAATGATTATTAAATGTGGTAAAACTATATGACTATTTATATGAACATTGAGGTCAGTTGTTCACATGACTATAGTCATTTGTCATTGCTTTGCCAGATCCTGCACCGGGTAAGTCTTGCAGATCAAATAGTTTGCATTTATTTGCTATTAAATCATATTATTGTCAAATGCAATTATACATGTGTTCATTGTGTAAATCCCTCCATGCTGCGTCATGCCAAAAGTTTTGCATTGTTGCATTGCAAGGGAGGATATCTGGTGTGATGTTGATAAAATGCTGTGGCCAGACAGAAAGAGGAGATTGGATGACCCTTAAGGTCGATACATTTGTTGCATATTTTCTCTCTTCTTGCACATCAGTACAAGCTTCCTTTGTGTATTTATGGTTGGTTGGTGTGTACACACAATGAACAAGTATACTGTGTTGATGGCTGACATCGACACTATTCAGCAGCCTAAATATACAATGTTAGCAACTGCACAATATTAAATAGTGGGTAACAATCACCCTTTCATAGTACACTGTCATTTGACAAGATGTCTTTGCGTTTTGACTGTCTTGGTCTAAGCAATGATAATGGAACCTTTTTGTTTTGGTGACAATGATTTATTCATTGACGGATTTATTTACATTTGAAACAGGAGTTCATTATTTTTGACGAGTAATCACCTTTTGTAGGTCACGTAGAGTGGTGAGCTGAATGTACCACGTGGTGAGGATTGTATTTTTTTTTTTCTTTTTCGATTTGACGACACTAAGTTTGTTTTAGTAAATGTGCCAAAGTGATTGAGAAAAACTGTACTATGTCATGCACACTATGGCACCACAAATTTAAAATGGTCCAGATTCAGTAAAAAAAAAATAATATGTATAATGCATATGTAATGCATTTTTTTGTTTATCTTTATACAGAAGAGTGTTCCAGGGTTTTGTCAAGAAACAACACATTTCATGGAAAATTCAATCAAACTCATTTCTCCTCTTGAATATTTTTGAATTTAGCATCAATAGAGGAAAAGGGAAAAAAATAGGCCTATTAACTAATAACATTTAAATGCAACCTCGCTTTTTGAGGTACACATTTTGGCTTTATTCGGCTGAACTGCTGACAAAACACAGTCAACAGATGCCTCCATTATTTTATGAAGCTTTTGTCTGAATCCGACCACAGCTGTGGCTCTTGTGGGCTGCTAAGGCACTTCAGTCAGTCTGGTTTGCGTGTGACAGCGCCAACCTTTCTGCACATTCCACAATGAAAGAGTTTTGTCCCGACATTGTGATTTAGGTCATCACCAATTCAGTGGCTGTTTTGTGGCATTTGAACGATGTCCAATCTCCTGGCTTGGCACAATCACCCCATGCTTGTTACCATGGCAAGCGGGGGCAAGAACCTCCTCCATGCGTGTTCCCAAAGTAAATCTCCACTTTCTTGGGGTTTGAGTTGAGGGGGTTGGAAGGTAACTAGCGGTCATGTCTCTGGGCAGTGAAAGGTGCTGGAGGTTCTTGCTCTACTTACACAAATTAACCCTCTCCTGTCTTTCTGCACGTTCTTATTCAGTGAGGTAACACAAAGTGTATCAGCGCTCTGCGGCTGTGTAATAGATTTAAAAAAAAAGCTCTACCAAGGCTGGAAATCTAAGAGGTTAATTTAGCTGACTCCCCCCAGCGTCATTTATCGTCTTATTAATCACACCACTGAGCTTCGCCTTAAAAGTGGGAGGGCTGCTCGAGAGCGCCGGAAAACCGCGAGGAGCTGTCTCCGTTACGCGTGGTGCTGAAAGTGCCCCTTGCAACTGCAGCGTCATGTGGTCGGTCTTCTTTGTCTTTCTGTCTTATCTGGACAAAAACGTCGTCAAGGGCGACTTCCTGAGCCGCGCTTTGGACGCGGAGAAGGAGAGCAAAGAAATGTTATCAATGCTCAACGGCACCTTTTGCGCAAAAATGTCAACCGTGAGGGAAAGCTTCCTCTACCAGGTGTCAGACGGAGCCGAGGTGGTGCGCTCCGTCGTCAGCCCCACCGGGAAGCTCGTGAACTGCTCTGTCATAGCGAACCAGAAGCAGGTGAAGTCGTTCATGCATGAGTGCAGGTTGGAGCAAAAACAGCAGAGAGGGCGGCAGCTGGAGACGCGTTTTGCGCGCAAGGATGAAGCCAAACGGATGTGCCGGGAGTTTAAAGAGAGCTCGGAGCGCAGCGGCAGGATGGAAGGGGAGGACAGTGATGACCCGGCGCTGCCGGAGAAGGTTTTAAAAAGATCCAAGAGAGGCTTCACTTATCCTGGGACCCTATGGTGTGGTGCTGGAAACATGGCTGATCACTACAACCAGCTGGGTGAGTTATATTACTTCAATATATTAAAGGAAATTAATTAATTGTCAGTGTGTTCTAATAAGACTGACCTGTTTGTTGCAGGAGAATTTGAAGAGACCGACAGCTGCTGCCGTGTCCATGACCACTGTCCTCATGTCATCCACGCCTTCTCCTCCAACTACGGACACACTAATTTCAAGTGGCACTCCATCTGTCATTGTGACTGTGATAATGCGTGAGTGAAACAAAGTATCACCTTGTATGTGATTAAAAAATGGTTTCTGGTGGTTGAAAATGGTTTCACTGTTAAATGGACTATTCTGAAGTTTGTAAATGCATGTCCAACCACAGCAGTACAAAGATATAAAAATGAATCCCCCTCATCATGTGGGACAGTGAAAACAGTGTCTTTTGGGTTGTTGTTTTTTTAATTAAAAAAATGTTTTTAAAATTGATGCAGCAGCGTTGAAAACAATCGGTCTTAGGGGTTTTAAAAATTAAAAATGGTATTAGAGTGAATTACAGATGTCAGAACTTGTGATAATCAACTGAGTGAACTTCATACATATCATGTTTAATAAAAAGCTAAATGTTGCTTTCCTGAACTCTAAAAACAAACCCTTGTGTTGCCTTCCCGTCAACAGCAGAAAAAAACATAGGTCTACTTTTGTTTTCCCTTCTCAGCGTTTTTCTAGCTTTTTCTAGATGTTTTGGTCACTTTTTCATCCCTTTTTTCATCCCTTTTTTCAACATTGTTTTACACTTTTTCCAACTGTTTGTCACTTTTTTTGTCATTTTCTCTGCTTATTTCAACATCCCGTATTTCTGATTTAAAAAATCTTTGAAAACAGGTCAAATTTGACCCGAGGACAACATGAAGGTTAAGTCATTTTGACAAATGGTAGTGGTCAAATTTTCTTAAAAGTTCACAATTTGTTTCAATAATGATGCTGCCATGAGTTTTCAAGATCTAAGGGCCAAGTGATAAATAATATCAATCAATCAATCAATCAATCAATCAATCAATAAAACAATAATATCATTGCAATATTGCAATAACGATCATCTGATTTGGATGCCTTAAACCTAAACATTTAATTTATTGGTTGATGCAAAAGTCTGGATAACTTCAACTAAATTATGGAACAGCTTGATGGATGCATTATATCCCAGGAACATCTGCTGTACTGAAATCGTAGCAACAAGTCAAACTCTGCATCCTTTTGCAGAGATACTCTACTCTCATAGGTCAAACTGTGTTACCATCTCCTGAAAGAGACAGCTAGAAAATTAAACTGAGTTTTTGTTCTCTCTACAGGTTGAAAAGTTGCCTAAGGAAAGTCAACGACACATCTTCCAGGGTAGTTGGTCAGGCGTTCTTCAATGTGATTGGTGTGCCTTGCTTTGAGTTTGGCTATGAAGAACAGTGTACAGAGCGACACTGGTATGGCCTGTAAGTATCAGTGTACTCTGGTAGTAAACCTATAAGCAGATTTTCAACATAATGAGCTGTTTTACTTTCTGAAATCACCACAAACAGTCCTTCCCTTCGATCTCTCTCTCGTAGGTGTAAACGATTTGAGAAGGTTCGCATTGCTGTGCTACAAGAGGCGGTCCCGTACGACTATGGCGGCATTGAAGTCATCGACAAGCTGCCGCTCGGTTCTCCCAAGAACAAAGATTCCAAGAAGAGCAAAGAAGAAGAGAAACCAGAGAGCACAGCAGAGTCTAAAATGTCAGGCCCCGAAGAGCCATCACTCAGAAAGGTTGTAACCGCCGCCGAGGACTTCATCAAAGTCCTGGCTACCGTCTCCACCTCTCAGAGCTCCACCACCGACTCCGAGAAAGGCGAGGCGCAAAGCTCAGAAAAGAAGAAGAGGAAGAATAAAGGGAAGAAGAAGAAAACCAGCAAGAAACAAAAAGGAAAAGGAAAGGGGAGAAAAAGAAAGCAGAAAGCAGAGGAAGGAGCTGCTGTGTCGCCCTCTGGCAGCAGAGCAGAAGAAGTCATCGCTCTCAGTAACTTTATCAATGAGTCACACAAACACAACCAGTCGAGTAGATACCCAAACAGAGTCGATGACAGTGAATATACGCCTGGGGAAAAAGAAGAGCCCTTTAATGAGGTCATGAAAGATGAACCAGCAATGGAAAAGGAGACCGTTTCCATTACGTCACCTACGACAGTCCAAAAGAAACCGGCAGAGTCCACGAAAGAAAGCCTTCTTTCTACACCCACAACTGTTACTCCACATGAAGAAAAAAACAGAAGGCTAAGAAAGTGGAGGAGGAAGAAGAGCAAGAAAGTCCCTCTTCCTTCCTCTGAAGAGCTTGTAACGAACACAGCAGACAACTTAAAGACCCTTTTTGTCACCACTATCAACACCATTAGCCCAACGGCACAGCCTCAACAACAAAGCTTTGCTGTCACCACTGCCAGTACCCCCATTATACATCCCAAAGTCAAAAAGAACAGGTCAAAGGACAGAGGGGACAGAGAGGGGAGGACAAATAGGAGGAAAGTCAGCTCGGCTTCTTCCATTGTGGCCTCTGCCCATGAAAATTCCTCCATGGACAATCTGAGAGTGGTCCCTCTTACCGTGGCTCCCACCACATTGTTAGTGCCCACCACAGAGCAGCAGGTTTCCCATAGGTTGGACGTTTATAGGAAGAAGACGGCCGCCCGTGGTAAAGCTCTGAACTCCTTTAGTGTTTTGAAAAGGCAATACTCAAAAGGACTAAGGAGCAGAATGAGAAAAACTGTTTTGCCTCTTTTGAGTGAAAATCCCCTTTTTCATAACAGCTCTGAAAATGTGCTTCCTGTACTTCCAACTCCAGACACGAGTTATGCACTGAACAGCCCCGCAACCACTACAGCAGAGGAGACAGAAACTCACAGTGAGTGGAGGCTTTTTACTACTATCACAACAGCCCCTTTTATCATTACAAAACGACACAGGCAGCAGAGAAAACCAAGAAAGAAAGCAAAGGCTGCTGCTCTCAGAGATGGAGTTTTTATCCCTGAACAAACACCAATGACTTTCACAAGCACGCCATCCAAAGTCGCCATCACTGAAGAAATCAATCTAGAGAGATCTGAAAAGCCCTGCGTGACCACCTCAGCAATTCCGGTGATGAGTCCTTTTCAGTTATCTATTGAGAGAGCAAAAGCACAATTCAGCAGGAAGAAGAAGAGGAGGAAAGCAGCACTGTCAACAACACAACAACGAGCCATGTAGTGTGACAGGACAGGCTGATAAAAACTTAGCTGGCTAGGCTAGCTTCTTTCAATCAGATAAACTTCTACATCAAAAAAATGTTTCATGGTATAATCTTTTCTGGTTCAGCATTTAAATCACAGAAATGGACAGAAATCATGTTTGATTGTAATGTGAGAATCAAGTTGTTCTAATACTATTTTCTGCATGCCCATAATAAAATTTCTCAATGATTATATGAATGTATCTGACGATGCCTCTATTCATATCCCGTGATAAAATCAACAAAAGTAACATGTTTGTCATTTTTGTAAATATGCTAATTGTTTTCCAACTGAGAGTTAGATGAGAAGATTGATATAACCTTTGTGATATGCTAAATAACATCGACAACTCAAACAGTTTTAGTGGATGAAAAGTAATTTGATTTTAGGAAACGGTGCAGTGGATATAATACATGCCTTTGGTGTAGGAGACCCGGGTTCAATTCCCACTGTGATACACCAACCAACGTGTCCCTGAGCAAGACACTTAACCCATAGTTTCTCCAGAGGTGTGCAACCTTTGATATATAGCAATTGTAAGTCACTTTAGACAAAAGTGTCAGCTAAATGATATGTAATGTAAGTACAGACATGTGAACTAACCACAGGCAATTGCCTCCTTTTTGGATAGACGGTGGCCTCTGGTTGAATGTTTATGAGTGCTTATTTGTCCAGGTTTACTCTTGTATGACAGCGTACCGTGTCAGTTTCATTTTTCATATCAGTTTATTGATATTGAATGTGTAACACTTACAAATTGCACCAAGTGCACTGCACTCGGTACCCAGCAATACACCTGCCAAGCATGAAGTAGCCCGCATCAGAGGAACAATTATCAAGATATTTAAATGATAGACAGGCAGACCGTCGGAATTACACGCAGACAGAGATTCCTGCCTCTATAGTATGACATTGAGTTTTGGGAACATATTTACGCTAACCTTAAAAACAAGACATGTTTTTTACACTTTAGTTTTTACACAAATTAAAACTACATCTGACGTGTTAATGAGTATCGGTCAGTAAATGCTGTTATTTTTGGACAGAGGCAGGCTGGCTGTTTCCACCCTTTATCGCTCACTCCCATTTTGTCTTTGTGCTAAGCTAACAGTTGCTAGCAGTAACTATGTATTTACTGAACGCAATCATTCTTTTTCCTATGATAGGGAAGGAATGATCCGCCCTAATTTGCCTCTGAATGGTATTCCCTGGTATTCTAAAAAACGTTGTGCGGAGGCTCCACGCAGAGCTTTCGGCGTAGCCTACTTAAGTGGCTGATGTTTAACGCTGGTGTGTGCGTCGAGCTGGCATGTGTTTGTTTGTGGGGGGGGGGAATGTGTGGTAGAGAGAGAATGAGAGAGTGGTGGCGATTAGCTTTGGAGCGAGTACTCCATAGTGAGAGAAACAAAGTGTCTCCCCTGTGCCAGACTAGATCTGTATTGATTTCATGTTATTTACGGAGAAGAAGAACCAGGAAATGAGTTGGGGGGAAAGGCAACGTTCTCTCTCTCGGCCGAGAGACATGCGTCGCCGTGATTTGTAGTTACATTTTTTGAGAGGTGCACGTCAAGCTTTGGCATAAGGTCCGGCGTAGACGCAAAGGGGTCTGCGGGGTACGCCGTTGATTCGACGCAGAAGCATAAAACGGCCTTTACCCTAATCCTAGCCAACCTCAGGTCTCATGCCTTATCCAACCTACAAAGGCAACGAGTGCGAGCCGTCATCATCAACCACAGAGGCAGAGTAGGGCGAGTTATGCTGTCACCATGATAGGAAACGCAAAGTGCTTACTGTGCAGACATTAGAGTGGTATCAATCTTTTCATGAAAAACTCTGCAAGAAAGTGGAGTACCCACAATGTCAAACAATCACTTTAAACTTAGTATATATCTTACATTTTTTTAATTCAGATTAAATATGACATTATAATGAGCAGAGAGAGCTATGAATCTAGATAGATTAAATTCTAAATCATCCTTTAAAAATCATTTTGGGTGCACATTTCCATGTTATCTCAGCTGGAAACATTTAATCAAAAGAAACTCAGAGGCTTAACGCTAACCTTCTTAACCGGATTTGATTTTTTGTGAACCTTTTATTCCATATTGCGTGCACAGAAACCATGGCAAGAAACGTATGCGAGTTTATACTGTGCTCTTTTGTTTGGAGGGGAATTTGACCTTATAGTTGCCCCCCTTGTGTGATAAGGCAGGGTCACATTCTCCACACAGATTATAGGTGCTCACCTTGCACTTTACTTTCCCCTCTCAGTAAGGGTTGTAACACTCTGTGCAGAGGCTGAAATCCAGGTCAATCCTTCCAGGTCAGATGATTATCACATGCCTGCATAGGAAGAATGTGTCTGGGTGAGTTTTAAAAGGGTCGATGTCCAAATTAGATGTCCATCACATCTGATACATAAAAACTAAAATGCATGGTTGAGGAAAGACTTTTCAGTACAGCATCAGATCTTGTGTGAATCTTGAAAACAGTGGGAAATGGTGAAACAATGCAGACTTTCATGATCCAGCTAATATTTGTTGGAAGACACCCAAGAATTTAAAGGAGCTTGGCATTCAGACACAATCATAAGCTGAAATGGTAGAGCGACTAAGTTGACACAGTTGGATCTGTGATAAGACCATTTCTCACAGGGAGGAATTTTCAATTTTACAGTATCTGCAGGTTTTATATACAGTTCCTGACAAAAGTCTTGTCGCTTATCTATTTTGTAGAAACACCTGCTATTAACCTGACTTTTAATTAATCAATTGGTGTAAGAAATAGCTCATATGAAAAGCTAAAACCCTCCCAAATGATGTTCAATGCACTGAAATAAATTAGTTTCACTAAAGTTTTACTATTTAAACAAGACAGAAAGGTCAAATTTTGGCAAGACAAAAGTTTTGTCGCCTATACATAAATTGAACAAATTTACTACAAATACTAAAATATGTCAGCAAATTAAATAGTGGTGCTGTGAGATTCAAATTTAATATCTTGTATGACTTCCATGAGCTTGAAGGACTGCATCCATGCGGTTTGGCAAGGATTCATACAATGTATTGATGAAGTCATCAGGAATAGCTAGGAAAGCAGTCTTGCTGCCTCCCAGAGTTCATCAATATTCTTTGGTTTGGTCTTCTATGCTTCCTCTTTCATCCTACCCCACATACGCTCCATGATGTTCACGTCTGGTGACTGGGCCGGCCAATCCTGGAGCATCTTGATCTTCTTCGCCTTGAGGAACTTTGAAGTGGAGATGGAAGTATGCGATGGAGCACCATCCTGCTGCAGAATTTGGCCTCTTTTATGGTTGGGAATATAAGAGGTAGCAAAGATTTCTTGGTATTTGAGACTATTGATGTTGCCTTCCACCCTGCAGATCTCTTGCACCCCCATACTGGATGTAACCCCAGACCATGATTTTTCCGCCACCAAACTTCACTGTTTTCTGGGTGAATCTTGGATCCATGCGGGCTCCAGTAGGTCTCCTGCAATATTTGCGGCAACTGTGGTGTAATTCAACAGAAGATTCATCTGAAAAATCCACTTTCTTCCACTTCTCCAGCGTCCATCCTTCAAGCAGGCTGTAGGCCTTGGCAAATGCCACACGTTTTTCAATTGTCTTTTGTTTAGAGCTGGCTTCTGGGCACTGTTTCGACCATGGAGGCCATTTCGAGACAGAATCCGACAAACCGTTCTGGTTGACACAGGGACTTCAGGGGACCAGGTCTCGTGGAGCTCTGCTGCAGTGGAAAATGGGCTGGCCATGGATTTTCGAGCCAACAAACGGTCCTCTCGAGCAGTTGTCTTGCGGGGTCTGCCTGACCTGGGCTTGTCAAAAACATCTCCAGTGTCTTCAAAGGTTTTTTAATCCTCTGTACTTGACGCTGAGACACACTGAAGGTGTCTGCCACATCAGCAGTGGATCTGGTCTTCAGCCTCTTGATAATCAAAACTTTAGTCTCAGGGTGAATCTTAGGCCTGTTTGCAGAGGTCTAGTTGCAGTTGATGTGAAGGTCTAGTGTACTGGGGTTGTTTTTATACACACCTGAGACCTAATTGATCCATTATTAGTCACAGGTGAAGCTCATATGACAAGGCGACAACACTTATGTCTTTGCAAAAATTGACTCAATGGGCTTTACCAAGCTGTGATTATTAGAATACTTCTTGACAGTTTCTTTTTTTACTGAAACATTATTACAAAAGCTGTTGGGAATAAAATGAGCCATTTCTTGTAAATAAATCTTGATTAGAAATATATTTCAGCGGCACTTCAGGTCAATTTGTACACAAGGGACAAGACTTTTGTCAGGGACTGTATGTTGGATTCATGTTTATGGTTATATTGAAGTTTATAAACCCAACCTTTGCATAAAGATTGAAACTCTAGTTCACAATTTTAAAACTTAAATGACTTTGATGCGCTGCATAAATGCCCAGTATAAAGAATATTATTAATATTTATGCCACAATGCTTACACATAACTTGTGTTTGTTTAGTACGCACCAATCAGATTTATGACTACAAATGATTAGCACACTTACAGAGGTCACACACACACAAGCTATGAAGCAACTTACTGTGACTGAGGTGAGGGGTTGAAACAGGAAGGGGTACAGGAGTGGGGTTTTGATGCACTGTGGCTGATATAAATATATAGAAGATGTAGCTTGGTGTCGTACTGGGACCTGCAAGCACCTGAGCACAGAACAGAAAAAAACACAAGGTTAGAAAATGAAATCATCAAGCTCTACTGCAAAACTTGAACATTCCCTGAACTTATGTGATGTTTGCAGTTGATGCTTCCTCCACAGTGCATTGATTGGATTCCCACTGGGCAGGGGTTTTGTGTTGTGTTTTTTTTCGTGTTAAGGTTTTGACACCAGCCTGTTACTGCAGAGTTGGCTTTGAAATATCTGAGATGTGTACAGAAGAATGCTCTGGTCAGGCAGACAAAAAACACACCAAGGGTTATATAATCCATAATATGGGCGATAATGAGAGTTCATCACGCTCTGTGGTATCCTATTAGGTGAAGAATCCAATAATTCATTACATTTACCAACCCAGAGGAGGGTTTATTGATTGAGAGAAACTAACCTGTGGCGCTTAAATTGGCTGGTGTGGCACTGATGGATGAGAAAGAGGGATGTTGTGTTTCGGTTCCAAGTGATCCAATAAGACTGCTCATCAAGATGATCCTGCTTCTGCAATTAAACTAGGTTGTGTAGAACAGTGTCTCTATTGTAGTTTTAGTATGTATGTAGCACTACAAAGGGCTTCACAGTTACAAAAAAAGACAATAAAAAGCATTTGAATGAATATTTAAATCAAAGACAATGTTTTACATTGCCCCACCCAGGCACTGTACAATTAGATTAACATACCAAAGCACAACAAAATCTCAATGGAAGTCATTTTGACTTTTCATAACAGAAAACGATCTTCATTATTGGACATATCAGGAGCTTGAAATGACAGCAATCCACCAGGCTGCTTATTTATTCAAATGCTCATTGCATCTGTGCAGGTGCTTTGAATGTAAAGAAATCAATGCAATTTAATAAATCATTTTGTTGTTTGTTTAAAATACCTTGGGATTTCTAGTTCTTAGGAGTCTAAAACAGCAAATTCTGCTCATTGATATGGTACATTTCCATGCAAAAACCTTACTCCAAGGTTGCAAATCAACCGCATTGCCAAAAGGTTTGTTCTGCTTCTTTACATGCCCAGTAATCATTGTTTTTTTTCTGGCAAGTGATAATGGCAAAGACTAGCTCCTAATTCTCTGGCACACATTTTCTGTTTGGGTGTGAGGAGCCACATCCTAGTCACAAAACAGTGAGCCAAGTGCTTTGCCAACATTTGTATAAGTATACAAATGTAGGCTCTATGTAAATGTGTGTTCATTAACATCAGAAAGACGGTGGGTGGTGGTGGCTGGCAGTCGCCAGCTAACCTTGGCTTTCCTTCGGACTGGCAGCAGAAACACAGGAAGAGATGAAAGTAGATTTCTCTTTCAGTTCAATTCAATTCAATTTTATTTATAGAATCAAATCATAACAAAAGTTATCTTGAGACACTTTACAGATAGAGTAGGTCTAGACCATACTCTATAATTTACAAAGCCCCAACAATTTTAGTAATTTCCCCAAGAGCAAGAAATTAGTGCAACAGTGGCGAGGAAAAACTCCCTTTTAGACAGAAACCTGGGACAGACCCAGGCTTTTGGTAGGCGGTGTCCAACGGTGCCGGTTGGGGGTGTGATGCACAGTTGCAACAACAGTCACAGTAAAAGATAATGGAACAGTGACTACAATAGTAGTCGTAGTAGTTCATGTCATAGCAGGGCACTACAGGGCGTTACAGGGTGTAGAGTGGCATAACAGAGCATAGGTGGTTCAACCTTGTCCAGCTTATTTAATGCTGAACAAAAAGAAAACATAAGGACTCCGGGGAGTAAACTCCCCAGAACTAGGTTAGTAACAACATTACTGGGACGGGATGCACACAAACGGAAAAGGGAGAAGAGGGAGCAGCTCAGTGTGTCAAAGGAAGGAAGGAAAGGAAATCCCCCGGCAGTCTAGAACTATAAAAGATTAACTAAGAGAGACAGGTTAAGGAGAAGTGCCTGGTCAGGCTAGGGCCCTCGCCAGCCAGATCGGGCTTTACTGGCCCGTCTCCCTCTACTTTTGTGATATTATTGATTTTGATATGGCAGATGACTCTAACGACTATGAAGAGAAGCAGGTGGGCCGGGCTAGGCGGACGCTTCAACTTCTCACTCCCTAACTATAAGCTTCATCAAAGAGGAGGGTTTTCAGGTTATTCTTAAATGTAGTGATGGTGTCTGCCCCCCGAATCCAGACTGGGAGCTGGTTCCACAGAAGAGGAGCCTGATAGCTGAAGGCTATGGCTCCCCTTCTACTTTTAGAGACTCTAAGAACAACAAATAGCTCTGAATTCTGGGAGCATAGTGCTCTAGTGGGACAATAAGGCACTAAGAGCTCTTCAAGATATGATGGTGCATGACCATTTAGAGCTTTGTAGGTCAGAAGGATTTTAAATTCAATCCTGGATTTTACAGGATACCAATGCGGAAAAGCTAATACAGGAGAAATAAGATCTCTTTTCTTAGTTATTCTTAGCTGCAGCATTCTGGATCAGCTGGAGTCTTAAGGGACTTATTTGAGCATCCTGAAAGTAAGGAATTACAGTAGTCCAGCCTAGAAGTAACAAATGCATGGACTAGTTTTTCAGCATAATTTTGAGACAGGATGTTCCTAATTTTGGCAATGTTACGAAGATGAAAAAAGGCTTCTCTTTAGGTTTGTTTTAGATGGATGTTAAAGGATATATCCTGAACAAAAATAACTCCTAGATTTCTGACAGTAGTGCTAGAGGCCAGGGCAATACCATCCAGGGTAGCTATATCTTTAGATGATGAAGTTTGGAGGTGTTTAGGGCCCAGCACATTAACTTCAATTTTGTTTGAACATCAGAAAATTGTAGATCATCCAGGATTTCATATCTTACATGTATGCTATGTAAGTTTAGCTAAACTGACTGGTTTCGTCTGGCTTGATTGACAAGTATAATTGGGTGTCATCCGCATAACAGTGAAAGTTAATTGAGTGTTTCCTAGTAATTTTGCTTGAAGATTAAGATTAACTTCATTGTCCAACAAAAATGAAATTTTTCTTGGGCACTTATCCCATGCTGCAGCCATAGTAAAAACAAGCAAACACAGACAGCATTAATAAAAAAAAACAGATACTGTACAATCCTACACAACAGACCATAATATGGCCCTAATGGTGTCTGAAACACAACATGGTCTCATGCAGTGGATTAGTTCAACTTTACTCATAAACAATAACATAATCCCCATCGTCAACGCAGGCCTGCTCTGCTATTACTCTGCAACTATTTAGGAGTTTAATATACACAGGAGTAAATTAGTTTTTGAAGTGGTTAAGTCTGCAGCAAAGATTTTTAAACCTCCTACCGGAGTGCAGCAGCTCATACTCTGTGTGCAGAACATGAGACGTGTCGCTTACAATTCTATTGGCTTGTCTCAAAGACACCCATTCATAAATACTCTGCATAGATAAGTGCTCTTTAACAACAATGATTTTCCATGCAGTATGTATGTATCAATCAGAACAGTTTAGTTTTCAACTGACAGGGAAGTTGCCAAACCAAGCTGTATAAAAATACAAAAAAGTGACTATAAGAGACACACAAAATAAACATAAGTATTTAGCACAAATAATCTCAGGAATAATCATAAAATTGACGCTTTGAGACTCCTTTCTTCCTTTATAATATGTAGGCCTGCTCTTACTGTTCTTTTTTAGAGACACATAATGCCAGTGTGTGTTATCCTCTAAAGGTTGCATGACATGGTGCTCCTTGGATGCTTTTATATAGACCTTAGTGGTCCCCTAATACCATATCTGAAGTCTGTTTCCCAAAATTCAGCCTTGGTGCAGAATTACAGCCACTAGAGCTAGTCCCACAATGAACTTTCCTTAGTATGTGCCAGTCTTTAGCTTTTGAGGAGGAGGGGGGTGCAAGGTGGAGACTGGGGGTGTGGCCTTGACCAACTGCCACTTTGCTTGTTTGAAAGCCATGGTGTCTCTCTCTCATGGGTGGGCCAAATTCTCCGCCCGGGCAAAGCAGAGAAAGGGGAGGTAACCCATAAGATTCCAGATTGGCCCATCTGAGCTGTCCTTTTCTCAAAGGCAGAGCAGGATAGCCAGGGCTCGTTTACACCTACCGCCATTTCTAGTCACTGGGGGACCATAGGCAGGCTGGTGGAATGCATATTAATGTTAAAAAACCTCATAAAGTGAAAATTTCATGCCATGGGACCTTTAATAAATACATTCATATTAGCCACAAATTCATAGGTGTTGGTGTTTTTTGCCCCCAACGTCTCCTTCCAGGCAGCGCGGCAATGTTTATGTTTAGGGTTAGAGTTAGCTGACTGGAAGGGAACGTTGGAGGCAAAAAACACCATTGAGCATGCTTCTCTTTGTGAACAGATTCTGCTTACCACTAAAAAATATGAAGATACCCACCACAATATCCCTATTGTGGATGTGTGTAATAATATTGTGCTTGTGACCTCTAGTGGGCAAAGCCTGAAGGGATGCTTATCAAGGTGTGTTACTTATCAGAAGTCCATTCTCATACTGTATGTCAGTTGGAAGGGCATTGTTGGGTTTAGCTTAGTGGTAACTTTTTTTTAATGCTGTTGAAGAATTTAAACATTGCATTGCGAGGCAAGGCAAGGTTTGAATTACTCAATATATGAACTGATTATTTTCTCATTTATGTTAAACATACCCTTTTACAAGCAGTCTAGAACTCATTAATAAAAGTCATATGGACTCAAAAGGATTACCTTATAATTTTGCAATCCTGTAAAATCAAAGATTTTGGCACTGTGAATGTGAATCTTTAACGCATCAGTAAATTCTGAGGATATTAACAATAGTGTCCTGCCTCCCATACTTTTATTATACAGTAATGTTCTTGCACCCAACCATTTACTATTTTCCTGAAAAAAGAAGACTGTATATTCAAGCATCTCAGTTATTTGTTGCTTAAAATTCAATTCAATTCAATTTTATTTATAGTATCAATTCATAACAAGAGTTATCTCAAGACACTATACAGATAGACCACACTCCAGAATTTACAAGGACCCAACAGTTCTAGTAGTTTCCTCCAGAGCAAGCAACAGTGCAACAGTGGCGAGGAAAAACTTCCTTTTAGGCAGAAACCTCGGTCAGACCCAGGCTCTTGGTAGGCGGTGTCTGACGGGCCGGTTGGGGTCAGAATGAAGAGTGGCAATAACAAAAATAGAAAAAGCCCAAATATCAAACTAATAAAGATATCCACGACTTGTAGGAAAACAGCCTTAACATGCTTGTTGTGAATTCACCGTTGCTGATTGCCGTCCACAGCTTCCGAGGTTTCTTCCTAATAGGAAGTTTTTCCTTGCTACTGTCGCAGTAAATGCTTGCTCTCGGGGAAATTACTGGAATTGTGTGGTCTAGACCTATTCTATCTGTAAAGTGTCTTTACAAAACTCTTGTTAGGAATAAAAAAATTGAATTGAAGTGAATTGTAGTCATTACAGTAACAACACACCACACACTGTCCATGATGTAAATAAATCAGATTTCTAAGCTCAAACATACTAAAAGGTGAGTTGTATTAGAGTTCAAGTTCAAAATCCAACTTAATGTGCTTAGTGTCATTATTTTTTTTATTTTTTCTACAGACAATAGAACGGTGTGGCTGTGATGTGCAGCATCAGTTTAGAGTGCTTTTGCTTTCATTGTTATTTTCTAGGCAAATACAGTAGATTATGAATCTGATGCATCAAGTAATCTGGTCTCCCTGAAAAAAGAAAACAATTTTACTGACATCTAGTGGACATTAACGTTTCAGTATCTTGAATTTTAGTTTCCTGACTGGGACAGTTCCGCATGCTTTCACCTTCGTTGGAATATTGTTAATTTGCCAGTTAGTAATTTGTTAGTTAAAGCTACGTTAAACCTCTTATTTATAACTCAGCTTTCCAAAATATCAACATTTCCGTAACATAGAATGTGTCAATACAAGTTAGTGATATTGTAGTTCATAAGGTCCACCAGGACTGGAAACAAGAGGCTTTTTCCATCCATCTTTGTCCGCTTAACCGGTATCGGGTTGCGGGTGGAGCAGCTCCAGCAGGGGACCCCAAACATCCCTTTTGCAAACCACATTAACATTTTTATTTCTCAAAAAAGTAAAACTGTCTTGCATAGTCTGACCTCTTTCTTCTGGTGCGTGTTCCAGGACTCTTCTCCAGTGTCTCCACTTGTCCACCACATTATGCCTCAACTCTCATGTCTTCAGGAAAGCTCTGGGAAGAAGGTGTAGCTGTCTCTCACTGGCATTTGTTACACTATACTGTACAATAAAAACTTGATATGAATGAGAGTAGACATTCAGGTAACTCTGCAACTTCCTCCCCATTACCATCCCTGATGAAACAAACCGGACGACGACATTACATCTACATCAAAGTGCACATGATTAACATCTCAGACACTATACATCCTCACATCAAGATATCGTTATGACATGACCCTCCTGTACCACTAATACATGCTGTATTTATCAACATCCACTGGAGCAACATGCTGTTAAGGAAAGCATCAAAATAAAATGTATTAAGTATAAAGGAGCATCAAATCTATATACCGGTAATCAAGTAAAGTATTATTACCTCAAGTATATACAAATGTTTGGTTCCAATTTCAGCATGGTTGGTTTGTGAAGTCTTGTTTTGAGGAGGTTTTTGTTGTGGACCTTTTGTGACAATAATAACCATGCAGAAAAACACTTTTGTAAAACAGTATAAATTGTGTAAGAGAGGCTGCACCTCACCAAACTGAATTATGAAGTACTTCCTGAATGCTGATAAGTCAGAGCCCGGCCCTGTGCACACCTCGAGTATTGCCACAGGTCATCTAACTTAGCAAACATGAAAATGCTCAAAGACATAATCTAAAAACCATCAGTACATTATACTGACAGTAACTCCCAACCTTACTGGAAGGAAGACGCTTATCTACAGGAGAGATGATGCATAGACGACACATGTCTGGATGTAATCATATATGGCCGTACTGTGTTTGATGATACTGAATGAATGCAGAAATGAATCTGAAAAATATTTGCATGTATAGAGGTGAGAAAAAATGAGCATATAATAGAGGCAGATTACTGCGTGAAATCATTAATTTATTGAGTATCTGAGAGTGTACAGCTGCTATGCGAGGCTGTGAATGAGTATAGAAGACCTTTAAACTGAATGCCAACGTCAGTATGCCAACATGCTCACAATCACAATGCTAACATCCTGAGGTCATTTACCATGGTCACAATCTTTGTTTAGGGTGCTAACATGCTAACATTTGCTAATTTAGACTAAACAAAAATACAGCTGTGACATTTGCAACTATTTTCACATTCTTTAGTAATAGATTTTACTACATTTTGTTTCAATATCTTAGAATTTTTGGGGAAATATATTACAGATTTGTTGTTTTCCTACTATTTCACAAACAAATTTGTTGGATGATTTACCAATATTTTTCAGATAACGTAAAGATTTTCTCCTGGATATTTTACTGAGAGAAATGTAAAAGGTCTTTAAATATATTGTTTTCATATTCTTTGTGTATTTTAGTGGTTTATATTTCTGACAAAAACATTTTAACAATTGGACACCAGTGGCAGTCAATGGAATAATCCCTGTGGTCCAAATGTTTCTAGCCAAACTACAAATCTAATTTCCTTCTGTATAACTGTGTGCAACAAATATACATTGTATATTGTAGTAAACCAATGGGATGAAGAATGTGTCTGTATGGTGCTGATCTATGACACCTGCTCCACAGGTCGCATCTGAATGTCCCCAATCTGAAAGAAAAGACGTGACCGTTATCTCATAATGGGTAAACTAATGACATGTCAACAGTGACAGAGCAAAGGTTGAAAACATGTGTCATCACTGTCACTGTAGAAAGCAATAAAATTTGCAAATAAATCACATACCTGGACATGGGGAGGGGCACTTAGGACGTATGTGACCGAATTAGCAATGTCTATTGCTTCCAAAGGCTGTAGGAGAAGTGAAAAGTGAATGATATGCTACTAATTATAACCATAATACTTGAAATTAAGGAATAATATTTACCTTAAATTTAGAGTATGAAGCAGCAGCTTTAACAGCATTGTCTCTGTAGAGCCGAGAAGCAAATTCTGTCTCTACTACACCAGGAGAAATACACTGCAAAAAGAGTGGATCGTCAGAAATGAGAAAACTTTATTATTACTTTAAAAGAAAGAAGAATTTTGATTGACAGCTAGCAGCATCACACACCAGACAAGCAAATAAGAATCACAAAATCACAGGGAGACAATACAAAAAATAAATTGAGCACTATATAAACATCAAAACGTCAATAAATAAAACTACCTTATGTTGTTTAAAAGCCCAATGGCAGGTGGGATAAATTACTTTTTGAGCCTATTGGTCGTGCAGATGTTGACCTTAGATGCGAGGATTAAATCTGAGGTGACCGCTCCTTTTGCTATCACGGTGGCTCGACTTTGGAATGACCTGCCCGCGAAGATAAGGCTCAGTGAACTCTTTAAATCACTTCTCAAAAACAATTTTTATAGGCTTGCTTAATGTGATATATCTTTTGTCTCTTTGTATTGCCTTTTTTGATCTTTTGTATATTGTATTGCTTATATTTATGTTTTATTGTCTTCTCACTACTATGTTTTGCGTCTTTTGTCTTCCCGGTATTGTCTTGTTAATCTTTGGCTCTACTGTCTAGATTTTGTTCTTTTTTTATCTCTGGGGATCCTGCTTTAGCCTTGCTTTGCCTATCAAAGCACTTTGTAAACTCTGTAAAGGTGCTTTATAAATACAAATGTATTATTATTAGTAATAAATGTTAATTATGCTAATTATGCAATGGCGCTGGCTTTGGTAGATTTGAAATTGAGCTTGGCATGTTAAATGCATGGATGTGTTTGAAATGTATTGAAAGTTAGTATCTCTCACTGTGGCTCTGATGTGAGTTTTGGCCTCACGCAGCTCCTGCCTCAAGCCCTCGGTCAGGGCTGTCACAGCGTACTTGGTGGAGCTGTAGAAATGTACATCAGCACTGGGTACTACACGATGTCCACTCATGCTGCAAGAGAAGAAGAAGATGTTTGGAGTTGTAAGATTAACCAGGTCAGCACCAGCATTTAACTAAATGCACTTATATGATCTCATTCCCAATCATTTTATTAAATTAGTACATTGTTGTTTGAGTAATTGGTCAAGCAAAATGCAAAACTTTTCTTATTATCAGAATCTGGATTTGTAACTTTCATTTGTCTTTTTTGATAGTTGACTGAGTAACTTCAGGTTTTTACTTTTGGTTGGTAAGAACAAGCAATTTGAAGACGTCCCTTTAGGAAACTGAACTGAGCTTCACAAGCATGACCATTATTGCACATCATCAGTGAATAAAACTGTACCTGTTTATGTTTATGATGTGCCCATCGTCAACATTTCTTTCTTTCATTGACTGATATGCTTCACGTGTGCATATACACAATGCAAGAACGTTGATCTGCAAGACACAAAAAATATATTAATACCTTCCAGGAAATGTAGGCCTGTAGTCTGATGGTAGGAGGGGAAAATGGCATTAAAATGTCCCTTCATGCAAACAAAGATAACTTAATCATTAATTCTTATGCACAAAAAAATAATAGCCTCTTTGAAAACTATAAATGAGTCAAAAGATGTAGGAAACATTTACGTATTTTTAGTTAATACTGGACTCAATGTTTCCCTTAAGATCTGCTTGATATCCTTAAGAAGCTTCATTGATCTAAAGAAATGTTTTACTATTTTTGATTTGTCTAATATGATAAGCACATGTGTTACTAATAACCTTCATTCTCTTCTATTCAAGTGTCCCAGTAAACCATGACAGAGTGACAGTGAGCCAGCCTGCACAATACCAGGAAGACCCAGACACCAAAGCAACTAAATGAATTTACAATTTACTGTGCTTTTTCATTACATATTACATTTCCTTTTTTAAAATAAAACACAAAGCTCTTACATCCATCATGTTCTTCCAGCCACTGGTATTGCCATTTAACAGTGACTCTGGATGAGCCAAGCCAGCATTGTTGATGCAAACATCCACCCCTTTGTGCTGTGCTTTGATGGCAGCGAACATGGACAGAATCTCTTCCTCGTTGTTCAAGTCACACTTGAAAGGTACCAACACACCACTGTGGCCTGTACTTTGACACTCATCTGCCAGTTTCTGTAATCAAAAATTAAAAATATGTCTGAAAATCAACCGTATAGTTAACTCAGTTGTTCACACAATCCACCCCACCATCCATTCAGAGGTTTTATTTTGACAACAGAAATAGTGTAAATTGACAGATTAGGGCAAAGCCTTTCATATCTAAGGCATCTTAGTATGCTAGTTTTGGGAAAATTCGAATGTTATTAATTTTTTTTATTCTTTAAAGTCCTTAATTTGGTAGATAGACTAATAATTCCTTCAGGGAAACATGAAGCCGTACTCATTCAATGTATGGCCTTTTCTGTGTGGAATGGCACCTCTGCCCCTTTATTATGAAGGTCAATGTTTAATTTCATTCAACTTTTATGATGTTAGCTATAAAACATGTTTTAACTTTTAACTAGTATATATTGGGGCTGGCAGTATCTCAGTCAGTAGGGGGTTGGGTTGTTCTTGAGCAAGGCACCGAACCCCCAGCTGCTCGGGGCGCCTTAATGGGCAGCCCCTTCACTCTGACATCTCTCCGTTTAGTGCATGTATAGGTACTAATGCGTGTCATTCAGCCCTGCGTGTAATGTGTGTAATAACTGTAGAGTGTAAATTGTAATTTCCTCTTGCAGGATTAATAAAGTATACATTATTATTATAATTATGATTAACATTATTGTTATTATTATTGATGCCGTAACGTTGTGAAATCCAGATAACAAACATTCATTATGACAAGTTTAACTAGTGTTTATGGGAGTTTATGTGTAACTTACAGGAAAACAACAGCCCTTTGTGTTTTTTGCAGCCAAAAAAAAAGCTTCAAAAGCTTTAATATGTTTTAATTCACTTTAGCCAATTAGCTAACTAGCTGTGCATTTTCTACGACAGTTAACGTTACTTTCAGTTACCGTTATCTTTATTCTACTTTCACTTTAACATTTCTTCGACAACGGCTTTGTTTGGTTGTTTGTGTAACGTAAGCTACCATACAGTTTAGCATATGTGGCTATGTCACATTGGTTTGTTCTTGTCTCAGGTGGACCACTTTTAGGGTTAAAAATTCACTTTTTCGTCCACCAGCCAAATGGATAGTAATGTTAGCTAGCTAGCTAGCTACATGTTCAAATTGTTACCAGCCACCCAATAGGCTTTTTATAGGCTGGTTACTGGTGAGTGAAGCAAATCTACCAGCATTTAGTTTAGCTGGTAACATTACATGGTGATAATTTTTAACGCTGACTGCTAACGTTAACGTACACAGTGCATAAACCATAGGCAGAAACTAACTTTTAAGTTCCGGGCAAACCTGTATTTTTTCGACGTCCCTGGCACAGCCCACTACTTTCATACCGTACCGGACCAGCTCCTTAGCTATGGCCGCCCCTATCCCAACCGAGGCTCCGGTCACCAAAGCCACTCTGCCCTTCCAGCGCTCCATCACAGCCGGGACACCGCTAACCTTCGGCTAAACACAACCCCCAGGTAATGGCAAGAGTGACACCTGACCGGAGACAGACGCGACCCAGGGATCTACAGTCAAGTGCTCCTGAACGCAGCACTGCGGATGACGGTCATCTCCGCCAACGGAACGTCACTGTGCTGCATTCAGGAGAACTGCGAACTGTGATCCTAAACCCACATGGTAGTAAATATCGTAAAATAACGTTCAATTTAGCTATAGAGTTCATACCATTTTATTCAATAATATTCAATTTTTCTATGCCTGTACTTTGTAACATTTGTGTACCTGCACATTTCTTTTCACCATTTCATTTAAATGCGGAAGTGGATTAGGGCAACACGTGAAAAAAAATGTATTTGAGTTCAGAGTTTAAAGTCAGTAGCCTATTCTGACTTTGTTCTCAGAATTTCAATCATTTATAATTTGCACCTACCTTTGTTCTACATGTAAACATATCTACCTTTGTTCTTTTATTTTATGATGTATAAATATTTTTCTATGTAGGCCTATACAGGCTATATTGAACATCTTTGTTGAAGATAAAGAAAAATCTATCAAGATTAATAATGTTTTAACTTGTTCAATCGTTATCTGATTATACATTCATAGTGCGCTTATGTTTCATGAAGTAAATGGATACTATGTACACATTTGTATCTGTAGGCTTCATTTATGCTACTTTTTTCTCTATCATGTGCAGTTTTGGCAAATTAAAGAGCCTTCCTTCACCACTTAATCTTCAATACTCTAAGCTGTCTTTCTCAAAGGATGATTCTCTGCATGAGAATAAGAGTGCATGAACATAGAGAGAAAGTAAAATACTATTCTTCAGGTTCACCTTTGACCTTTTAGAACGGGCCACTGCACCATCATCCAAAGAGTCTGGTTTACCATATGGACATTAAGTGTTGTAATCTACTGTTGTTGTAACTGTTGCCACAGAAAATGTTCAAAGAGAGTTGATGGTTCAAAGGTTCTTAGCTTGGAGCAGTGAGATTCATGTGAGCGATCAAGAATCTCCTCAACAGGAAGAGGTTTTATCACCAAGGTGATCTCAGATTCTATGAGGGGGCCTAGGGACTTTACTCCAAAATTATCTTCGCATGGCTACACACTTGGGCGGTAATAGACTGGGATCAAAAAATGACCCTGACATTTGCAACCCATCGGCCCTATTTTCAAACCACACCAACCCCACCCAAACATTGAGATAAAAAGCAAAAAAACATACAGATTAAACAGAATGCTGAAATTCCCACACTAAAACGACACGCAAAAATATCACTACAGTGTTATCAACGACAACAATTCAACATTTGAGAGCTGCGGCAGATCGGCAGGTACAAGATAATACGCTCCACTATAAGCACATTCAGCACAAATAGGCTACAAAGGTGCCACGTTAAAGCACAGTACTAGGCCCAACCTACATCATTTTTCCACCAAAACATGTAAAGAGCAATGTACGGCCATAGTGCAGAGTTTGCTTTTCTTAACAACCTTGTCAATCACATCGTCAGAGTTGACTTTTGTGTAAGGAATGCCTCGAGTGTAAATAACCAAGCTTGGAAATTAGTAATGGTGCGTTCCATTTGATTTGAAGTTCCAAAGTCGGAAACACCCCCCCCCTGAGCTTGGATTAAGGAGCTTGACAACCTCGAGGCCCCCAAGATCAGAATCCAACATGGATGCCCCGTGCATCAATGATACTGAAAGCTGTAGTAACATAGAGTTATTAGCTCTTCTGTCTTATTATTGTCTCACTAAATCAGACGTACATTTCTGTCCAACTTCTGTGTACATGTTGTCACGCTGATTGTATGGACAAAAAACAGCGTTAATGCTGTTATTGCTCCAATTGCAATGGATAACCTGACTAGAACCCACAATAACATATCCGACTTGTAAATGGAACACTCAACTTGGGTGTGACATTATTCCCAGCTACGGATAACGCGTTCTGAGTTAAATGGAAAGCACTATAACTCTTGCCTCTGAGTGAATTGTAAGGCCAGTTTTCGCGAAGGGATGAAACTATTTTAGAACGTCGCAGAGAAAAGATGCAGCGATCTGAACTGGCCTGTCTATGCTGAACTCAAATCAGCTGATGGTGGTGCTGCGACTCAGCTTTTCAAGTCTGCAGAGGCTGGTTTTAGAATGTAGGGACATCACCTGTTTCCACAGCCAATAGTGAAGTCATCTTGTGAAGTTAGCTACAAACTATGGAAAATGAAGTGATCCTGTTAACTGGTCAAAATAGCAGATAGGTGTGTCAATGTGTGCCAAAAGCACAAACAATGGAGCGAGCTAGAGAGTAAATAAAGAGAGGGAGGGCCGCTGAATCAGAGAAATAAAACATGTTTTTGCCAATTCATTGCTAGATATGTAACATTAGCAAGCAGCTCACTGTCAATAATGTTATCCACATTCATATCTAGATGCAATCAATGACAATAGTAATTGTAGATGAATTACCATCTGTCATTTACTGATAACTCTGCCTCCCGGTTGTAATCAAGAAAAGATTCCTTGTTGCACCTTAACCCTTGTATGGTATTCGGGTCAAATTGACACGTTTCAAATTTTTACAAGAAGAAAAATGGTACACGTTACATTTTTCTACCTGCAAATCAATGGCCTTACCTTATTTTCTGTGATAAACATGTATTCCCGACTCAATTCATGAATTGTTCTGGATATGACCACTTATGTTTTTTCCAAGATAAGAATGATCACATAGTGGATTTTTAACATGAATTATAACTTATGACAAAAAACGAACCACACTTCCATTTTTTAAATTGTGTTCTAGTAGAGACTGATTGCATTCCCTAAACATATATGTTATCTCAATTGTTTGAAATTGACATAAAGACAATATTTGTTAATAGACTATGAAGTAAAATTTTATTTCATAATTGTTTTTAAAACCCCATATAAGTCACAGGTCATTTTGACCCGATGGAAACGAAAGGGTCCCGAAAGTTAAGTTGGGTCAAATCTAAAATGCATCATAAACTGCATCATAAACTGCATCATTCAGGCTTGAGATTTCCATAAGTCAATAAATTAATAAGGGTGGAAATATCTATGTCTTCAAATATGGGTGTTTGCTTTGTTGGCACTGAACACATGGCTTTTAACTGTACCATGTACCGTCCATTCTCTGCAGTTCATTGAAAATTTTAATTTTTTCTGGGACCACAGACATCTTTTTAAAGCAGATGGACTTTTACTTAACAAGCCAGGAGTAAAGCTGTTCACCTTTAACTTACTGTACTTACTGCGCCACACATCTGCTTCCTTGGCCATAGACAAAATATAAAAAAGCGCAGCAGTGATGCTCCACAGCCCCCACCTGAGCAGAGATTTGACCATAGGAGGCCCCAAAGTAGAGATGAGAAATCTCAACCCCCCTCTTCACCCGTCCAACACCCCTCAAACCCCCTCACCAACCTTGATATCTTTTAGGATCCGTACACCCCACCCATGCCATCGCTCTCTCTACTCACCCTTTCCCCTCTTTTCCCCAGATGAAGCAGCTGGTATATGCTGGAACCTAATTTTCCCCCCTTCCTTCTCCCATCATTCACCCCCTGCATCAAACTGCCCAAGTTTTGACACAGTCACCAAAAGTAAAACACCAGTCACCTCTGTCCCCTCAAGGACGGCTAACCAACTCCTTTCTCCCCAGACTGACAAGGATGCTTGTGTACGAAATGAAGAAAGCTTGAATTGATATGTGCCTGGTCCAGGCTGCACTCCTGCATGACTCTTTCCTGGACAAGCCCCAGCCATGTGTATTCAATTCTTCCTCAATTTATGTTGTGATAAAGCCTGATCCTACCAGACTTGGGTCCATTAGCCTGGTCCTACCAGACTCTGGTCCATTAGCCTGGTCCTACCAGACTCTGGTCCATTAACCTGGTCCTACCAGACTCTGGTCCATTAACCTGATCTTACCAGACTTGGGTCCATTAGCCTGGTCCTACCAGACTCCTGTCCATTAGCCTGGTCCTACCAGATTCTGGTCCATTAGTCTGGTTCTACCTAATTCTGGTCCATAAACCTGGTTCTACCAGATTCTGGTCCATTAACCTGGTCCTACCAGACGCTGGTCCATTAGCCTGGTCCTACCATACTCTGGTACATTTCATTTGTAGGCTACAGAGAGTCTATCCACTTTCCTTTGACATGTGTTAACTTCCTTGAAGGCGGGTACTCTCTTGAAGTTTAATTTCAATTCAATTTCAATTCAATTTTATTTATAGTATCAATTCATAACAAGACTTATCTCAATTCAATTCAATTTCAATTCAATTTTATTTATATTATCAATTCATAACAAAATTTATCTCAAGACACTTTACAGATAGAGTAGGTCTAGACCACACTCCAGAATTTACAAGGACCCAACAGTTCTAGTAGTTTCCTCCAGAGCAAGCAACAGTGCGACAGTGGCGAGGAAAAACTTCCTTTTAGGCAGAAACCTCGGACAGACCCAGGCTCTTGGTAGGCAGTGTCTGACGGGCCGGTTGGGGTTAGTGGAAATAACAAAAATAGAAAAAATAGTAGTAGTTTGTAGCAGTTCTTTGTAGTAGTTCATGGCATAGCAGGGCACTGTGCGGCATTACAAGGCACAGCAGGACGTAGCTGGGCACTGCAGAGTGTAGCAGATGAACATGGCACCGCAGAACATGTAGCGGGACCATGGCAACACCTGCTACCATGATTTTGGAGCATCTCTGGTCCGAGGGAACATGCTGGGGAAAAAAGAACATAAGGACTCCGGGGAATGACTCCTCAGAGATAGGTCAGTAACAAGCATTTCTGGGACATGGATGCACATAAATGAAAAGATAGGAAGATAGAGGAGAGAGGAGCTCAGTGTATCAAAGGATGTCCCCAGCTGTCTAAAACTATTACAGCAAAACCAAGAGAGACAGGGTAAAGAGAGGAGCCTGGTTGGGCTAGAACTCTCTCCAATCTCTCCCCTGGTTAGGGTGGGGGGGAGAGACAATTAAAAAATTAAATTTAAAATTTAAAATGACTGGATCTGCCCAGAGCCACTCTGGATCAGCCATAACCAATAGCTAAGGTTTGGTCATGACGTCGGCTTAGCATCGCTAACGGTAGCCTTAGCTAACTCCTTCACCACTGATGGAGCGAGCTGGAAAATCGAAACCTTCTTCCATGACTTTACTGAACTGCTGTCTATAATCTGGATTAATTTGACTGTGCGATTATTGTTGGTGATTTTAACACTCATTTTGACAATCCCTAGGACAGAGGGACCAAAGAAGTGTGCTTTTGATAGCTATGGACTGACTCAGCACGTGACAGAGCCCACACACTCTGGACATGATTAGCCTTTTTAACTATCTCCAAGGGTCTGAACATTTGTGAACGACTGATGTTGCGCTCTCTCACAATTCCTATGGTTTCTTTAAAGGCACTATCTCTGTGCACAAACCATGGCATATTACTAGACCGATTGGAAAACTGGGTTGGACTTTACGGCTCAGTACTAAATTGGTTTGAATCCTCCTTATGTAAAAAATAGGGACTACTTTGTTTCTATAGGTAATTATGCATCTGAGCATACAAATATGATGTGCGGAGTCCGCCTAAGGCTCCATTCTGGGGCCTCTTCTGTTTAACATCTACATGCTTCCACTTGCTCAGACTATGGAAAACAACAAAATAAGTTACCATAGTTTTGCGGATAACACACAAATTTACATAACCTTATCGCTAGGGGACTATAGTCCAATGCAAAAACTGACTAAGTGCATTGAACAAATTAACAACTGGATCTCCTAGAATGTTCTTTAATTAAATGAAGAAAAAACTGAGGTGGTTAATTTAATCGGAGGACCGATTAAAAGTCAGCGCTCAGCTTCAAACAATGTTAAAAAAAATGTTAAAAACAACAGACAAAGACAGAAATCTTGGTGTAGTCATGGACTCAGACCTGAATTTTAACAGCCACATTAAGACAATTACAAAGACAGCCTGTTATCACCTTAACAATATATCACAAGTTAAATAACTTATGTCTCAGCAGGATTTGGAAAAATGTGTCCATGCCTTTATCTTCAGTGGACTTGACTACTATAATGGTGTCTTTACACGTCCCCTTAAAAAATCAGACAGCTGCAGCTGATTCAGAATGCTGCTGTTCAAGTCTTCACTAAGACAGAAGAAAGTGGATCACATCACTTCAGTTCTGAAGTCTTTACACTGATTTCCTGTGTCTCAAAGAATTGATTCAAAATACATTGCTGCGTTACATATCACTAAACAGTTTAAGGCTGAAATACATGTCTGACCCACCCAGTCCAGGTGGTTTGGGACAAGTCTGCTTGCTGTCCCTAGAGTCAGAACTAAACGGTTTTTATGTTCCTCATATCTGGAACAAACTCCAAAAATTGCAGGTCCACCACAACTCTCAGCTGTTTTAAATCAAGGCTGAAGACCTTTCTTTTTGATGCTTTAAATAATTGTTAATTTCTTATATTGCACAGTAAATTTTTCTTGTATTTTATCTGTTTTTAATTTTTGAATTGTTTAGAACTGCTCTTTAATGTTATATGTAAAGTACTTTGAATTGCCCTGTTGCTGAAATGTGCAGTACAAATAAAGCAGCCTTGCCTTGCCTTATATCAGTGTTTACAAGAATCAGGAGTCATAAAATGGAGGCATGAGGTGTGGGTGGGATTGAGAGGTGGGTCTACCTGTCTCATAACAGACTGGTTGAACTCTGTTTCTGCCATCATCTACCAAAATGTTCAAGTCAAAGCAGGCAAACTCGGAAAGATACAATACATTTACAATGCTGCTTGTACCTGTTTTATTTTGCTTTGCATCTTTCTCGAAGGTTGTCTCAGGGGCAGGTACGTTCACTAAGGAATAAAAACTAATTCAGTTATTTGACTTTTTAAAATGTCAGTGTAGACAGGATTCTTTCTTTGTGATTACGTTGCATGATATTACACTTATAGTGAGCTTATTCATTACAAAGAAAAACTTTCAAAGATTTGTTTCTCAAATATACATTATTCCTCAGCTGAAAGCTTGTGTTTTTCATGCTGTTTTTTATTTAATTTCATTTTACTTTATTTTAAATGACTCAAACATGTGTTGGCAGATTGGTGCTACCAGTCCCAAGTTACATGCAATCACACCTGCACAGGTAAACTTCAAGGAAAGCCATTAACAGATCAAATAAAATAAGGAAATATGTAGTTGTGGTGTTACCTTTTTTCACCTTGCTGCCTTCACAGGTCCAGAAGAATGGGGAGTGGTTTCACAGTACTGCAGTGGCAGATCTCAGTCTCCAGTGAACATTGTTACAAGGAGAGTACTACCAGATGAACGGCTCACTCCTTTTCACTTCACTGGCTATCAAGAGGTTTTTCATGGTCGCCTCATCAACAACGGACACACGGGTATGTCTCTTGATTTTTGCAGTTTAATATGAAAAAGATTTGGGAAAAAAACCAAAAAGTCAATGAGTGATATTAAATCAACTTGACTAAAGACAACTGGCTGTAAAATAGTCATAAGGAAATCCCCTAAGTTGTACACCATTGAGATAATGATCTTAAATGGTAGAAGAGGTGGCAAAATTGATAACAGTGATTGTAAAAAAGGTTCTGCAGTCACGCTTCCTCTGGTACAATAAAATGTTTCCCAGACGCCCAAAGAAGCTGCAAAACAGTGACAATCTTTGAAACCAAATCCAAAAAGTCCTTATGTAATCGTCACTGAGGTGTGTTATTTTGCCTGAATTTTGATATTATGTCTTGAATGTTTTTTCTAGTTCAACTGGATTTACCCTCTAGTATAAGGATCGAAGAAGGAAATCTGGTTACATCTTACAAGGCAGTTCAACTTCACCTGCATTGGGGCAAAGATGGAGGGCCGGGCTCTGAACACACCATTGATGGAGAGCAATTTCCAATGGAGGTAAGACATGTTGGGATGGATGTGTCTTATGTGATGAAGCCATCTTATGTCTTCAAATAACTGAAATAGTGAATATTTATTTAATATTTTATGCTATCTACAGATGCATATTGTCCACATAAAAGAAGAACACAACAATTTATCCCAGGCTGTAGAAGACCGCACAGGGGTGGCAGTTCTTGGATTTTTATTTGAGGTGATTTTCTTTGATTATTGTGCAATAAAAAAATGGAGATTGGGGAGAATTGTTGGATGGAAAAGGTGCAATATTTGTTGTTCAATAGCATCCTTCTTGAAATGTAGTGAGTGGGCCATATATTCAGTAATTACAAAGATCTACAGATCCCAAAGTTCATACAAAATCATAATATTTGTATTATACTTGATCCACTGGCATCAGACTTTTGACACATTTTAAAGCTGTTATAACTGCGACAGAAGAACAGGACTTAACACTTTCTCATCATTATATCAATCAATAGTTGTTGACTTGGTGGTAAATTAAATTTAACAAGAGCTTCTGAAATCTTAGACTTACAATAAAATATTGCTGGATATGCCATTAACAATGATCTTCAATTTAAAAAGAAAGTTACATAAATGGCCCAAGAATTGCAACCTAACGTATGTCAAAGAAATAGTTGAACACATTTTAAAACAAAGCATTCACTGGAATTTGCAGTCATCAGTTAATAAGTAACTTTACAAGGGTAGTTTTAATGCTGTGATAAAAAACTGAATTATTCTTTTGGAAAAGAATTAAACCATTAGTAGATCACAAGCAACATAAAGCAATACACCGTTAACAAAGTTTCAGCATCTGTTTGAACCAACTCATGTAGAGTAAGTTGGCTCAACTTTTACAAAAATGTGACTTTTGTGGGTGCCCGGGTAGCTCAGTTGGGAGAGCGGGTGCCCATATATAGACGGTTTACTTTATGACGCAGCAGGCCCTGGTTTGACTCCGACCTGCAGCCCTTTGCTGCATGTCATCCCCCCTCTCTCTCCCCCTTCATGTCTTCAGCTATCCTGTCAAAATAAAGGCTTAAACACAGGGGCGGCTGTGGCTTAATGGTAGAGCGGTTGCCTGCCAATCGGAAGGTTGGTGGTTCGATCCCCGCCCCTGCAGTCATTGTCGAAGTGTCCTTGGGCAAGACACTGAACCCCGAGTTACCCCCGCGTCGGAGTGTGAGTGTGTATCTGATGAGCCGCACTTTGTACGGTAGCCCGGCCAGTGTATGAATGTGTGTGAATGGTGAATGTTTCCTGTAGATGTAAAAGCGCTTTGAGCAGTTGTTAAGACTGGAAAAGCGCTATATAAATACAGCACATTTACATTTAAAATAATCCTTAAAAACAGTGACTTTTGTAACTTTAACATTTTATTCTTCCAGGAGTCCAAGTCTGCAAATAAGAAATTTGATCCCCTTATTAATGCTCTGAATAACATCACACAACCCAGTAAGTCATATCTGCTCACATGGAAAAATTATAATTTCACTCTTTATCTTCCTGCAAGATTGTGTATTGGGTTTCACATGTGCTGCTGATTGTAGCATTAGACTAAATTGCAATTGTTGTGAGATAACACAATGTCATAAACATCTTTTGTAACACCTCAATAATGTAATAATCTTGTTGTTATAAAATACTGTATTTCATGTTAACTTCATTGACTTGTTGATATTTTTTAAAACAAGCCAACAGCACGACACTGACGGGTGTGTCCCTGGAAATGTTAATACCTCCTCAAAAAAATATGACCAAGTACTTCCGTTATGATGGCTCTCTCACTACACCTGACTGTGATGAAGCTGTCGTCTGGAGCCTGTTCGAAAACACAGTTCCTCTGAGCAGGAACCAGGTAATTATTTTCACAAAATTGTAAAAATGAAAAAATAGAAAATATTTGAATATTTTGAATAATTTTTGCATTTCTGCATGCTTTTAACATATTCCCAGCTACAAAAAAGGAACACATGATGGGGGGCAAGTAGTGTTTTCATGCTAAGAAGGACACATGAGAGCTGTGAGAGTAAATCAAATCAGTTTCTTCCTGAAAACCAAAACATTAAGCGGAAAAAAATGATAAAAGCACGTCTTGGAGCTAAGGAAAAGGAATCAATTAATAATTCTCTACGGGTGTATCGCTATTACTGTTACACTATTACACTATTACTACTATTATTACACTATACTATTATTACACTATTACTAGTCATTTGATCCATTGTTAAAAAAATATTCATTAGAAAATGCTTAAAGGCCCAGTGTGTAACATGTTTAGTCAACATATGTTTTGCCCGTTCACAAACTTGTCCCTTTTCATTAATATTTACCACCTCCATCACTTCCAAGTATTTATTTTGGCCTGAAATTTTACATTTGCATGAACTGGGGTAGACACTCCTATTCGGTAAGGGACATACAGGACATACTGCTCAGCCTTCACGTTTTAGCTGCTGTTAATGCTGCAAATGGGTATCATTGCTTCCCGGGCCTGGCAAGTTTGAAGAAGGAAACATGGGGGACCGCACGTAATCAAAATCGCAATTTCAGGAACAGGAGTCTTCTTCCTTGCCCGGAAAAAGAAAAAGGAGAAGAGCAAGAGACCGTCTTTTTGAAGCGTGAAGGCGTAGCTGTAATACGTACTTTGAACTGCGAGGTGCAAGAGAGTTGATTGCGAAATATGATCTCAGCGCTAGATGGAAAACATTCTTACACATTGGACCTTTAAGCAAATCATTTGAGTAGCCTATACCTGTCCTACCACTTTACCCACCCTGTGTTTTTACAGAATTTTTACTTTTTCTTTTCTTTTGTCTGTTGTGATTTTTGTACCAGCTCGCTGCGTTCTCCAAGCTGCAGTTTTCCAATGGAAAGCAGATGGTAGGAACCTACAGACCAGTGCAGCCCTTGAACACACGGCAGGTGTATTACTCTGGAGGTCATGTTGCTTTGGCTAGCGCTTTGTTACTCATCATGTTAGTGCTGGTGTCCACTGCCCTTTCCTTGTCTCCCTCCACCTAACATTTATTAATAAATAACGCTGTCTACATGTCCACTGATGATGTCCAATATGAAATGTTATGTACTGCATATTTAACATTGTGTGAATCTACTGTATGCACTGTGTGCGGTTGTAAAGACAACCTAATACTTCAAAGCATGCGTCATAATTAATTTCTATCTTTGTTTTGTGTATCAAATGTGAGTTGTTGTACATTTAGCATCTTGACACCTCATACTTTGTCAAATTATTTTGCAACAAACTGCACTGAAGTTGACTGAAAATACTGATGAATCATTTTCACTTTTGTTTGCACAGTTACAGAACGTTTTAGTGACTAATAGCACATGATGTTACCTGATGTGATACGTTATCACAATACACGCGATTGTAATCCTGAAGTGCTTCCTTCCCGTCTGCAGATATTTGAACTCTGAACGTTCTTTTCTCACAGTGTCCAGTGAATCATCTAAATGATGTTGCTTGTTTAAAAGGTTCAGACTTTGGTACATGATGTTTTATCTCAGCTGTTCGTAAAACATGATGTAATAGCATAAGTGTAATTGCTACTGTGGAGAAATTAAATGTGGCATTTTTAAGATTTTTGCTGTCTTCATTTACACAAATTATAACATGGTGTTGTAATAAAAGTTGCACATGCACATATTTTCTTCCAATCTAGGTTACTGTATTGCACTTTACATTAGTAACAGTCAGAGCGTCACTTCCTCTAACATCCTCTTTGTGGCAGCACCAAACAAGTCGGATTAACAGCTTGGACTGTGCTTGCATTCAACTTTGGGTAGCAGTTGCATCCTGTACACAAATTTAAAAAAAAGGGCATGAATACCGTCAAATGTTTTATTTCAATGTTTAGGAGTCCTGGGGAAGTTTCATCTCTCCTTTTGTGACTTACTTACAAACCCACAGCCATGATGTAAAGAGAAAGTTACAACATTTGACTGGACAGAAACAGGAATGTTGGCTTTTTGTAGTGTGTGTGAGCAAATACAGTATATTTGATAGATTCGTCATAACTGTTCAAACATGGCTGATTTCAATACTCTTAATGATATTTCCTGATTACAATACAAAACAACTTTAACTGCAGCAACAATTACAAAGAAAAGTACTTTCACAGCTACCTTTGCACCATTGCACAACAGAAGAGGATTGACTTCTTGACATCAATTAGCAAAGGTAAAATATAATTCAATCAGTCCTAAGCAGTGTCCTAAATACTTTACCTACTGGTGTCATTAAATGATGCGCTTGTTGTTGGCACTCTGACTATCTATACCACCCTAAGTACTCAAGGAGATCACTTCGGGTGTAATCCCATGTTGCACAGGAATAGATACCTGATGCAAGGACGGCCACTGGTGCAACAGAGCTGAGATAATCAGCAGGATGCACAGTCATGCTTGCTTGCTGCAGAGGCTCAGTCCTTGTTTGTTGGACAACACACATATGGACACTTAATCACAAAGTAATACAACCTTTATATGTTTTATATGACAGGACATGTGCTTTTAGTGTCTGATTCCTTGCAGCTACTACACTTTTTGTCAATTCCTCCATTTACAACCTTTCATCTGCTACATTACTTATTACCGTCTACTTGTCTTTTCTTGTTTCTCTTTTCTCACAAGGACATCTCTCGGTTTGTGCATGCCGCTCCTCCCCCACTTCCTCTTCTTTCACTTGGTGTGACTCTGAGGTTTGGGTTGTCGTGACAACGGAGGACACAGGCCCGTCTCTATTCTATTTGCGAAGTTTCTGTTGTTGCAAGCATATTGCACATTTGCTGCTGGGATAGGGAAGGGCCTTGCACCACCATCCCCCACCCACACCTTGTCAGAAACATGCAGGCGTGAAAGAGTTCTCAGAAATATAAATGAGATATGAATCTCTTCCTGTGATCTATACAGAAGATTTTGGACTTGCACGACTGTTAAAGATATTGAGCACCATGCTCCCTGTGCAAACATAATCATTTAAATTCTCTAAAATAAGCACACCCAATCAATAAGTCTGCTAACAATTGTTTTCATCAATATGTTGCTATTTTAGTCAAAGTACATGCCTCAATGCTGCATCAGTAATTTGTTTGACCTCAGATCATTATATAACCACAGATACTATTACTAGGATCAATATATATCTGCTTTAGTGTCTGACTTTCTTTTTTTAAAGCAGGTGTCTTGTCATAACTGCATGTCCTTAAAAGGGATGAGGTATTGTTTAGCAGCAGTGGTGCAGTCTGCCATGGCTTCATGGGCGTAGGTTTGTAATTTGCGTGTGTGTATGTGCGTGTGTCTGTGTGTGTGTGTTTGGGTGCAGATGTGAAAAGTAACTAAGCACACTTCCCAAAATTTAAGTCAAATTCTGAGGTACTGTTATTTTGAATATTTTTTGATTGTGAAATTTTCATTTAACATTTATCTGATGGTTACAGTTACTTTATACTGAGGATAATTGCACATTAAAATAAATATAATAGGCTACTCTAAAATGCTGTATTGTTAGAATAACCTAAAACTACCAGCTACCGGTTTGTGCATATAATTAAAAAATCTCTTTTTAGAAAGCTATACAAATAATCATTTATTTACTACAGTTTTTCTTTTCTTTCGATTGCTAAACGACAGTGGGCACAACTGGAGCCACATGTGTAAAACTCTAACTACAGTCTGCACAGCAGCAGTTCATGTGGACCAAACTCGTTTGTTTTTCATTACTTGAACACAGTTTTCCAAACTCTACACACTTAGACCATGACTTTAACCACAGCCTGTACAACACTGTGGATCTACAGCAGTTTACCTTTACTACAGTAAAACTGCACAAGTAATAGAGGTGTAAGCAAAGTGAACACCAAAGTCATTAGTATTTAGAGATAATGTAGGTTTGTGGCAAGAGAAGACATCCAATTTGTTGATAAAAACACTTTTACTAGACTATTACATACCTTTAGTTTGTAACATATCTAGTAATCACATAAATGACAAAGACAAACAGACAAAAAATAAATACATGTATGCAATATATATATACTGTATATGTATTTACTGTATGTACGCAAACTGACATTCTTATTTACCTCAAAACTTGTATGAAATAAAATGGGAAATAAAATAATGTCAGTCTTCTTAAAGAAACTATTGATTGGTGTTAAAACTGAAACTGTAAAGACAAAAAGTTAGTATGTTCTGTCTCGGTTTTTGATGGTGGTCTTTCTACTCTCAGTGTGTGTTATCTCAGTGAGGATTGTTCCGAGTGCTTGGCTGCACTGAGCCTGTTCTGATACATGTGTGAAGAGTTGTGTTGCTGTGAATGCGTTTTGCAGGTGATGTGGACTGTAGTTAGTAGTAGTAGTTAGTAGTTTTGCACATGGGGCTTCAGTTGTGACCAGTGTCATTTAGCAATAAAAAAAAACTGTAAAAGGGACATGGTCACATACCTAAGTACATGTTTTCAAATACTATTCCCACTAGTGTGTGTGTGTGCGCGCATTTGTGTGTGTGTGTCTGTGTACATGAGCATATCTGCATACACTTCCCTGCATATATAGTTTGTGTGTGCCTGTGTGTGTGTGTGTGTGTGTGTGTGTGTGTGTGTGTGTGTGTGTGTGTGTGTGTGTGTGTGTGTGTGTGTGTGTGTGTGTCTGTGTCTGTGTGTGTGTGTGTGTGTGTGACTGTTGGAGCTTTTCCTGTGTTAACCACGTGACTCAGACAGGGTTAATAAAAAGATCACGTTCACTTCTGGGTTTTCTTTCTTCTGCGGCGTCCAAACGATGGTAAGGCCCTGACAGCAAGTGACTCTAACTATTTAATTTTGACCGTTATTTGACTGTATTTGCTTTTACTAGTTATTTCCTTCCAATTAAAACGCACGGAAATATACATGAGTATGTACTTTATGTTTCATTATTGTCCTATATCAGCATACCTTTAAGCACGTTTCTGCCAAATGCATGTGTGCAAACTGTTTTCATGTTCTTCAGTTATAAAATGATGTTAGAGAATGTGCTTGTGTTTAATTTAAAGTGTGAAAACTTGCCTTTACCCCACCCGTCATGTCTTCATTGTTTGCTGTGGAACGACCAGAAGCTACTGATGTACAGTGTTGTCACCCATAAAGTAGAAAGCACTACTAAACTCTACTACACAGTGTAGTGTTTCCTACTTTATGGATGAGTATACTGTTGGCTGCAGAGAAATATACAAGAAGAAACCAACAGACTCTGTGGGAAAGACTTTAAAACATGTAGGCCCCATCATGAAAATTTGCTGAATTTCTCTGTTGATTTTGTCATTTAATGTTGCACTATGTTAATTTGTTAGAAGTTGGGAGGATAATGGGGAATGTGAAAACCTGCCAGAACAGAAAATGATTTCAATTAACTGAGTAAAATCAGTAGGAACAGGTAAAGCTGAGATCTACGGTCACCAAAGAGCAGGTGAGCATTGTACAAATCCAAGAGACTTTATTTTCAGTTTCTGTTTTACACTTATTGCATTTATAACATGATGAATAATCTCCCCTATACAAAGTTACTGTTGTTAAGCATTTTACATAAAAATTGCTACATAAGGCAAATATGGATATACTATACACACTGGTCTGCAAAACAACGGAGAATAAAGGTGTATTATTAAGGCTAAATAGTCTCTCCATTATCAAGGTGTGATTGAAGTAATTACATTTACATTTATAGATATATTGTATATCTAAGCTCTAATTTTAAGTAATTGGCTCATGTTGGGCTTTGAAAGTGCATAGAGTAGCAACAAAAGGAAAGCAGACGGGCAGATATAAAGTGAATAAAGATCCTTTTTGATTTTTAAAATACACAACATTTGTATTTTCTGTACTTTTTCACCAAATGATTGGTAATTTTTGCTTTTCAATAAATAAAGCACCTGAACATTGTATGATAAGAACTTGTTTCACTTTGTCGCATTCTGATCAATACTGACAACTCTTAGAGTACTTATAGAACGTTAATTAGTTGCTTCTTTATTACCCTTTATTGAGTTGCAATCTAAAGTACATGCAGTGCAAAGCTATAATGTGAAAAATAAAAACAAACATTTTTGGACGCATAAACTGTCCCAAAAACGGCAGATGTCTTACTGTCTCTGAGACTTGGCATTGGTAGCAAACATCTTAGCGTGGCTTTTTCTTCTAATTCCAGGGTAGCGGCTGCAGGTAATTAGAAGGAACCAAACCTCGTCGTCCGTGCAGATCCCCCTAAAATAGAGGTGAAAGTTAAACTTGTGTGGAAAAGTCAGTGCAAGAATTATTGAATCTAATTGTTGAATTGTAATTGTAATTGTGAGGTGACACTCACGTAGTAAAATCCATCTCGATCCATGTCACCTAGCACATAAATGATGTCTCCTGAACGAAAGCCAAGTTCCATCTTTGAGAGACAGAAAGAGTTCTGAAACATTACAAACGCCTTTTTTTGTATTTAAAACAACAGATAAGACTAAATCAGTATAAAGTGGTTAGAAACCCAATGTGATTCATGTGTCACAGTACCTCACTGTCCATGTTGGGGGAACTTTCCCACGGATCGTAATCAAATAGGGCCACCATTCGTCGAACGACCAAATCATCATTGATACTGGCTATGTCGCTCAGATCTGGCGTTGAAGACATGCCTGTGGGCCCAAACACACAAACACTCCTTTGAAATCACACAACTTCAATGAATGAAATTGCATGTGTCAACGAGAGCCTGAAATCTCAAAGAAAAAACTGACATAAACTACCTTACAGAACTAGTAGAAATTACAAGTACAGTGTCTCACACACATTTTTTGTGATATTTTCTGTATTACTTTAACTTATTCTTATTTATTGTAGCATGCTATTTAACGTTAGTAGCTTTCCACAGTTACACACATTCACAGCTCAATGTGAACAGCCCCTATGTTACATTATGTTACCCCTGCTTTGGTGTTCTGTTATAGCACAGTGTCCTGCAGGAACAGAGGGTTGATACCTGTGTGGTCCACAGGGAGGAATCCCTGCTGCATGAGGCGATGCTTCAGGTAGTCATCATCCACTGGGATTTCAGCCACCATGTTACTTGGCACATAACCAGAGAGACCGCCGGACTCACCATAATAGAAGCCATCATAGTCTTTGTCTCCAAACACCTAATAAATGCAACAGTATGTTTCTTTATTATGGGATGTTTGGAATAAATACATTTATATTTGCATGGCGCAGCAGTGAATTCAGTAAAAATGACATTGATCGGTTGGAAACGGTGACAGGAAATAAAGAAAAAATCTTTGTACACAATCAGCTGGCATGAATGTAGTCCAAACAGGAAACACCATCATGCATCAACCATCATTTCTAAGAAGCTTTTCAAAGGCTGAAGTGAGGAAATAGCACTCTAATAAATGAGATGCATATGCAAGCACACTTAAAGAGCACCATAAAAGAAGTGTACACCCTTTTACCTGTTTTACTTTTTATATTAAAGTGACTATATGTATCTTTTTAATTTTTCATACAATGGTCTTAAATGACCTGTAAAAGCAAACGAGACTAATAGTGAAAAGAACTTCATTTTTATATAGTTTTTAGTAAGGTATTTGCCCGGGTTCGATTTTTCACGCAAAGTCACGATATGATTTACGGCAGGTAGACGGCGCTATGGTAACACATTCTGATCACAGATTTCTCTGTAACACCAGAAAAGCCTGTTAGTGAGTATCCTGCCAGGTGAAAGGTAGCAGGCGATTTCTTTATGTGGGCCTAATTGTATCGTAATGTAATTTAAGAAGTCATCTGCTGTAGTTATGGCTGATACTGGGGTAAGACCATCACAGGAAAGAAGATCATTGAACAAAAAACAACTTAAAGCTAAAAAGGAAAGTGAAAGACAATGGGCGACAACGCAAGTCACACTCGGTTAACCCACCCCGAATTTGCCCTCTGGTATGTAATATGTCTGTTTCATTCATAAAATAACTTTACAATGTGCGATGTGTGGTTGAATGTCAGTAGCAGACATTAAATTGCATCCCCCGTCCATTTAGTCCGTGTTTGCGTTTATCACTCTCACAGCGAGATGGACCCACAATACACAACTCAGCTACATAAAAAGCAAAAGCAAAGGGAAATCCACAAATACAGGCAATGGTCAATATCCAGGGAAACAACAGGAACTCAGGAAAACAAGGACAAACGCTTGAAAGCTAAATACAGGGAAGCAGACGATCTCACACTGGGGTAAGAGGAAAGACTGAACTTAAAAACACAAGACGGGAGACAATAAGACACAGGTGCAACACATTATGGCGGGGACAGGTAATCAAACGGGCAGGAAAATCTACAACAGGAAGTAAATCTTACAACACTAAGGAGAGCAGAGAAATTTCAAAATAAAACAGGAAACAGAAAACACGAAACGTGACTATTATCTTTTCCCTTGTCCCCCTGTAACTTTACTTGTGTAAAGCGTCCGTGGGTTTCATGAAATGTGTTATATTAATCTAAGTTAGTATTGGTTGCTACAACAATCTCTTAAAGCGTTGGCTCGTGACACAGTGACAGTTATACCCAGTAGCTCACAATACATCCAAAGTAGGCCAAGTTACCGTATTTAAAACTGAAAATGTAACGATGTATCTGTAAGTTATTCTCTTATTGTAAATGAATATTTTTCTGTCTGAGCAAAACTGTATGGCCTTATGCTAACTTTGTATCATAAAGAAAAGACCTTTATGTCAGCAGGTTGTGGTAAAAACACTAGTGGTCGCTAGAATCAACACAAACTGAAAGTTACATAAAGCCACTTTTTTACCTTGATTATCTGGCCTGGCACAAAAGGCAGCTCCTCTGCAGCCATCTCATAGTTGGGGGACATTGCAGCAGGGTTGTATGGGTAAAGGGCCACAAAGAGTCGGATGGTGGGTATGGACACCTGGCTTGCAGCCTTAAGCTCCCATTCTGCGATTTCTTCTGCAGTAGCAATCCTCACTCCATCTGGGAATATCAAAACATCCAACTCCAGTCGAACTGTCTCCATTTACACTTGTGTGAGTGCTCAACTGTTTACTGGCCAGACAGATTGCTGCTGTAGACAACAGACCTCTCCTCACCCTTATTCTGATTTGAGATAACTAAGCTAAGCAGAAAGAACAGTAATCCTCTTTGGAGCAAGTGGACTGATTCATTAGTTGCACTGTAAGACAACGTAATGGGGGCAAAGGAAATCAGATAATAGCATGAAGCTCTTTTAGGTTTTGGCAACTCAGAGATCTCGTCATGTCTGTTAAATATTACTGAAGGGTATATAATAGCCTAAATACATTTCTGAAAAAAGCTGTGATGAAAATAGAGGTTTTGAAACAACATTGTGTTTTTCTCCCAGAATTGAACTATAAAGGTTGAGAAAAGCGTTATAAGCCCTTATATTCGCAAAAATGGCTGTAAATACATTGATCATCTTAGAAAACAATGAGGTTAAAGCATAACTGTGAGGATACTTTAAATTTTGACTTTTTTGCATTGACTCTGGTGTTATCGACTTCTTTGCAGTGGTCAACAAACTCATTTTGACTGTTATGTGAAACCAAATGATAAGAGAAATAATAATAAATCCTTCTATAGTTGAAGCCATATCAGTACAATATTCATATAATTTGAAACATCAAACTATGGTTAAGTGTGAAGAGGCAGTGTTTTCCTCCTCCTACTTCTTGACCCAATTTGCATGTTACTCAAAGTCAGCAGGACCTCTCTTGACCTGCAGGTCAGCAGGTGATAATCTCTTCTTGCAGAGGAAAAGAAGGTTTAGAAAATAGAGGGTGGACATGGCTGACAGCAGTGCATGCTGGGGTTTTTTCGTGACCATGTTTTCGGTTTAGATACCTAAAAGAAATCCAGGGTGCGGTTTCATTCATTCATTCGTATTTTAACAGAATCACACCTACCCCTCATCCTTCACATTTTTCTTGATTTTCTTTTTTTTAGCTACATGTTTTATATTTGTAGAAAAGCTCTTAACAGGGCACTTATTAATTTCCACAGACAGTCTCATGTTTTAAACAATATAGACATAGCATAGACATTTTATAAAGAGGGGGATGAACATTTGCTCTCACTTGCATGTTTACTTTAGTGTAGCTGTTAAATAGTTTTTTTTGTTTGTCAATTTTCATTAATGGCAGTCACATGCTTCTTAATTATATTTTCTTCTATATAATTATATATTAATGTATTTAGTACCAATTCTGCATTGATTGTTTTTAGTTTTAGTTTCTTTTTTTCTGCTATCTATTGTGTTAATATCTGTCGATGATTAGGGTGACGAACGGCTGCATATAATTGTCCTTCCATGAATAAATTGTTTTGTCCACTGCCACTACTGGTTGTACTGGGTCAGTGTGTCTTTAGTGGCTGACCTGAGAACAGTTTTATTCTTGCAGGTTTCAGAAGACAGTCCTGTGGTATTAGAAGCTTTTTAACAACAACAACAACAAATTTTACTTTCAAACGCCTCACTGTAGAACAGTCTCACCCTCAGATACCTTCATTTCCATGTTTGGCCAGCAGAGAGAGCTGTGAACAGCTGTTTCTCTATATTGCTAGTATGGTGAAGACTCTATACATAAACCAGGGTGAAATGATCTACACGTACTGTAACACATTAAAGCGAATGAAATTGGATTTTGATATAAAACCACTGCCTCTGAAAAGCATAAGTCTGCTGTCATAAGCACAAGTCCAACCTCACCAGCAGAATTGGTCTTTTGCATCGCTCACTAGTGGTTGGCCTTGAGGACAGGAAGTGCTCTGATCTCAGATTACAGTTCAGGGACGCCCTGTGAGCCATACTGCAAACAAAATGATGTCATGATTAAGGGCCTGCGAGGGCCTGCGGTCTTGTTAGCACATACGGTTGAAGCTTAGTCGGTAACTCTCTGTGGGTGTAATTTCCAATGGGGACACGACTTTTATTGTTTCAGGTAGATCTTTTATACTTAAATATCTTTAAACATTCTCCTCTCACTGTCCAGCTGTCACAGTACAGACAAGAGAAATTTGTTGAAGTGAACCTAATGACTCACTTAGGACTTAAAACGGAAAGTTTTACACTTTTTTTCTGGACTTCCTAGACAGTCTTAGAGGTCCACTTTGCAAAACATCCATGTCATGTGTCTAGAGAGTCTGATTAGGGAAGTGATATGGAACTTCTTGTACTATGTACACCAGCCACATTTCTGTTTTAAATGAGAGAAGACACACATTTGTTGTGTAACTTAGCCCTTAAACACTGGCCATGTGCATTATTGTTTTTTTTTCTTCTTTTTATTGTAATACTAGTTTAAAGGTCTGTCTAATATTGTAAAAAGGGAGATCCACTTATTTTTTTAAATTATATTTCAGGTTAAGGTGCATATAATACTGTAAGTATCAAAGCGCTCAATCCACAAAGAACATACAGCCCATATTCAGAAACTGTGCCTTTAAACGAGCCTTCAAGACTTTTGTACAGTTGTGATGTCACAACTATACTCTATATGAGTAGTAGTAGTAGTAGAATGAAACGCTACAGTGCCATTATATTCATTCCTGGCAATGACGGTGCTGAGACTCCGAGAGCACAGATGCAAGACCCGGAAATGCTGACCAATCACAGCAGAGTTGGCTTATTCGGAAGGCGGGCTCAAAGAGACAGGCACTTAAACAGAGCGCATCAGACACAAGGTGAACACAGGTATATTCAAACTAATGATATACGAAAAATAATGTGTTTTTTGGAACATTAAAGCATGTAAGCTTGTTCTAGTTGGAACCAAAATATACATATGGATCTGCAAATGAGCATGATGTGGGACCTTTAAAATTCAGTTTTCACTGTGCTCTGTCATATGTCACTTTATTTTACAATTATTTTGTTTGTATAGCTTACTGTGATATGATGAATGATGATTAGTCCAGATTAGAGTCTAGTTAGTTTTTATTTAGGCTTGTAAAACAATGACTTTGTGCCACCACTGTATATGACTCCATTATTTCCTTGAAATGGGCCCAGCAACTAACAAAAGTGTTGTCAGAACCTGCTTTGAGGCATAATTAGCCACATGCAGGTTGGGATTAAAAGGGGACCTCCTGTCCTGCCAGCAGCCCCCACAGAGAGATGCGGTGTCACATCCAGACCCCCCAAAATCAACCCAATCAGGCCTATGGCTCTAACATGCAGCCACAGAGGACTCCATTTCCCACAAGGCCTTTAGCCCAGCTGCTCCCATCCATCCATGCCTGTACGCCTCTTGTTCCCATGCATGGAGTGTTACATCATTGGCACAGGCACCCACCTTTCTGAGTGATGACGCAGCCGTGGGAGAGCGTGTGAGAAGGGGTAAGGGAGGGAGGGAGAGAGGAAAAGGGTGTCCTGTCTGCAAGGAGCACATACAGACAGCAGGGAACAGCTGCAGCATTAGGTTCGCGTAGGATTTCACTGCATTGCACTTTAAAATATCAATAATTTCATCCCCAAAAACCCAAGTATAGCAGCTCGACTTAGCAACCACATATCATTTAAAAAATGGTTGATCGCGAGCAGCTGGTGCAGAAAGCCAGGCTGGCTGAACAGGCTGAGAGATATGATGATATGGCAGCTGCTATGAAATCGGTAAGTCCACTCAAAAAAAGAATAATAACTATGACTTGTATGAATAATGTTTTGCAATCTGTGCGTAAAGGCGCGTCCCGAAATCTCGACTGTGTTGGCTGTAAATCTGGGGTCTGCACTGTTGCCTTGGCATTACCTTGCTACAACTCGGAGAAAAAAATTTGTAATATCTTCATTGTGTCAAGTCACCGACAGCTCACTGGGATATCTGAGTCCAGCCCAAATCGTCTGCTCTTTGGGCGGTGCCTTTTTTTATCGAGTGTGCCGTTCAATGAAGCGATATAACAATGAAATGCACACAGGCCTGAGTTTGATCTCTCGCCTTATAAGAGGCTCGTATCATATAATGGCTCTGCTCTATTGCATTTGCTGCGCCCCCCATCGTTCCCCCCCCAGACACTTTTTTACCACCCCATCTCCCCTTCCCTACATTATAGCTAATTTATTAAAGCTTCTGCTGCTGGGAGCCATGTGAGGTTGCTCGGAAAAACTGCTGCTTCCTCCTCCTCCTCCTCCTCCTCCTCCTCCTCCTCCTCCTCCTCCTCATCTTCCTCCTCTCCCATCTCTCTTTGTCACGTTAATTAAAACAATATCTATTAGAAAAATATGCCAATTTTTATACTTGTTACCAAGGCTTACTCGCTTTTTTTTTTTTTTTAGCATGATTGCATTATCAAAATCCTAAAAAAAGACCCCTTCGAACCGCTCTTTTCTCTAAACAAACGTAGGAGGCAGTAGCAACTCTCTAGAATATTCTTTGTCATATTGCAGTGAGTCAATATGATAAAATTTGATTGTGGGCTTTGTTTTTTTTCCTCTATTATTTTATTCCTCATACATGCATGGGCTGTTTCTGCAGACTCCTCCTGAGCCGCAGTTTAAAGTCATTTTGGGTTAATGACCCTGATGAAGTGTAATATTTTGATAATGATGAAGAGGATGAGCTGCCTCACAGGATCATTTCCCAGCTCCTATTGGCCAGCGTTGAGAACAGAGCCTTTTCCTTTTCATTTTTTCCTCCAAATTAATAAAAATAAAATAAATACATTTTAGGAACTGAATTCCCCAGTGAGTTGGAAAAAAAAACTGCTGTGTCACACAAGCTCATACTGGAACCATTAGCATCCTATTTGTGCTTTAAAGGAAGAACATTCTGTCTGATGTTCCTCAGGAGGGATGGAGTGGCCCCTGTGGATTATTTGTCATCGGGGGTTTCTGGTTGGTGGAGGTGGGGTGATGTGTGTGTGCAGGGAGGGATTCCTTTCCCTTTAAACAATCTGCCATGTCAGTGCGGTCCAAACTAGGCCCCTTGGCAGGGGTGTGCTCTCACATTGTTTAATCAAAAGGGAATCCCTTGCCATTCTAGCCAGAAATGACAAAACCACACGGAAAATCCATATGGTTTATTATCCATTAATGCTGCGTTCAGACTGAATTTCTATTGACATGCTAGGGCTGCGACTAACGATTATTTTCTTGTTCATTCGATTAATGGTTTGGTCTTCAGAATGTCAGGAAAATGCCCATCACCAACAGTCCAAAACCAAAGAGATTTATTTTACTACCAGAAAATATGTAAATGTTAAGCTTGAATTAGTAAATTTTTTTTAAATTAATTTTTTGTTTTTTTGACTAATGGTCACAGCCCTAGAAATACATTTTGGGCTTTATAGTTTTAAATGCGGATCTTGCTATTATGCTTAATATCAGTGAAACCCTTAAATTACAATCTGTGTGTCAATCGGATGCATTGTCAGCCAATGTAATCCAATTGACACAGCAGTAAGCCTTCCGAACATCAGTGCTTTATATTTATAGTGATGATCTATTTGTTTCAGTTGAGTCATTGGATAGATCATTTGACAGTAAATTTTACGTTTGACGTTTGCATGCAAACAGTAGTTCTACAGTTGGCCCCTCCATCTCTATAGCTTGGGACGCGCTCTCCGTCCACTCAGTGTGACGTCAGCAATCCTGCGCCATCTTTGTGCTCCTCTGCCTCGTCAGAAAATGTCAAAACTGAGAGATGAGAAATGTTAGCGTGTCAAGAGGAGCTTTTCAGATAAAAAAGCAGTGTGCAAGGTTTTGTGAAACTGAAGCATATACAGTATATATAGGGAGAAAATGTATATAGATTGGGAGAAAATCAGATATCCCGAAATATTTGACCAAATAACTCAATATCGATATTGCAACAATATTCAAGGGTTGAAAAATGGTGCTTTAACAAAATATCTTCACGCTTAGATTTTAGATAAATAATAGAGCAACTAGAACAGTCTGGTAAGTTCAGAAAAGTGCATCACTTTACTGTAATGCAGCCTTAAAACCAGGAATAAACACCACTTATTTCATATCATGATACTAAAATATCCAAAATCTAAGACAATATCTAGTCTCATATCACAATATCAATTTAATATCAATACATTGCCCAGCCGTATATATTTCAGTCCCTATGCAGTTATTGATCTGCCAGAAGCCAACACAATACAAGGTTGACTTTCTAATCAAATAACCCTGTGTGATGTTGCTTTTTTCATAGCAACATAGTCTCTTTTGACAACCCCCCAACTATCAAACTGATTTGTCCAAGACACAAATTTGAAAGTGCACCTCAGAGTGAGTAGTCCTCCTTGGTGTTAGAGACAGGTAAAAGGTCAGTTTGAGCCGGAGAGAAGGTCAGTGGGACATGTGAACCGCCTGTGCAGTGATGGTTTTCACTTACAGTGCAGCTGCTCGTGGGAACATTTTAGCTATCTCTCACCCCCCCCCCCCCCCCCCCCCCCCCCAAGTGAAATATTGTTCAACTTCTATGCTGTGAGCTGAACTGTTAGTCCAGAGTCGTTTTTTCACCTAAAAGAGTGTTTTTTTAACAATAAGGCCTGCAACTAACAATCTGTGGACAGTTTCTTGATCACTTGATTTATTGTTTGCTTTGTAAAACTTAAGAAAAAGGTAACTTCCTTAGTTTATATTGCAAGTATGTTTTTTTGGGATTGTTATGCCATCATAACAGAAAGTAGTAGAAAGAGAAAACAAGGAAAAGAGAGATGTAACAAAGGTCCCCGGCTGGGCTCAATCAGGGGACGTTGCAGTTATTAGTTGGCGCGTTAATTCTCAAACCTCATTAATCCTTTGGTACACCCCAACGTGGCACCAGCAAACCAAAACTAAACATATTCAATTTACGATGATATAAAAAAAAAAACAGGAAATCTTCAATTTTGAGGAGCTGGATCCATAACATGATTGGCATTTTTGCTAAAAAACAGTTGCCAACTAAGTCATACGGCTAGATTTTCTTGGATTCTATATTCTCAATATTTCTTTATGAATAATGCACATGCAATCTGGTGCTGTTAATCAAGACTTCTGCTCTGAAGCTGGTGATGAAATGGTCCATTGTCTCCTTCTTCCAGGTAACAGAGCTGAACGAGGCCCTGTCCAACGAGGAGCGGAACCTCCTGTCCGTGGCCTACAAGAATGTGGTCGGGGCCCGCCGCTCTTCCTGGAGGGTGATCTCCAGCATTGAGCAGAAGACCTCGGCCGACGGCAATGAGAAGAAGATCGAGATGGTGCGGGCCTACAGGGAGAAGATTGAGAAGGAGCTGGAGGCTGTGTGCCAGGATGTGCTCAACCTTCTGGACAACTTCCTGATCAAGAACTGCAGCGAGACGCAGCACGAGAGCAAGGTGTTCTACCTGAAGATGAAGGGCGACTACTACCGTTACCTGGCCGAGGTGGCCACGGGGGAGAAGAGGGCCACGGTGGTGGAGTCGTCGGAGAAGGCCTACAACGAGGCCCACGAGATCAGCAAGGAGCACATGCAGCCCACCCACCCCATCCGCCTGGGTTTAGCTCTCAACTACTCTGTGTTTTACTACGAGATCCAGAATGCCCCGGAGCAGGCCTGCCATCTGGCCAAGACCGCCTTCGATGACGCCATTGCCGAGCTGGACACCCTCAACGAGGACTCCTACAAAGACTCCACTCTCATCATGCAGCTGCTCCGAGACAACTTGACACTGTGGACAAGTGACCAGCAGGATGACGAGGGAGGGGAGGGCAACAATTAAAGAGTAACCCCACTTTGAAAAAAAAAAATATATGAAGGGCCGGTGGACTTTGTCAGCCGCTTTTGCCGATGATGCTACCGCAGCAGCAGTTCTTTATTTTTCCATGTGTTAAAAGAAAAGAATCAAAAGAGAGGTGAGTGTGGAGGTTAAATCTTAGTTTAAATATATATAGAAATATATATACAGTTGAAAGGGGCCTCCGTCTTCTTGGTTTTCTCTTTGACATTTGCCAAAAACCACTGATATGTCAGTCAATCAGCCTGAAGTGGTTGTTGTTGGATTGAAATGGCAGCCTCACACTGGCATAGGAACTGATCTTGTTCTGTCAAGATAATCTGCTTAGTTAGGTTTTTGCGTGATAGAGATGCATTTGAGTCACTTAAGAGAGAAAATTCTTGTTTGGGAATGCCTCACAAAACTAGTTTGCATTGGTTCCAGTAGTGAGTAAATAATGAGAAAGGGCCCTGAAAGCCATTAATATTAAACCCACACAAACAGCAAGAAAAAGTTTAAAACCAATTAATTCCCCCCAAAATTTAAAAGGATAAATTAGACGGGAGCAAAAATAAGGACTTGATGTTAAAAATTGATTCCCCTACTTAAAGTGCAGATTAGTCTGTTATGTCACTGCACTGGAACCATAGATTATTTTGAAGGTGAAGATTATGATAAGCAAAGACTTAACAATGTAAAACAACAAAAAAATACACAAAAAAAGAAATAAAAGCAGCTTCAGAGTTTGTGGTTTACTTCTGTGTTTGTTTTATTAAATGCACTTGCCTACTATACTGTTTCTTCAGTGTAAGATGATGACGACAATAATATCGATTATTCAATATTGTGCATGCTGGTGATGTATTTATATACAGTAGCTTGACTTTATTAACTTATACTGTAGGTGTTAAGTATTCATATGATTGAGAAAAACAGGCTTTGTCTGATGTTGATTTCTAATTTATTTGGTTTTGTTATGGTTTTTTGATTTGCTATACCAAAATGGTGATCGTAAAAATTGATCTGTAATGGGCGTTGCTATAGTGACATGCAATATGTATATTTAGTTTGTTACTGAAAGTAAAAAAAGGAAGATAAAAAAAATCACCAGTGATCACTTAATCTTACCAGCTGGTGTTTGTCACATTGAATTATGATATTTTTTGTTCTCTGAACAGTATTTAAGTACTTTTTTTCTGTCATGCTATCCAGTTTAATTAATAATGGTGTTTTTCAGGTGTTTTTCAAAGTTTTCAGGCTCAATGTTTCTGTTATGAATTCACAAACACGGACCATATTTTAATTCTGACAGTATACATTTTTTGTTTGTATGTTTTTATACCTTTTAGCTGTTCCTGAGTGACAAAATATCTTGAATGTGAGTCATTATGTAGCAGTTGCACAAGAACCGAAATAATAGCTATGATAATAAAAAAGAATATGACTAAATTATACATGCACCATTTCCGTGGTGGTCTAGTGTATTGTTTTATCGTCACCCATGAGAAAATTGTGTTTTTAAGAAAAAAAACATTTCACGGGGGAAACCAGTGTTTTAAAGCTTTGTGTTGTGCTCAACTACAGTATGTGCTTCCTTTTTGCCTGTATCATTATTTAATATGCCTCATTTGCAAGTTAACCTTTACAAGAAAAAAAGTATGTACCTGCAAGTATTTTTAGTTCCTGCAAGCATGTGTGCAAGTTGAATATTTTCCTCCTAGTATGTGTCAGACGGTACTGCTTTCTGTACAGCACATAAATACAAATATGTAACACCAATGCACATGTAGAGTCAAAGGCAATTCGGTAGAATTGGGTATTTATTAGAAAATGTGATTTGACGTCTTCAGAACAAACTTTAGACACCAAGAAGCTGCCTAAGAGCACAGAAAGCTGCTGAACGGATTTATCTTTATAATGCTGCTAATTCTAGATTATTACATTACTATATATTCATACAGATGGCAGTTTGTTGGGACTTTATTTTTCCTAATAGATGGCAGTTTTAATTTTCATCTCAGATGTGATGGCTTACAGTAAGAGAGAAACCAAAAGCCTTAAGGTCAGTCACACAACCTTGTTTATCATGTATGCCAGTTATGTCATTATCATGAGTCAGCCTCCATGATTTCATACAGTATGTCACAGCTGCTTTGATTTATTTTTAACATAGTATAAAGTTGATGGTTTTGAAGACTCAACAGGCAAATAGCATAAAATCCTGATGCAATCCGCAACACTGCTCACACAGCTTAGGAGTATTAGAATGAAAGCTTTGTGTGTTAAAAAAAAAGCGGAAACTCAAACTGTCCCTCACTTTTTGTTTGAATATTTTTGAAAAACCACATCGGGAGACTTTCACCCATTGCCAAGAATACATGAATTTTGTTCCTTTTTTCATTAATTTGTATTTTCTTTTTAAGTTGTTATTATTTTGGATGTTGATCCTTGTTTCTGCTGTGACGGGGGGGAAATGAATTCAATTAGATGAAAGAAGAGCTGACCTGCTGGAAATTAGAAAAGGGGGGTGATATAGGGATACACACTGTATGCTCTGAGGAATATTTGGTTGCCATCTGTTGCCCATTAAAAGTTATTTGTTTATCGGTATTATTCTTTATTTTCATTTCTCTCTGTAACATTGCCATTTATAGTCCCAAACACCACAGCTCATTTTCTTTTCATTCTGTAGCTTCAGATTTTCAACGTTTCTACAGCCCACACATTGATACAGGAAGTTAATATGACCTCATGTAACCCCTTGTGGGTCACACAGCAGTGTGTGTGTGTGTGTGTGTGTGTGTTGTATATGCCTGCACCACTGCATGTGTTGAGTGTCTGTGGGTAAACATATGAGATGGAGTCTGAGCTGCAGTGCAGAGACACTGCCAGCTCACACAACAACTACAGTATGTCTTAAAATAGGCTCTTTTAAGGCCTTTTGCTAATCATTAACTAAATTAGGGCATAGATCAAAGAATATTGCTTCATAAGACAGCAGGTTTTATGATCGCAGCAGAGGAGCAGCACACTGTAATGAAAATAAATTCTCATGATGGACAATGGAAGAAAATCTTCTTCTCTTAGGCATTTAAATTTGCGTGCAAGTCATGTTTCCTTTTTCTTTTTTTTTTCTTTTTTTTTTACAACTAAACGTCAAGTTTATCTGACTAATTATACATATCTGTGTGTTTCAATGTGGGAGTCCCACTAATTGATAAGCTGAAGTGGCAAGCTGCTGGATGGCCTGCCCTCAGACTGCAGCCTCTTGCTGCAGCTTGCTGCACTGAACCTTTCATGAGATGAAATTCTGTGCTGTGAAAGGTTCTCCTCACCAGCCAATCACTGACGGGCTCACTCTCCGCAGCCACCAATCCTCATCCTGTTGCTAGGGCTATAATAAGTATCCCACTATTAGCCCGGCTCCTTGCTGCACTGCTCAGACACCTATTGCATCCCGTAAAAAAAAAAAAAAAAGAAGAAAAAAAAGAAAGCTCCAAGCACACAGCAGGCATTAGGATTCAGCACCAACATCTCTTCCAGTCTGTGTTTTATGCACTCCCACACTTTCAGGGACATAGGTGTCATCACTATTGGTAAATGTTATTTCACGTCATAAAACACACACTACTGGTGGACATGTAATCAAATCCCCAACAGCTACAGATTTAATTGTGCATGTTTAACGACAAATTCTGTACATTAATAATAATGTGTAATTCATGTTGTTTACAATAAACATTATTCAAGTTATTTAATTTATGTAATTACATCCCTGGAGCAGATTATGCTTCAAAGGTCACGTCTTTAGGATGCTTACGAAACAGAAAATTGTTCAGGCGGGCTTCATTTCCACTTCCATCTGTCTGATCACTTTAATCACATGAAGCCTTATTTCCCTGAGATGACAACGCACAAGAGATCATTGGGTCATATTTATGTCACACCGAGGCGAATGCCCTCTAAATCACTGCATCAAATTCCTCATTAGCCTCAGTGGACGGCCACTATGATGCCACTTTCAGCAGCGTCTTATTAAAATGGCCCTGAAAATATGAAAGCATCTATATCTTTGATGATTCAAAATAAACTGAGGAAGCCAGCTGTATCTTGAAGTTGAAGCAGGTAGCATATTTTTGTCCTCTCTGAAATTCACGCTCTGTCAAGTTTGTAGAAAGGTAGATGTGTACACATCACCTCCTCTTCTATTCTTTTTGGGTCAGGTGCAGGATGATAGATTAATTAAATGAAGGGAGTATGTATGGACTGGATATAAAGAAATAGTTCAACCTTTTTTAGGATACACAATTTGCTTTCTTGCTGAGCAGATCAACACCCTTCTCATGTCTGTCTGGTAAAGACACTGCTAGCAGCCGGTTGTCTTAGCTTAGCACGAAGACAGGAAACAAAGGGAAACTGCTGGCCTGGTTTGTCCAAAGGTAACAAAATCCACTAACTAGCACCTTGTTTGTTACCAGACTATTTCTTTCTGGGAGTGTTGTTGGAAATAGTGCAGCACATGGACCACTAAATCCAACTTAAATCCAGTGCGCAGATACATCAATTTCCGACTTTCAAGTTTGTCTCTGCTCAGTCCGAAACAGCCTTTTGGGGATTTTGGTTATTTTACACTGTTTTTTTAACAGCAACATCACATGTTTTAGCCATCCTAAAGATATGGAGCAAGGGATGGCAATGCCAGTTGGTCCACCACTTTGGTCTAAACTGAAATATTTTGACAAAAATGAGATGGATTGCCAAGAAATTTTCTACGGACATTTGTGGTCCCAAGGGGATGGAACCATACTGGCATTGGTTATCACCTGATTTGACCTGTAGTGCCATCACTGGTAGACATTTTTGCTTTAGAGTGACATATGTCGGCAATTCCGGATGCAATGTGTTTAGGACTAAGCATGCTGAGATAGTGAACATTATACATTATAGCTGCTAAATGTTGTATGTCAGGTTTGTCATTGTTAGCATGTTAGCATTTAACTCAAAGCACCAGTATCCAAACAGTAGACACTCACAGCGGCTGTGGCTCAGTGGTTGAGCGGTTGCCTGCCAATCGGAAGGTTGGTGGTTCGACCCCCGCCCCTGCAGTCATTGTCGAAGTGTCCTTGGGCAAGACATTGAACCCCGAGTTGCCCCCGGTGCTGCACATCGGAGTGTGAGTGTATATCTGATGAGCAGGTGGCACCTTGTACGGCAGCTTAGGCCACAGTGTATGAATGTGTGTGAATGGTGAATGTCTCCTGTAGATGTAAAAGCGCTTTGAGCAGTTATTAAGACTGGAAAAGTGCTATATAAATACCGCACATTTACAAACATTTTTTTCTTTGTTGATTTTAGACTTACCAGTTTCCTCATAGGTCCCATGACATGGTGCTTTTTCAATGCTTTTATACAGACCTTGGTGGTCCCCTAATACCATATCTGGGTGTGTGGCCTTGACAAACTTTTTGCTCATTTGAAAGCCATATCAACTCTCTCTCTGTGAAAGAGAAAGAGAAAGGAGGTAACCTTGCTCCTTATGACCTCATAAGGAGCAAGATTCCAGATTGGCCCATCTGAGCTTTCATTTTTTCAAGGGCAGAGCAGGATACCCAGGGCTCGGTTTACACCTATCACCATTTCTAGCCACTTGTGGACCAGTGTTGGGAGTAAGGATACTAATGTTAGAAAACCTCATTAAACGAAAGTGTCATGCCATGGGTCCTTTAAGTCAAGTCTGCTGTTTTGTGTTCAAAAGACATGTGGTCAGTGATTTTTGTCAAAAGGTCATTGCACGGTCTGAGCTTTGTTGCAGTCTATTGATTTCCTTTGCCAACTCCACACTGAATGCAAAATGTCTTGCTGTCAACAAATTCCTGCACTGAAAGGCGTTTAACCTCCTGTGGCTCTGGCTTCTCACAGCCGTTGTTGAGCCATTAATCATCAACCAAACCACATGGCTGTCATAGCTGGTTACGGGGCTCTAGGGCAAAAGTGGTAGCTCTGTGGACTGGACACACACAACAAACAACAGCCCCTTAGTTTGACTCAGAAGTAATTGCAACTTGAGAATATTTTGTCTCATTTCAAAACAGTATGGATCGAGATGGATGGCTTTTTGAGTTTTGCGCCTGGAGATGAAACCTGGCAATTTGTGACCAATCAGGTGTTGGAAATAAATCCTTGGATTAACAATTCAATTTGATTCAAACATGAGGATTATATATTTCTGAGCAGCACAGCTACACATGTACTCATAAAACAAAAAGACACGTCGGAATTTAAAAAAGTTTATGATCTGACTAAACATGATCTGCACCTCAAAGATGCAAAGAAGATAATAGCTGTGCCACTCCAGAAATATCAGCCCATTAGAGGGATGGGGGGAGAGAAAAAAGAGATGGAGGATAAAGAGGGGACCAATGTAGAAGCAAAGAAAAGAGACATATCTATAAATAGGCCTCCCTGCAGCCTGTGAGTAGACAGTGAGTAGACCAGAGACATCAATGTGACAGCCCCTCCTCTAGAGAGACTTTCTGCCTCTGTATGGATGGTGAGAGTTCATATCTTCGGTTAAGAGAGTCTGATTCCGTTTTAACCTCCAGCTGAGCAAACACCTGACACGACATGAAGTTAAACAATAATTAGCTACAATATCTGCTGTTTTCTTAAAGTTCATTCCACCGTGATGTTGTTTTTTTCAGTTATGATAGGACAAAGAGCACTGCTGCTGGCACAAAGACAGCTGTTATGCATGAGTGCTGCAAAATAAATTATTCAAGATAACATTTAGACTTTGTATTATTAATCAAAAAGTGCCACACCATTCAGCTGATGGTTTTAAGAGACTATTTTAAAGGTCCCATGACATGGTGTTCTTTGGATGCTTTTATACAGACCTTAGTGGTCCCCTAACAATATCTGAAGTCTCTTTTACCGAAATTCAGCCTTGGTGCAGAATTACAGCCACTAGAGCCAGTCCCACAATGAGCTTTCCTTAGTATGTGCCATTTCTGAGTCTGTGGCTTTTGAGAAGGAATAAGGGGGGGCCAGGTGAAGGCTGGAGGCTTGGCCTTGACCAACTGCCACTTTGCTCGTTTGAAAGCCATGATGTCTCTCTCTCATGGGTGGGCCAAATTCTCTGGGCGGGCAAATCAGAGAAAGGGGAGGTAACCTGGCAAGATCCCAGATCGGCCATCTGAGCTTTCATTTTCTCAAAGGCAGAGCAGGATACCCAGGGATCGGTTTACACCTATCGCCATTTCTAGCCACTGGGGGACCATAGACAGGCTGAGGGAACTCATATTGATGTTAAAAAAACCTCATAAAGTGACATTTTCATGCCATGGGACCTTTAAGAGAGGCAAAACATTGGAGGGTAGATTGAATCTGATAGGTGGTAGAAAGGTATCACCGCATTGTTTTTGGGGAGAGCTTCAACCCCCCCCCCCCAAAAAAAAATACTGTAAATTATGTTTTATTTTGGCTGCAACATACAAGAACACTGCTGTCATTTAGATAGTTTGTCATTTTTGAGGATCAAATCACCTAATAATACCAGAGGGGATTATTCATAACTACAGAGGCTTGTGTGATAAACAGACGTTTGTGAAAGGTGAGTCTAAAATTAAGTCCTCACCCCCTCCCACTCCCACCTGTCTCACAGTTACGTCACTCTGCATGTCCTTTCAAGGCCTCCCATTGCAGGAGGCTCGCAGTCACACCACGTTCCCTGTGACAAAATTACATCATCACCATCATCATCAAAGTCACACAAGCAGGCTCAAAATTCATTATTTAAACTGTTATTTGATGTGTTGGTTACATATCTTGAATTCATGAAGATGACTTACTTTTAGGTGGATGATAGCCTATTTAAAAATACCATTTCAGATTACTTTTCTCCCACAATACTCCTTTACAATAAATAACCACATGCTAATTGATAAGCAGGCAGAATTTAAACTTGTGACCATATATATAACCTATATACTGTACGTATAATAAAGTCTATAAAACATGTTTTGTAAAGCCTAGGATAAAGATAGTGCTGTTACTTAGCATTTAAGGAATTACTGTGATATATAAAGAAATGGTCATCTGTAGGAAAAAGAATTTCCTTTAAATCCCTGTTCCCCAACCCACCAAATACTAACGCGTTGTCCTGGCCCTGTCAGTGTCTGATAACAACGCAGCATGCACTCACATGCTCTATATTGGACTAATATGCATGTGCAGCCGGACCGGCTATCAAAACAGAGAACAGAGAAGATCGGAACGCACACAGAGGGAATGGGACTTTATTCTCTGCTCAGAACACTAGTACTCCTCCATATCTTTACATAGCAAATACTTTTTTACTGCTGTATTCATATTCTGAATGTTGCATGCAGCCCCTTTCAGAGTAAGAATCAATAGTATCCTAGTTAGGATCTGGGTTTTATCCTGGTGTTGTGCATGTAAACAGCTTATCCTGGATAACACCTTATCCCGGTTTTGAGAAAACTTGATGCACTATGTTACATGAATATTACATTCCGCATTCCATTCTGTAAGAATAAAGTCTTCTCATCCGTTTCATTTGTATCCTAAATTTCAACACTGCTTTCCTATCTGTGTGAACAAACTTTGGGACAATCCTTCCGCCCATCCTGACTCTTTCCCATCTTACCCCGTCATCTGAATGAATGTAGCGACTGTTAGAAAAAATGTACAGTATATCCTTGTGTGTCTCATTCAACTTTTAGAACATTGTGAACTGAAGCGTGCTTTGTGTTGCTTTGTTCTCTCAGGTTGTTCTGAATGCTCTTGTTAATACAGAACATGATGACTGAGATGGTTTTAACCGCCTGAATGCTCACATTCACATGTGTATTGGATGAAGTAGAAAAAAAGGTATCTAATTAAGTACTCGACTGGTGTTGGTTTCACTTTAGGGTACTGATACCGATACTGGTACAAATGCAACTATACCCAGCCATATTCCTGTGTAAAAAGGAGCACATCCTCAAGTATCTAAAGCCTTCCTGGATAGTTGTACAATGGGAGGATCCTCCACAGTCAGCCTCCTATTAGAGGAGGCAACCTATCTGTGTGACCTCCCCTGACACAGCGCTGACCAGGGAGGTGTCTGCAGCGAGGAGTGACACACACAGTGAAACAGTTAACGTCTCACGTTCTGTAGCCTATCAGAGAGGTATTTTTCTTTTCCACTCAGCATGTTGTTTTCAGGTTTTTCTTCACAGGCATGAAAAAGAGAATGAAATGACATCACATGGCACAAGGCTGTGGTGTGAATCTACACGTCACATGTAACGTTTATTTTGGAAATCTCAACTCCCAGACAGGCTGACAATGTGATAATTAACTGTTCATGACTTAAATAGGATATAGAGAATTTTGTGGATTCAACTTGTAATGCTAGGTTTGATAAAGATATGCAGGGTATGGCTGTCTGTATATCAATTTTAAACAGTTTTGGATATTTCTGTGTTCTTTTACCTTTACAGGATCTAGCCAGTCAGGCTTTCTTTTACAGTTTGCTGATGGCTGAGCTGGTGACTTTTTATATATACTGTACATGTGGGCACAGGGGATTCCCAACAGTGCAGGGAGGAAGAAGAGAAAAAAAGAAAGTGAAAAACCTTCCTCCACTCTGCAGCCTTGAGGGGATGTACAGCTCAGTTGACAGCGGGCCAGTGGGGTTGTCGTAACAGGCAAGCGAGCGAGCAACAGACAGACAGACAGACAGAGGCTGACCGATGCTGAAGGGGTGAAATGTGATGTAGTGACAGGAATACAGGGTTAACAGTGAAAGCCAAGGGTCAGTGTTAAGCTAAATATCTGAGGTTGAACTACAGCTGGCTCTGGATGTGGAAACTGAAGGGAGTCTGTGTGGGGAACCAGTCACTGGAGCACAGTTTCCCCTGCCCTTCCACAAAACAATGGCACCACAGTTACAGCTCAAAACATGAAGACCTTATTATGTATTTGAAAATACCGTAGAGTATAATAGAATAGGGTAGAATGGAATAAAATAGAATGTGCATTACTACTCAGGCAGTGAGCTCAGGAAAAAGAGCAGTCAACAGTTAAGTTACCATGTATTAGCGCAGTATTGTGCTGTTGCATGGCAACAGTTTCCACAGAAATCTTTGCTCAGAAACACTCCTCTTTGGTCTTCACATAACTGCAACGGCAAAAAAATGGGCTGACTGCAGGAATAAAAAATGGTCTCATGGACCATTTCAGCTTGCAGTGGCTAAAGAGTTCATATTTCCAGAGTTTTAGTCTATCTCATATACTAAACAATATTTCAGACTGTATTGTATTAGAGGCTATAGGCCACTGAATGATGTTCATCTGTGATAGAATATGTGCTACTACAGCTTCTATTCAACATGTCCTGAACTGATAAGAGTACTAATTTGCTTGCAATCCTGAATATGTCAAACTTTGTCCAAACACCCAGCTTGTCTCTCTATAATAATGATTTTAAATGATTTCTACTGAGATGATGAAAGACCTAATCAAGAGCAAATGATACATGCAAACCCAGCATGTTTGTTACACAATGCTCACCCAAATCCAAAAGAATAATAGTGCTTTGTTCTGTGGAAGTAAATGATTATTCGCTTCATGCCGAGATTAAAAGTAAGAAGAATGGTATCAGTCTTCTCATTTAACTCTCAGCAACAAGGTCCAATCATTTTCCCCAAAACAATACAACGGCAACTTTAAAAGGAATAGTTCCACAGTTGTCATTGTATCAATATAGCATATAGTCTTGTGATGGTCTATCTTTATGGACCTGACATTGTTAACGCTGTTGTTCCCCTGCTCCATCACTACATTTTGATAAACCTGGAATGGCTGTTTACCTATTTAGATTTTGTTGTTAGAGGGTTTTTAGTCCCTTATAACCAACAATTTACAATACATTAAATGCTTCTTGTCTCTGCTCAGTGCTTGTTGCCATTGTCTCTTTACCACATTGTTCTGCTCTGTCTTTAGACCATCAGAGAGGTTGTTCCACCTACTACACACACCTCCAGAGAAACCTTCAGGCCTTCTCTACTCTACAGCACGCAGAGTTTCCCAAACCTCAACGTGAAATGTAGCTCAGCGTAAATTCTTTCAGGAAGACCTAACTTTTAATCAGTGCACTCCTAAATCAATTCAGCTGTTATCCTAATAAATGTACTTTTTGGCTGTGTACAACTGTCGCATACATGCAACTAGTCTCTCCTGATTGAAATATAGCTCAGCGTAAATTCTTTCAGGAAGACCTAAATTAATCAATGCTCTCTTCCTAAATGGAATCAGCTGGTTAAGGTATTTACCTTCCTGCTTACCCAATCAGAATCATACACAAATTGCAAGGGCCAATCAGAGAGTCACACTCCTGCTTTAAAAAAATCTTTTTCACCCTTTGCTGTTCAGCTGTCATTGCAGGCAAAGAGTGCAACCCTCCACCCCCCCTTCCACCTCCAGTCATCATATACTCCAGCTGACTGGTCCGGAGCCTCCTTCGGTCTGGTCTTTGGGTTCCTTCGTCGCCACCACCGGTGATTAGATACCATTGGGGGGTCTGATGGTTCTCTACCCCTATATACATATGCAAAATGTTTGTATAGCAAAGGAGTCTAATCGCCAAAGACTTTGAACATTTTATTGATTTGTACAATAAACCTCATTTGCATATCTGCAAGACATCTCTCCTGATTGAACTATGATCAGGTCACGTGATGACAGTAACGCTGTGATGGCGACTGTCAGTGGCACTCATGCACTTTACATTTTGCAGCATCATGCCTCCAACTTATCCTCAGAAGTAGCTGAAACATCTATTTTAAAAAGTATATTTTATTCTAAAATATACCAATAAAGAAAAGGGTGTGTTATTTGTGGATGCCAATTGCTGAATTGTTGTAAAGGAGGTATGTGTCAGAGCAGTGTATCCTGGAGCTCAGAAGTACAGAGTTGACCTTTTTACTTGTAACACAATGCTGCACTCTACTGGTTTGCAGAATGAAGTGCATTTTCACACAGAAACCGGCCTTGGAAATTAAACCAGGCCACAGTTTGTTGGTTTGAGAGTGCACTTGGAGATGTAAGGTCCTCTGTAATGCTGCACAGCGTCTGTAAAGGTTGGACTAGAATACGCAGTGACGTGGAGTATTTAAAATTATATTATGGCTGAAATATTAAAGGCCTCCTGGGGAACAAAAGCAGAAAAACTTTGCTGAATGGGAACAAACACAGAGGCAAACTAAGAACATAAAGAAAACAATGCACTTGTAGTCACAAGGTTGCCATCTAGTGTTTCACAGTCAACACAGCAACACTGCTTGGCCTATTTAAAAGGCTATATCACATAATTGTCAGTGTTATGCTATATAATGTGAGAAACAAAATGTAAGCATATAAAATTAGGAAAGAATGAGGAGAGAAAGAAAAGATACAAAACTAATAATTGTATAATCTGTGTTCATGTGACAAATCAATCTGTACATTTACTCTGTAATTGCATCGTCTTCATACAAGTCCTCCAACTCGGCATCTCGGCTCCCCTCTTTGCTGACTTTCCTGTGGGGCGACAAACGCTCGGTCATGTTGTTGAAAGTGCCAAGTCAGATTGCAGATAAGGAGGGTGGGTGGGGTGGGGGGGAGACCCACTAAACTAAAAATGTAATGGGAGTACATCATGTTCTCCACAGCTCAGCTCATCACTGCTTATCCACATCAAGAGAGGCAAGGAGGTCGACACAACACAGCCAACAACACCTCCTGTGTGCGCTTTTAGTTTATGAACAGCTTGTTGCTTTGTCTCCCTTAAATCCTCTTAAAAAGGCTGAACAAAACAACTGATGAGCTGTGCTGTGTATGAGCTGTTCGAGATCAACCTTTCATAAAAATGTACCTTAAGGAGGGATGAATGTGAGGCGAAGACCGAGATAAGCCCCAAGTGCCACTGCAAAAAAGGAGATTAGAGAATTAGTTGGCAACACAGATAATGAAACCTAGGGGGGGGCGCAGTTGATATAACACATGCCTTTGGGGTGGGAGATCTGGGTTTGAATCCCACTGCGACAGATCAGGTAGCTTCATTCCAAGTCCACCAACTAGTCCCTCTAAAGCTCATTGATAAACACTTTATATCTTGTTTAATTTGTAGTGGATTTACTCTAGGTTATGTACCAGACTAAAAACTACAAATGTAGGCCTAATTTTACAATTTGCGTTAGAGGTGCCCGCAGGTACACTTTATTTATTTTGTACAGAGCCAGGCTAGCAGTTCCCCTGTTTCCAGTCTTTGTGCTTGGCTAAGCTAACTGGCGGCTGACTGTAGCTTCATACTGAAAGACCAGATGTGAGAGTGGTATCAGTCGATTTAATTTAATGCATTTGGATGGCAACCCAAAGTATTAAATATAAAATACATAATCAGATGTTTTGGTAATTAAATAATTCTGTGACTAAATAGACAAAAATGCACAAAGGTAAATACTTTGATCTTCTATTTTAGGTCACTGTAGAGCACACTTATTAAACTGGGAAATTATCTTTATTTATAGCCTCCCTTTTTATTCAGGTGTGTAAAAGTAGTTTTGTCCATAAGACCTGCTGCTGTTTTCCCCATTTCCATTTCCATCTCACATGATCTGTATAGATTTCACATGTGTGGGAGCCTGCAGTACTGTGGTACTGCTGCTGGTGGTGGTAATGGTGGTGGTGCCTGCACAAGTGTGTAGGATGTAGCTGGAGCTCCACATCTCTTCACATGGAGGTGTAATTACTGTGCCAGCGGCCCCCCCACAGACAAGACTGGCTTGTTAATGGAAAACAAAAGCAGCGCAGCCATTACCGCTGCCACAGGGGCTTCCATTTAGCTTATCAGGGGAGGACAAATGCTTTTATCTACCTGAGTCTGCTGCTAATTTCATAAGAACAGAGTATAACAGCTAGTCAGTGTTCAAAGATTAAAATTCAGAATATGATGGTAGTGGCTCTATAACATATTTCATATGTGAGCGACGCGCTACACATATAAAGCATGTTACTGACTGATCTATTTTTATCCAAGCATCTGCTTACTGCTTTGTTGTGTTGGAGGCCTTTAATTGCAGAGCAGGATTTGCAGAGTAGGCCACTTACGTAAGAAGACCTCCAGGGGCAGACATGGACCTCTCAGCCCTTCTGCCCAGACAGTCAAAGGGATTACTGAAAGACCGCTTCCTCAGCATGGACTTCACCAGAATCTGCAGTGGACATCAGACAGTAGCAATGAAAATACAAAAGGTTTTCATACCGCCAATTAAGTCTCCACACCAAAGTCGGTCTATACACTTTTAAATGTCAATGAAATCCCCATAATTAAACTGTAAACTTTAAGTTCTTTAATCTTCCGTTTTTTAATACTATTGTACCATCACATATATTCCTAATTAATCTCCCATTCATCCATATTGCAATTTCACAACTTTAAAAGGCAACATGATCAACTAAATGGCTTTTTGTGTCCTCCCATGTCTTTGTTCTTTATTTGTGCATAGGATAGTTATGCTTGATATATTATTTATATATAAGTCTTATTGATTTTAGATTCTTTGAGGGGTGGAGTTGAAATGGGTCACATGTTTATTTCACAAATAAGAGGTAAGTTTTATTTTTTGATTCAATGGTGAGTTGCAGTTTTACAGGGCTTTTTCAATGTAAAATGAAGCAACACTGGCTTTCTTTTACGTTAGCCTAAACAGCCTAATGACTTCCGGCCTATTGCATTGACTTCACTAGTAATGAAGTTGCCTAGTGAAGAGCTACATTATCTCGCAGCATCTTCTAGACCCCATGCAATTTGCCTATCAAGCATCCAGAGGAGTTGAAGAAACTGTTGCAACTCTACTGCATCTTATCTTACCCTACATTCATCTAGAGAAGCCAAAGGCTCATGCCAAAATCATTTTTGCTGATTTTTCCTCTTCTTTTAATACCATTAAGCCCAGTATTTTAGCAAAAATTTTAACAGAAGAATTCTTCCTTGTAGATAATGTAGTCTCATGGATTGTTGATTTTCTTAGCTGTAGATTACAGCAAGTCAGAGTTGATACATCACTCTCTGACAAAATGACTACTTGCACAGGATCCCCACAGGGATGTGTTTTATCTTCTTTGATTTTCATCTTGTACACAAACTCATGCACCAGCACTTTTCCTAACAGGCACTTTATTAAGTATGCAGATGATATCGCCCTGTTTAGTCTCCTACATGACCAGGAAGAGGAGCATGAGCCAGTTCTTGACTTTTTTATTGATTGGTGTGAGAAGTCAAACCTTATTTTAAATAACTCTAAAACAAAGGAGATGTCAATTTTAGAAAAGCACAGTCCTCTAAACCCACTCTTATACATGGGGATCCTTTAGATACTGTCACAGAGTAAAGTACCTCGGCAAGGTGCTCGACCACAAACTTAAATCGGACATTTGGACTGACAAGTTAAATACTAAGTCCCAACAAAGAATGTTCTTTCAAGGAAACTAGTGTCCTTTAATGTCAGCAGCAGTATACTTCAAACGTTTTATTGTGCTTTTGTTGAAAGTGTTCTCTCCTTTGGCATCATCTGTTGGTTTGGCAAAACCACTGAAGCACAGAAAGTACATACAAAAAAAAAACTTCCGGTAAGCTATCAGGTTTTCCATTCCCAAGTATGGAAAGTATATAAAAAACAGAACACTAATAAAGGCAAACAGCATTGTGGGCAAAAAGAAGCTCCCCCTTTCCACCTCATTTGAACTGCGGCCCTCAAGACAACAGTACTGTGCTCCTCTGTTAAAAAAAAACAGATCCAAGTTCTCTTTTGTTCCACAGGCCATCAAACTCCTTAATAATGGAGGTCCTGTACAGGAATAAGGTATCTTAATTTTTTTTTTTCTCCAGCTGGTCTGGAACCCTATCTCTCTGCCTGAGTGCTCTGGTCTATGCTATGAGTAGCAATGTATACATGTTACAGGTCTTCTTCATCTTGTTTGTCTCAATGTTGTTTGAATATGCCATGTGATGTGATATCTGCTGCAACCTACTTTCCCCATGGGGACAATAAACATGAACAAACTAGAGGCTGCAACACAACAAGCGCCGGGCTGCTCACGTAAACCAAAACTTGCAAATATTAAATTGGCAAGTGATGATCGTATTTGAAACCAAAACCCTCCAAACGATTCCAATAAAGAAACGATTTTACTGGAATCGGAATGTTTGAAACAATTCCATGTAGGAATCGGTTCTCGATGCCCAACCCTACCCATAAAACTGGACTTCTGTAGGCTACCTGCTGAAAAACTGGCAAAAGCCAGTTCTGTGAAACTATGTACATCATGACATTTTGAATGCAAGAGTTCTGCAGCCGTAAAAGGTTGAGATTTCATGAAGTGAGATGAATTGTCCCTTATGTGGTTACGACAACAGTGGACATATCAAGAAAAGGCAATCAGCTGAAATAAATGTAAGAATTGCAGCCAGCTGTGGTCTTGAAGTGTAAAATAGTGACTAGTGAGGATGCAATGTGCGACTCACCACAGTGGAAAGGCTGGGGATGAGTTTAACACTGTTTTGCACCTCTTCCTCAGTGACCTCCACCGCCGTGCAGTGCTCCTCCTCCAGAGGAAGAGGGTTGGAGCCGTTCTCCGTCACCCACATGTGGAGCTGGAACAACACAACACCATCATTAGGTGAAACAGTAAGCTAATGCAGATCCATCATGAACATACAGTACAGCATGGTTTTATGGGTAGTAGTAATCACATGTGGTTGTAAGAGCTGTTGTATTGTTTACAGTTTTTGGTATTTTATTCTCACTGCAAAAGTAAATTGTTCTATGACATTTAAATGATGTAGTCTAATATACAGGTAATGTTGTAAATGTGCTTTTATGTTTGTTTGCTGAGCCGGAGACACTCGCCCACGCGTAAAAATAGCACCTTTGATTCATAGTTTAATAAGTTATCAACCATACAAGCCGGCCACTTACCAATGGTTGCCTGAAAGGTAACGAGTTAGCGGTTACGGAGGTCTCTTCCGGGTCTTTCTAGCCTCTACAAGTGATTTTATATTGAGCCTGGAACTTCCAGCTTCTTTTGGGGTTGTTGGGCTTTAAATCCAAACTGTTACATCCAAGATTGATCCACTTTATGTCCATAATTCATCGCGTTTTGGCTCATTTCTGCCGCTAGCTCGCGGCTCCATCTCTACTCTGTGTTGTTTAGGGAAATAGAGGCCCCAGTATGCCCATATATGGGAGACAACGTCACAATCTTGTATGGAAGGCCAGAGGGGACAAAAAGGCTGATAGGCTGTATGGAAGGCCAAGAGGAGCACATTTTTGACACACATTTGCTTGTGTAGCATTGCTGTGGGTGTAATATCAATAAATATGACATTATTATGTTATTATTGGCATAAGTAAATGTCATGAGAACAAAAGCGTCTTGACTTTCTTTGAAAAAATGTATGTATTTTGTCAACTGTATAAGTTATAATGATTATTTCTTCACAGTGTGACTCCCAAGACATATGAGAAGTGTTTTAGAAAGGAAAATGGCTTATGTATTACTTATCTGTCTGTGATATCAATACATATCTGGAAGATTCATGTTCCATTTTTTTTATTTATTTGTTTTTAAGGCCCTACAACCATTTTTAACATGCAAGTGACCTCACTGCAACCCAAATATTCTAATAACCCAGTTTGTCCTTAAAAATGATGTTGATATCTTGACTGTAGACAACAGGGTTGATGTTTTACAAGCTTTTTAATAAAATAAATCCAGACGGACAATAAACTGTAAAAATGGCCTTAGGTCTCAGAAGGTTAAGACACACTCTCCACTAGTCTGTCCTGTTATCGGACAATTTTGAGTTGGTTTCTTTAAGTAGAATTACAGTCAGTTAGCAGGATGAAGGATGTGGAGGAACTATTTTTCTGACCGCTGATTGCTGAAAACTGACCAAAAATACAGTGAACACAGTGTATGGATACTTTTTTTTGTTTATCTTTATCTGTGGAATAAACAGTTTCTTGTCCTGTTTGGACAGCCTTGGATGTTGAAGTTGGAAATGGTGGTCTACATGAGTCGGAACACTTTACATCTGACAAAAAGTGGTGAGGAAGGTGTGCAACAAGCTACCACTACAGAGGTGATTTGTCTTTTCCGGTCACCTTAATTTCAGGGATGGTGATTCTTGTTAAAGGGTTTTTATCCAGCATCCTGTTAATGAGCTCCTTCAATTCGCTGCTTATCAAAGGTCTGTGGAAGAAGCAAAATTATTTTAGATTTACTGATAAATATAATTTTGACAGCGGTTCCTGTTACAGCCCGTGCTCAGGGGTAAGCAACAGGATAAAAGTGGAATAAACCATTTCAAGTTTTTTAGGTAAAATATTTCAAAACAAGACAAAGCGTAAACAACGTGTTGTGGAGTCACTGCCGACTGAGATGGTGGTGGAGGAAGGGCCTTCTGTAGGCGGATCGTATGCCACTGATTGGATAACAAGAGTTAAGCATCCTGAAACAAGAGGGACAGTCAGCTACTCAAACACAGTTCAAAACTGATACATGACCGAGCGTAACGTGGAATGAAGAGTTGAATAGACTTTTTTTTCCTTCTGTCATTGGAAAAGACATTTTTTCCTTGTCAAACACATGTGTAACCTCTAATATTATCATTTGCAGCATTGTAATCATTTCTGGAATGGAGCCATCGTTATTGTGATCAACTCCACCTGTGATTTTGTGGCTGTGAAAAAGTTCTGTGAGTCATTTGGAAAAGATCTAGAAAGATGATGCTAACTTTAACAGGCGTGACATTTTCTTCAGGGGACCACATGTTTTTGATAATATGTGAAGCTAATTACAGCGGCTACCATCACAGGATATACAGTAGAACAAAAATACATAATCACTTAAACAGAGAATAGAAACTGCAGGTGTGTTTGCTGCTTTCATTACAATTACTAATATCTCTTCTTCCACTAACAAATTATCTGCTTATTTACCCACATTTTTCTCTCTAATCAAGAAAAATATTTTAAAAGCTATTCTGTAAATAATGTTTAATATTCTCATCTAATTTAGCACCCAGAGATGAGTGATGGCACATGTGCCATATTTTTGCCCCGCCCCAGAGAAATATTTTATTAAAATAGTCTGGAACCCATACTGATATAATGTTGCTACATGTATCCTATTAAAGGATACTATCTACAAACTACAACACAGAAAAGAGATAAAACAAAAATATGTAGGCTATCAATTTAATGATTAAATAAGGTAGTGTCAAACTAACCTCAATTATAACTTGTCTCCTGCTAGTTACAGCTTATGCTTTAAAAAAATAAGCATATGCTTATTTTTGAAAATCTGTTTTTATCTCTTTTCTGTGTTGTTTGTAGACGGTGCCGAAGCACTCCTTGCAGATTCAACACTGAAACTAAACACAGCTAAATTAACACAACTTTCATGCATTTCTGTCACATCTACAACAGTCAGAGTCACTGTGTTCTCTCGGAAGGCATCACTGCACATGGGGAGGCACTTTCATTGACATTCTGAACATGTTTAGAGGCTAAAATCACATTTAAAACTTGCCCTGTTCAAGACTGTTGGTTGCTAACACTAGCAGGAGGATAACTCAGTGTAGGCAGTACCGATTGTTTTAGTTTTTCTCTCTACTGACAGCACTCCAAATTTACATACAACAGATCTATGTGTTGGACTCGACCAGAATTCTCCTTTAAAGCCAGATAGAGATCTGAATGTTTTTAATGTTCGCTTACGTCTCTGGATACTCCACAGGTTTGTTCTTGATCTTGTTGTGCAGAGAGACGATGTATTCATCATAGAAAGGGCACTAGGACATGACAAAGAAAATGAAATCATTAATCATTGAAATCAAATGTTGGATGGGCTTTTTATTTTTTAAATGCTGTGAGCTTTCTTACCTTCCCAAAGATAAAACAGTAGAGTGTGACTCCCATCGCCCACACGTCTAATGCCTGGTAAACAAACAGTAATTATCAGGGCTGTGTCATCACTGAAAAGCTCTGCGTAGGCAGTTGGACTTAATTATTTGATAATTACTCACAATTAAACACAGTCTGATATGATGACTCCCAAAACATAGGCCTATGTGACTCAGTGATGACCATTGTCTGTTTTCTGCTTGGCCAACAAAAGGATTATCTTTCTCACCCATGGACTATAAAATACAGTCAGTGGTCTCACCTTCCCACTGAAGCTCTGCTCATATTCAGTCATCATCTCAGGGGCCATAAAGGCCGGCGTCCCCGCCGTGCCAGACAGCATGGCGTCCGTCCCTTCAAACTCGTTGCTCACACCAAAGTCTGCGATCTTGACGTGGCCGTCGTCCCCCAGCAGCAGGTTGGAGGGTTTGATGTCCCTGTGGATGATCTTGTGGTAGTGCACTGTGACAGACAATGCAAAGAATGCAAACGAGTGAACATGTTGATCGTCTGCTGATCAGCTCTATAGTCATTTTAGAACAGCCACAAGGAAGCGTGGCGCATTTTTGTGTAATTAAGCCATATTGCCTTCCATTTCAATGTAAATGACAATAAAATACCAGTAATAAATTATCTTTCTTTGTCTTAAGCAGTTCCATATGTTGCAATGTGTCTTGAATAGTAGCTAAGCCATCTACTGGGCAAGTACTCATTTTTCAATTCAATTTTAGATTTTGAAGACATTACTTTTAGCTTTTTCCAAAGGCATCAAAGTCGATCATTTTCAGATGGCTTTAACACAGAAAAAACATTATGTGTACTAAAACATGGATGTTTAATTTAATATTAAATCGTATCTGTAAACTCACAGTACTCTATTCCCAGGACGACGTCTCTGAAGTAAAAGCGAGCCTGCTCCTCGGTGAAAGGGTTGTCTGTAGGCACCTCCATCACCGGGCTGACCAACATGAGATGGGGAGAAAAAAAGTAAGTAAATATGTGTATTAGCTCGTATGGGACTATTTAAATGCTAACTCATAAATGCACAAAAACATACCCTTTTGTCATCAACTCGAAGGCTTGAGGACAAATAATTAGAATTGAATGATTCACCTACTTTGGTGTGACACACACAGTGGTACTCATAAGTTTATGAATCCATGCTAAAGTTGACTAAAAAGAGGAATAAAAAAATCATCTTTGATGCCTTAATTAAAAAAATTAGGAAAATTCCAACCTTTAAGGGCACCAATGTCCTTTGTGAATAGATAATGTATTGTAAATAAAAGTTATAAAAATCTCTCAATGCATATCAATCCAGGCATTAGGCTGGATTTTTCCTCATTTTTTAAAATTAAGGCATTAAGATCAATTTCCAAAAGATGAATTTTTTTTATTCTTCTTTTTAGTCAACTTTAGCATGGGTTCTTAAACTGATGAGCACCACTGTAAGTGGCTAAACTCAATTAAAACAGATGAAAAAATCCCTACCCATGTGAAGTCCATCTTCTTCAGGATCATCAAGCACCTGCAAGACACGTTTCATTTAGCTCAAGTCTCGTTGGTGATTAGGAGCATAGGAATAATTCTAAGAGTTAGGGCTGGATATCGACTGCTTCCAACACCAATACTGTAACTTTGATACCGTTAACTAAATGCTACTTACTAATTTTATAAAAACAAAGTAAAACCAAACCCAAATGTTTTTATGTATTTTCAGCATTTACAGCATGACTGTATCTTGGTAGAAGCATGCTGCGTGCTTATTGGCTCACTGACTCTGCTGAGATTTACTCCTAAGAGTATGGCAATTGGGTATTGAATGACGAGGCATTTTTCGATACTCTTACAATTTGGTCGGTGCCTAAAAAGTATTGAGTTCTGTACCCAGCCCTACATAGTACTCTGTGGGTTCTAAAGGCATCACCCCTGACACAACCACACAGAGGATCTCACTTATTTTAGCTGATCAGATCATCTTCTCATGATTGTATGGGACAATTTAACCCTTTATCTTTCTTATTAGTATGTAGTCTGGTGAACACATCACTATCAACCTACACAGAGGCCTCATTTACCACAATAATAAATAAAGAGCATTGCAACTGCTGTAATCTTTTTTACGCCTATGAAAACTTCCCTATATTACATACATCCTTTCCTACTATATTTTTTCTAACAGAAAATATACAGAAATATGCCAAATTACAGAAGAATATTTCAATCCCAAAGTGCTTTCATTGGGATCAGTTTTCTTACGGAAATCATTATACATGCCAAATAAACAGCATATATGTACAGCAGGTGACTGACCTCAACTAGTTTTACAACATTATGATGGTCCAGTTTCTTCAGGATGGCGATCTCCTTGTACACTTTCTCCAGAGGGAACGGGGGGTTTGATCCTTGACAAGGCAAGCGGCCTGAAATTGCACACACAAACACATCGCCACCAGGAATTATGGAAACTCATTAGACATTTTACTGTTGTTAGAGATGAATATTGATCTTTACTCACGGAAAAATCCACACAGCCTCATCAGCCTCTTTTTTGAAACAACTTTCATTGCCTGAATAAATGAGATCAAGCAAATTATGTAAATGACAAACTGACATTTAAACATGTATAATACCTTAAATGAACACTGATAGGCTTCAACTTACATAGTACTGATCAGAATCTTCATTATAGGCTAATTTTACCACTCCGTATGAACCCTAGGGTGAAAAATAACGCATTTTTAAACAGCTGCATACATTTTTTGCAATGACTTGTGTTTGCTCACTAGATGAATGTAAACAATCACCTTTCCGATCTCATTTTTCAACTTATACTGGTTGAGCTGGACAAAATCCTGCAGACATTTAAAAAAAAAAAAAGAATTCAATCAGTTAAATATCTCATTAATAAACATGTTGAATTTAGTCAAAAACCCAATTCCAAGTATAATTTCTGTAGCTCTGGAGTCTCCTCACATCAGCATCTGTGATGGACACACGTTTGGTCTCGATGGTGGGGTGTCGGGCTATGCGGTTCTCTTTCTCCTGCAGTGACATCTTCCTGTCTGAGAATCTGGTGGTTCTCGGAGCACCGCTCCTGTAGCCATTGGGCGGTGTCAGGCGGTTGGCGGCCACGTTCATGGCTGCCACCAAGTCGTCCAGCTCACCTTGGTGCTCCGAGTCCATCTCCGCCTTGAATTTAGGGTCCCCGTTCATGGTGGTTAGTCTTCGTTCACTCACAGCAGAATGTCCCACCGCTGGATTTTTAAAGTCACCAGAGAATGCATCACTGCACTAAAAGAAGTGGAAGCCGAAATGGGGAGACATGAGTTTAATAAAGAACCATACAGCTGGGTTTGCAAAGATGTGAAACTTAGCAGACTTTTACTGTAAAATGGATGTTTTTGTCTTGTGGAAACTATTCAATGTTGTTGTACTGAAGGGCTTCTGGCAGACTCCAAAATCATCTACCAAACAACAACCTTTTTAATGCAAGAAACTAAATTCATAATTGCATGTTGTTTGATTTGTTTTTCCATAGCTTGCCAATGCAGAGATTTTTAGCAGCTCACATCTCAAGAGATGCAGTTTCTCTCTCCAGCAGGTTTCAACTGTCTGCAAAGCTTCATACCATACTGCATGAATTAAAATCTTTGGCTGGCTGCATTAAAGTGGGGGTGCTTCACTGCCCGTGCCTATGACATGGGTGACATGGGTGACTTTGGGTTTGGTGTCCCTGCTTTCTCTTGTCAGCTCCTGGCAATCAGATTTGTCTTGACGTGATTGCGATTTAGCCTACGCATTGCATGCACGCACACTCACAGCCACGCACGAGGGACAAATGAGGTTCTACCACATCTATCAGTGCTACTTAGCAATGTCTCAAAAGAGAATTTTGGAATTTTTTCTAAATCGCATAGCACCGCCAAAGACTATTATGATTGGTTCAAAGAAATGACAATAAACCAGTGCATGTTTTTATCCCATCCCAGAATGCTGTATGGACTAGCCAGACCTTCCTCCACAGTGTGGTGCTTGGTTTGGTAATCTGGTAGTTCAGACACAAACGCTTCACTAGCCTGACAAGGTGGATTTCCGTGTGATCCCACGCTGTACATCAGGCAAGCCAGAATAGAAAGAAGTCAGCTTACTAGACCTCTAGAGTCTAGCAACCAAAAGCTACATTAGCTGCTGCTAGCAAAATGCACCTGAAACTCTGACTTACGACATTTAAGTTGCATTCTGGGTAATTCAGGTGCCAGGTTTTGACAAGGAAGAAAATACTTGAAATAAAAAAAGACGATGTCTCGGCCCATCGTAATTCTGATGATGCTAAAGGAGTGCGATGCTAAATAGGTGGAGTACTCCATTAAGAAAGTAGTTTTAACATTTTTATTTTAGTTAATGGACCAAAGTATGCAAACAGCTACTATAGTTGTATTATAGAAAAACAATATGTGGCCAGGTTAGCTCAGTTGGTAGAGCACGCACACATTTATAGAGGTTTATTCCACAACACAGTGGCCACAGGTTCGACTCCAGCCCGTGGCCCTTTGCTGCACATCATTCCCCCTCGCTCTCTCCCCTTTCACATCTTCATCTGTCCTATGAAATGCCTAAAATGCTCAAAAAGAATAGGAAAACAGTACTTGTTTCTATGCACACCCATGCAGGTGCTTTTAATTACTCTATAATTAAACCTCTAGTTAGCCTGCAAATCCCCCTGGTGCAACAAAACTGACGATTAAGGGAGATGTCAATCAAGCACAGTGTTGTACACACCCACACATTGCTCTCAACAGGTCTAATCAGGCAATTTAAGTGATCTTTGATCTTTCACCAACTAATCTTTCAACAATTAATCAAACTACCAAACCAACCTGCAGAATGAAGTCAATACATTGTTTTACCACACTGTAGAATGTGATAAAATGATACTTACTTGCCAGCAATCTGCATTTTAAACACACTCAGTAACTTATTATATTCTAAACAATATTGAACACGTTGTGATCAATGAGCAAAAGACTTGTGCCTGAGTCTCAGTGGACCTTTTTCACCTTTCACCTTGTGACAGGTGTTTGTGTTATCTGCAGGACAGCAAGTGGGAAAGGACTATTTATGAATTATTTGAAACCTGTTACGTTTAAGTGACAAACTGTTTTTTGTGGACAAACCCCTCTGCCAAGAAACATACACAGACTTAACATGTTTCAAATAATTCATAAATTGTCCTTTCCCATTGGTTGTCCTGCAAATAACACAAACAAACACCTGTCCATGTGCTGTGTGTATGCTCGAAAACAGTAGCACATCTTTGTTATTGTGGCCTCCATGTTTTCACACACCTGATGTTCTAGGCTATGCCCAACAGATGGTGGCAGTCATGCAACTATTCATTAAGCCAAACGCCATTATAACAGAAAAGAAAAACACTGTCAGTCGGAAAAACAACGTAATCACGGGGGTGGTCCCTGATATTCCCACGTGGCATGATCGCACTTTTGATAAACAACACCTGTGCTTTTTCTGCTATCCTACAAAAAACTATCTGCTGTAAAAGGTCTATATAAAACCCACTGTGTTGACTCAGAATGCTAATAGAAGTGTATTTTACCATTTGTATTCATCATAATTAAAAAATAAACTCTTTTATAGGCTATTTCTTCAGTGTTTATGTCTCCTGGCTTCTAAAGTACAACTTTTCTTTTAAATTTAAAGGCAACATTAGGCGAGTAGAAAATGATACATCTTACCCTCTCACAACAGTCTAGCAGCAGAAAGAAGTCAACAACTTATCAGCACGACTCAACGTGGCCTAAAATAAAGTACGGACAACTGAAAAGCTTCTTATGTAACGAGGTAGAAAGCTTTAACAGGCAAGTCAGTTAATGATGCTTACATAATAAACAAGACTGTTAAGGTATACACACGCGTCTTAAAGAAAATACGCCTCTGCAACATGTAAAGCTATAAAACATTTAATTAAAAATGATACCCAAGAGTAAATGTTATGCAGCAAAAGCCTCAAAGTCATCAGAATCCCCTCTCACACTATGACACTGACACTGATAAAATACTGTGTAAGATAAGATATATGAGGTGAAATATTTACTCACACAGTGGAGGGTTCCTGGGTTGGTGGCCGTTGAGGTTAATGTGCATGTTGCTCTCTGGAGGGGAGGCTCCTCTGTGTCTCAGTGCAGGACTTTCACCGTGGAGCAGCAGCGCTCATCTTTAAGGATTAACCAAGGCTGCATATAGCTGAGGCTGGGTTATTCTCAGACACACGCACGCATGCACGCACACACGCATGCACGCACACAGTGAATATTAAACACATGGTTGAACTTATTATACTATTGGTATTGGCTACTCTGTATTAAGTGTATATTATTCAATATTTCTGACCTATTTCTTTACAAAATATTTTAAAACAGACTATTGATCTATTGATCCCAGAGTTAACGTCTGCAATTAAATATGTAGCCTAATTAAAGGCCACTGAAAATCCAGTCTTCATGGCTGAAAGCTGTAAAAGAAGTCATTTTCAAAGGTCTGTGAACAATAAACATTAAGAGAATAAAATGATTTGATTACAAAAAAAAAACAGTACTAATTATCTTAATTGATTGTAAAATAAAACACATCGAAATCGACCACTAGGACGATTCTTAGCTTTTCCTCAAGGTGGTGTCTTATCTGCTTTGTTTTTGTCATTTAAAATACTGATTAAAGGAGCTTTTGAAGAAATCATAAATTGAATAAATATACAGGCTACATAAATATACATTCTGCTATGACATATTTCTAGGCTGTGCAGGTCTTTGTGTACAACATACACTATAGACACCACTCCATTCCTAACATTACACCAGGCTTTCAATTTACCATATAACATATATCCTTCTTCTCACCTACAAAGCTCTTCATGGTCAGGCTCCATCTTATCTTAAAGAGCTTATAGTACCTTACAACCCTAGAAGAGAACTACGCTCCCAGAATGCAGGGTTACTGGTAGTTCCTAGAGTCTCTAAAAGTAGAACGGGAGCCAGAGCGTTCAGCTATCAGGCTCCTCTCCTGTGGAACCAGGTTCCAGTTTGGGTCCGGGAGGCAGACACCGTCTCCACATTTAAGAGTAGGCTTAAGACTTTCCTTTTTGATAAAGCTTATAGTTAGGGCATAGAATCGAATATTGTTAGGGAGTAGTAGTTAGTCACATAGTTTTCAGATTTATCTATCATATAATATAACTAAAGGGAGACTTGGCATACAGCCCGATCCGGTTGGGGGGAGTTCTGGCCCGACCGGGCTGGAGCTCTCTTTACCTCGTCTCTCTTGGTTTTGTTGTAATAATAGTTTTAGACAGCTTGGGACTTATTTTGATACACTAGTTAGGGCATAGAATCGAATATTGTTGGGGAGTAGTAGTTAGTCACATAGTTTTCAGATTTATCTATCATATAATCAAGAATATAATAGAACTAAAGGGAGACTTGGCATACAGCCCGATCCGGTTGGGGAGAGTTCTGGCCCGGCCGGGCTGGAGCTCTCTTTACCTCGTCTCTCTTGGTTTTGTTGTAATAGTTTTAGACAGCTGGGGATTTATTTTGATACACTGAGCTCCTCTCTCCTCTATCTTTCCATCTTTTCATTTATGTGCATCCATGTCCCAGAAATGCTTGTTACTAACCTAGCTCTGGGGAGTCATTCCCCGGAGTCCTTATGTTCTTTTTTCACCAGCATGTTCCCTTGGATCAGAGAGGCTCCGAAATCAGGGTAGCAGCTGTCGCCATGGTCCCGCTACACGTTCTGGGATGCCATGTTCAACTGCTACACTGCGGTGCCCTGCTACGTGCCTGCTACGTCCTGCTACGTCCTGCTACGTCCTGCTGTGCCTTGTAATGCCGCACAGCGTCTTGCTATGCCATGAACTACTACAAAGAACTGCTACAAACTACTAATTTTTTCTATTTTTGTTATTGCCACTCTTCATTCTAACCCCAACCGGCCCGTCAGACACCGCCTACCAAGAGCCTGGGTCTGTCCGAGGTTTCTGCCTAAAAGGCAGTTTTTCCTCGCCACTGTCGCACTGTTGCTTGCTCTGGAGGAGACTACTAGAACTGTTGGGTCCTTGTAAATTCTGGAGTGTGGTCTATCTGTAAAGTGTCTTGAGATAACTCTTGTTATGAATTGATACTATAAATAAAATTGAATTGAATTGAATTGAATATATAGCAAGGCCATAGCCTAGTATCATAAAAGACAGGCACGTGACAAAACTGAACTGTGTAAATAAGAAATTATTCTAATAGCTTGGATAGTTACAGCTTATGACTGGAGACAGCCACACAGTGTTAAAGCCATTGATTGATAGCCTATTGCTTTGTAAAAGCAACAAAAATCATATTTTGAATGAATTTATCAAAACGTCTGCAACCCATTGTCATTTACATTTTCCCTTAAAGGCATCATATCTATAAAATGATGTCTATAAAACCTAGCATGTCACTTTTTAAGGTTGTTTATGCCATGTGCACTCTAGCCGTGTAGTTTTCTGACCTTGAACGCATCATTACCAGCTCCCATAGCGCCCCAGCAGGCTGCCTTGGGGACAAACAGGTTTAGGTTACAAACTTTGATGAAGCAAAGAGCATCCAGTGTGGAGGAGTCACCATGTCTCTGCCGGGCCACTTCGGTGCTCTGAGGACCAGGGAGCTGCGAGAGCTGCTGGAAGATGAAGACAAAATCAATGACATCACCAGGTGCAGTGACAAGGTGAGTGTCTGACACAGAGACCGACAGGAACATTAAATTAGACACAAATAATTTGGATTGCAGACAAAAACAACTTTGCATATATCATGTGGATTACATTTCTTCACATTCTTCTAGAAAACAAAACTCTCTCTCTGTTTTTTTCCCAACTATTTCTATTTTTTTCCAGTTTCAGGGGCTGCAGAAGGCTGCAGAGAAGATGCTGGTTTCAAATCAAATAATGGCCAAAGTAGGTCTGTCTCAAAAACCTAAATTTAAAGATGCTAAGTTGTTACTTGCAATGAAGTACAAGGAACTGGAAAATATTAGAAGCATTATCCAGGCCAAACACGAACAGCTTGGTGAGTTTTAAAATTCTATTCTGGATATTATATTTCTGCTATCTTTTTTATTACCGTACCTAGCTGCCTTAACTCTATTGCATATTTTGTTTTACAGCGGAGAAATACAATGTCCATTATGCTCAGTGGAGTCTCGTTACGAAGATAAATCATGCAGAGGAGGAGTGTGAGGTAAGTATTTCTACCAGTTTGATTTGCATCAGTGTGGGGTGTATTTTCTTCCATAGATAGTTTTACAATACAGCTTATGTTCAATTAACATGGTAAAAATTAGTTTTAACACAGATAATAGGATCAGAGGGATATTCTCATAAAAAAAAACATGCCACAGATAACAAAAGTCAGCAAGCTAATGTGTCTCTTCTAAAAAGTAACTTCACATTATGACGAGTGTGTCCGATAAATGTGAGACCAGAATTCATTACCTATTCTTAGAGGTTTGCTACACTTTTTGTTTGTCACATATTAACTTACATAAAATGTCAGTAATTTTGTTTTTAGTTGGTATACAGTATATGTCTGTACTGTATTTTCTGACACCATATGGCAAGGCGGAAACACACCACCGTCCCTCTTATAGAAAAGGTCTGGAGGACAAGGCAGTATTGAAGACAAGACAAGAAGGGACATGTCAGAAACAGCTGGTTGAAAGGAAACACAAGCACAAATAATACATGTCAGTCTAGTTGTTTCACACTTAAGAAAGCCAATATTTCAGGCTGTTAAGGAGAGGTCTAATTTGGTGTAACGTAATAGCCATGTGTGTGTGTGTGTGTGTGTGTGTGTGTGTGTGTGTGTGTGTGTGTGTGTGTGTACAATGTATATCCCTCGTAACAGATGCTGTTTCAGAGGTTTGAGGAAAGGAAAACAACACTGGAAGATTTCCTGGATGCCTTTCTCAAGTTACGGAAACTCCAGCACATTAACATGTTCCTGGTGAAGAAACTCCAGGAAATAATTGAGTTTAAATCAACTCAGAGGCTCGGTGAGATTCCCACTGACACTCTGCATTCCTCAACAGAGAAGATACACAACTTTTGCCACTCAGCCTGCAGTCTAACCCCATCTGTGGCCTGCTGCCACCATTCATTCCTGCTGCACTGCGGCACCCACATGAACGCTGCTCACTGTCTACAGCATGTTCCGTTTTGCCATGACGACGTTAAGTCCATATGTCCAGGAGTGTACGGACGAGGCCCCAAATGGCCAGCAAGACCGGTACGTCTTCAGCCTCTGGTGCAGCAGAGGAGGCATGAACAAGCTCCACAATGAAACATCAGCCTCAAATACATGTTTGGTATCTCATCAAAGTTAACAAAGTGGAAATAGTTTCTGGGCAAAGCTCCCATAGTATCATGAGATCTATACATTAATTTGATGTCATAGGGCATCATTTGAAACAATTTTTGTGTATTTAAGTTATTACAACATTAATAAATACTGATGGACAGAGAAGTTCAGCGTATTATAGGGTAGGAAAACATTGATATATATATATATATATATATATATATATATATATATGTATATTATATATATATATATATATATATATAATTGATGTATTGCATTGGCAGTGGTATCCAAAGGCACTGGGCACAGACAATGGATGGTTTATTACGTATAGAGGAAGTACATGTCAACCTTTTTTTTTTTGCAAATCTGGCAATACAGTCTCAAACTTTTGACTTGGACATTTCAAGCAAGAGTCTCTTTGAGTGAGGAAGACAATACAAAAAAACTCACGTGGTTTCATAAATCCAACTGTCCAATCATCATTCTTCAAACACTATATTCTACTGACAAATATTGACATAATGCTCAAAAAAGGTCAGACTTTTTTTTTTTATAGTTGCCCCCTTATATTGGGCCAATAAAACAGAGATCCTTAAGCACAATTACGATTATTAATATTAATTAAATTATCATAAACAGACTGCTTCTAATTTTAGGTTACTTTTTAGGTTGCTTTTTTGAACTTGACATTGGTGAAGTGCATCATCATCATCTGAATGTGAGAAAACTGGTTCAGCCAGATGACAAGCAACACCCATTGTAAACATCTGATTGCACAATAGGAAGATATTATCATATCTGGTAAAAACATATCTGTTTCCTCGAGTCAGAAAAAAAGTTGGTCACAGTTGGTACAGTGAACTTGAACTTCTCACCCACACTCGATATCTCTGATCGTCTGTGTGCCGAGACTCCTGCCACTTGATTTACTCACAGTTCCCCCCTTAACATTTACCTGTATGTCTTTTAATGAAAGGCCAAAGGTAATCTTGTCAAACTCATCACTTGTTCAAAATCTTTGTGTGTCCCAACTCAATTAGGTGGCCTAAACACGCGTGCGGGTTAGCCAGAGTGCCATATGGCCCAGAACAGCTTGCCATACTAATTGAACCATGGAGAAACCTCACTGACACTACAGGAGCTGATTACCAAGGTGGAGCATGTTTAGAGGCTTTTGTTACACCGCAGACTTCAGTTACATCTTTGTCAGCAGCCTCTTTTGTCCCTCAAGACTCAAATTGGGCAATTTTCGTGTCTGTCAGCTGATTCTTTTATCTCCTCTTTCCCCTCCGTATCTCTGCATTGTTTGATGGAGAAGCCAGTTATTTCTGCAAAGAAACATGTGGAGCTCATATATACAGCTTTAGACATCAAATGATAATCACTTAATTGCCAAAATGATATTGAATTAGGATATAACATATTAAAAGCCTATTCTTAATGTAAACTTGGCTATTAGGAGAAAAAAAAGCCTGAGTCATGTCTGAAAAGTGTCAGCATTGAGCCGTATCTCAGTTAGGGGGTGTTTTATCATCACATTGTTCCCTTGAATGGTCACATATAAAAGGGATTATACAGTGGAGTATCTATAACAGCCTCCAGTAGTAGAGCAGGTATGGAGTGACAGTTGGTGGGGTTTGTCATGTACGAAACGTGGGTTATTTATCTATTTATTTATTTTAAAAACCCATTCCTGGTTTATTCCATTCATACTGTATTTCACATGTGGATTATGTCTTGTTGGTGTGGTTACAGTGTCTGTTTTAATTGTATGCTTCACTGATGCCTACAGTATTACATTTAGACTTTTCTATTTCTATATAGTGTGTACCCTTCATAGATACAAGGATACATTGGATTGGATTTTTAGGTTTTAAGTGGTAAATTCCTGAAATTTACTTTGGCAGTATAGCCTTCAGAACTGTGGCTCATTCCTGATAGAGCAAACATGGTAAGTTGATAAATGAATTAGTCAACTGACAGAAAAACAACTATCAGTCAAATCAAATGCTCCAAGTTCCAGGTTCTCCATTGGGAGGATTTGCTGTTTTTTCTTGTTTTATGTGACAGTGAATCTGAACTAATTTTGGTCTTGGGAGTGTTTAGTCAGACCAATGAAATTGGGATGAGTATTTTTCTGACATTTTAAATATTAAGAGACTCTGGAAAACAGAGAACTCCCACTTCGACAGGTACATCCATCAACTCCAATTTTTTCACATCATAAAAACATAAATGTTTTACCAGGAACAAGATATTAAATGCAACACCCAACCAAGACCAATGAACCAATAAATGACTGTGCTCAATAAATGTACTGTAAATCTGACCCGGGTAAACCCTGCATCCCCATCCACACCAGACCTCACTCTGTGAATGGGAGTTTTTTACAGCAGACATTTTGATTTGTGATTGTAGGAAAGCAAGTGTTAGTCACAACTTTACCAATGACTCAGGTAAGTGTCTCCGTAGCCTTAACAGTGAGTCAGCACAATACTAGGACAAGCCAAAACATTATTTATTATCATTCATTCTTTTCTGTGAAAAAGGCCAATTGAAAACATTATTAGAAAAATTGCTAGAAAAGATGTGTACAAGTCAGTAACATTTCAATATTAATCATTCCTGGAGTTTTTCCTTTGAGATAGGCTTCCATAATTAAATGTGCAATTTAATCCCTGAGGCAAAACAGGTCGAGACCAGCAGCAGTCTAACCGCACTGTCTCTTCTAAGTGTGTGCCGTGTGGTGCAGACTGTCCTAGCTTTGCTACAACAATAACACCAATCCAGTGACAAACCAGCTGCCAGACAGGTCAGAGCGAAGAGTCCCGGGACTGTTGAAATCTCGTGACAGCTCTCTTAATTTGCTCGTAGCTCATAAACATCACAATGTTCCAGGAACCCAGGCGAAGAAAGGAGGGCACAAATCTATAAAAAGTGTTCAAGAAAAAATTGCAGTTTTTCATGAACTTTTTGCTTTTGTCAAACGTGAAACTATTGTTTCGGTGGTTCTGACATGCTCACTTTTGACTACTTACCCCTTATAGAAAGCTGTGGGTCCCTCTTTCGTCAGCATGGTTAATGCACAGTTAATAGCACTGCTGTACGTCCCAGGTGCTGAATTCATGTAGCGTGTTTTCACAACATCCACCGGAGATGCTACGACGGTGGTGCAGAAACCTGCCGCGAAGCCTGCTGTGAAGTGACACGGCATATTGTCTGTGGGGGAAAAAAAAAACAAGAAGAGCAATAAGGTGTCTGAAATGCTGAGGCCTTAATGTGATGAGTTTGCACTAACCTGTCATCAGGTCATACTTGAGTATGAGCTCCTTAATGATGTCATATGTCACCAGCTCGGAGCAGTTTACGATGGCATTACGAGTTATATTTGGCAGACAACCTGAAAAGAAAGAAACGTTTTAAACAGGAAAACATTCCATGCCGCAGAATCCGAGATATTGTTTTTTATTCTTTGAATTCTTCCTTTGTCAAAACCAGGTGCCTACACTACCCAAAATGCAACTCTAACTGCTGACAGTTGAATCAGAATTTCAAATCAAAGTAACTAAGTAACTTATGGCTGTCAACTTGACATCTAAAACTTAGGCTCTGTAAAAAAGACCTGCAGTGCTACCTTTTAGAGATTATGTATATATAGAGATTATTAGCTCTTGACCAAGGCAATATGCCCCCCCCCCCCCCACACACACACACACACACACACACTCAGGATGCAGCCCACTCACTCTGACATCTCTCCATTTGAGCATGCAATACTTCCTGAGCATGTGTGTGTATTTCAGGCCTGTGTGTAGTGATTACTATCAAAACATAATGTCAAATTTTATTCCCCCACTAGGGATCAATAAACACTAAAATTAAATAAAAAATTAAATAAAATTATAATTGACTTTGTACCACCTACTGTAGGCCAAACTAACATTTGTTGCCCATTTTAATTTACCCTTCCAGAGCCCTCTAATGCCCTCCTGTCTGGCGATGGTCTTGTAGGCATCAAAAGTGCTGCTGTATCTCTTCACAGAGTTGCTCTTGGGCTGGTGGACCTGAGCCTGGAGCCGGATTTTCACCACATCAGTGGGCTGAGCAAAGGCCACCGCCATCGCTCCGGTGCTGCAGCCCGCCAGCAGCCGAGTCCCGATTCCTGCATCTGCGATGCAAGCAAAGACACTTGTTTTCCTCCAATGTCGCACGCAAGTTAAGTTAAGGTTTCGATAATGATGACATATTAAGTTAGTGTAATTAAGTAGACACAAAAGAATACATTTGGCTGGGGAATTGTCCTTTCATAACATCTGTTATGCTTTTTTATTTGCCTGTCAATAAAACGTTTTACTTGCAAATAAATCAACAACAAATAACAACATGCTACATGTAAGGTTTTCCTGATTCTGAAGCTTTGTGATAAGCATCACAAAGCAGACGTCTCTCCAGATATAGCAACACATTCTCCCTCCCATCTTGTTAAATATGGACAACATAGTTGCAGGGATGGATGGAATTCTATTCCCTGAAAGAGGAATCTGCTTGTTGCCCTATATGTGAATATATTCAATATCCCATGTTTGTATCTGCTGTAACAGAAATCTGCAGATTACAGCTGAACTTACTGCTAAGTCTTGCATTTCTGCTAAACAGGGACGGATTAAATCGGCTCCATTTGGACACATACTTTCTGACCCTCTGGTGTAGAACTGCTTCATGGTGTCGTACAGGCCAATGCGGACTGAGGCAAAGCCCATCTGTCTGTGCAGCCCTGCCACCAGTCCGTTGTACAGACTTCTCGGGCCCTCCGTCTTCACCATGGTGATGATGGTGCCAAACACACCTCTGTATTTCATCCTCTGGCCTTTCAATGAGGACTTGGATTCACCTTGAATCTAAATGCACAACAAAATGTTACAAACATTCTATCACATGTGACTCACAATGTCTAGAAACTGTTGCTGGGAGAAACCAAAATGGGCCTCAAGGGTTGTATAATTACCATGTCAGTCTCTTATGATGTTTATATCTCACCCTCACTGCCTCCCCCATTACTCCCTTGCTCCCACACCTCCCCCTTCACTCCCCTGTGGTGTGTCTACCTATCCCAATCCCTCCACCACAGCAGCATATTTCATCTCCTCCACAGACATGTCCTTGGTAACAGAGTAACACCCATCTATCTATCTATCTATCTATCTATCTATCTATCTATTACAGCATCGGTTTGACATGTACTTGTGTTAAGATTTCCCCTTAAAGGTGCTCTAAGCGATGTAACGCATGTTTTAGGCTACATTTGTTGTCACAACATCGCCTCACAATTTGCGAGCTGCCTGTCCCCAGAACACACTGTAAAAAAAAAAGCTAATCTTGTTTTGTTTAAAATTACTTTGAATGTCAACAAGAAGTTGCTTAGAGCACCTTTAAGCCAGAGCCTGCTGAGAAACGATGCAGCAAGCAGGGCTGCAGATACCAATGAGGACATGGCTTGTTCCTAGGGATTTGGGGGTTGTAAGCACCTGAGGAAGGGGAATATGGAAGTGGATTAGGGCCATATGTGAAAAATATATTTGAGTTCTCAGTTTAGTCAGAATTGTGAGATTAAACTCAGAACTCAAATACATTTTTCACATTGGCCCTAATCTTCTTCCATAGTATTCAGATGTTTTACTTAAGTAAAAGTAACAATACTACAGTATACTTCTAAAGATACTCCGGTTCATGTAAAAATCCTGCATTCAAAATCCTACATAAGTAAGTAGCAATACTACACTATTACTAAGGGTACTCCGTTACATGTAAAAGTCCTGCATTCAATATCTTAAGTACAGTACTAAAATTCAAATTCTTTACTTAAAGTACCAAAGGTGAAAGTACTCATCTTGCAAAATGCCCCATATACTGCTTAGTGGCCTAATCTATAATAATACATGGTCATGTAAATATGTATATTTCCTATTGATAATCTAATTCAGCTCAGAAACAAGTAACTAGGGTTACGGAAAATGTAGTGAAGTAAAATGCAAAATATCTGCTGCCAAAAATGTAGTGGAGTTGAAGTTGAAAGTACCACAAAATCAAAATATCCATGCAACAAAAATTTCCTTTGGGATGAATCTATTTATCAAGAGTCTATCTAAGTAGGCTATATATCTACAGTAAGTACTTTAAAACTGTACTTGTACTTGAGTAAATGCACTTAGTTACATTCAACCACTGGTAAAGTGCTTTGGCAGCATTCTGTAATGTGATGAAATTTACAGAAATGTAATTAAAAAGTGAACTTAATAATAAAATCTATACATATAGCTAGAGATGCTACACATGTTTTAAGTGTGTGTAGTCACAAATGAGGGGATTGGTTGAGGGGTTCCAGGACCTCAGTATTCCCAGCAGTGCATCATCATCAATCAGCGCTGACTTTATGTCCAGGTGATGGTCCTCACCTGCAGTCGGACTTTGGCTGTGTCCAGAGGGAAAGTGACCAGCTCGGCCACACAGCCAGCTGCTCCGGCTGAAAAGATCTTGACAGCGGCTGTTGGGGCCAGATCAGCACTTCCTCCAGCAACCATGATTAATGACACAGCTCAGCCCAGAGGATCAACAGAGAATTAGGAACAATACAAACGGAAGGCAGACAGGCAGATCCTGTCCCGTGTGCGCTTTAAAGCATTGTATACAAGAACTGGAATATTTAATCAAGTCAATCCTCTGAAGCGTCACGATAGATCCAGGTGTGCTACCTGAGCCGACGTTGAGTTTCAGGTATGGAAAAGTTTGACTTTTGAAAGCCAAGTCCTCTTTTTGTGCCGTTACCGTTAGCCATAAAAAAAGGCTCCAACTTCTCATGCCACTTTTAAAGAGTACAGAAACATCCGGGCTCCGCGCTGCAAATCAACGCAAACACCGCCTGCAGTAGGCTAATGGACGGACTGAAGCCGAGTGTCGGAGGCTTCCTGCCCCAGATGTTGACTCTTTTATCCGAAGCTGCTGCACCGCCCTGAAGGAAACCAGACACACTGCATGCAAACAACTCGCTTCATTATGATTCGTTTATTTCACACGTCACCACTGTATCATTAACCACAATTTCAGAAGGTAGGCCTACAATGATCATATGTAGACCGCGTGAAATGGGGAACCCCAAAAAAGCTAGGCCTACCAAAAGCTTTTTTTGGAAGGTGGCCCGATAACAATAAAGATACAACAGAGAACACAGACACAAAAAAATCATCTTAATATAGTCAAATAATAATTTATACTGTTTATTGATCCCCAGTGGGGAAATTACAATTTACACTTATATAGTAATCCCTACACACAGGCCTGAAATACACACGTTTAGGACCTATTGTGTACAAATGGAGTTGGAGATGTCAGAGTGAGTGGGCTGCCAGTGCTGAACCAGCACCCTGAGCAGTTGGGCGTTGGGGGGATCCGGTGCCTTGCTCAAGAGGTGCCCAGGAGGTGAAGTGGCATCTCTCCAGCTACCAATCCACCATCCATACTTGTGGTCCGTACGGTGACCTGAACCAGCGATCCTCCAGTTCCCAACCCAGCTCTACGGACTGAGCTACTGCTAGGTGGGCCAAATTTTCTGGGCTGGAAAAGCAGGGAAAGGGTAGGCAACCTTGCCCCTTATGACCTCATAAGTAACAAGATTCCAGATCAGCCCATCTGAGCGTTCCTTTTCTTAAAGGCAGAGCAGGATACCCAAGGCTCGGTTTACACCTATCACCATTTCTAGCCACTGGGGGACCATAGGCAGGCTGGGGGAACTCATATTAATGTTAAAAAAAACCTTGTAAAATGAAATTTTCATGCCTTTAAATATGAGTGCTTGACTGAGGTGTGTATAGTGTTTACGTTTCCTTATTGTATGAGTAAGTTTATTCCTTTAAGTAGTGTATATTTCCTTGTTCATGGCACAGATGGGTTTTTATGCATGGTAGATTTGAAGATACCGTCAGTCTTCTCTTTGATAGTACAACAAATGGAGTTTGTGATCTCCTTTATTAGGTTGTCATATGCAGTGTCAGGATCATTGCAGTCATAGACTGCTTCCCCTGCTTGGGCCTGTGAGTTTTCACTCAGTTGTTGCAGGGTTCTCTCATTTAGTACTTTAGTTTTTTGCTGTGGTAATGTAATCTTACTCGCAAAATCTAGTATAATACAATTATAAAATGATTAGTACTATCAGAAAACACCAGACTCTAGCCTAGAAGAAGAATGTTTAAGTGTTGATGAAGTCACTTGCAACATCATCTCTGGAGATATCAACATTGAAATCCCCTATCAGGCCACCGTCTGTGTCTGTGACTTTTTTCAGTATTTGTGAGGTTTATCTTAATAAAAAGTGGATCAGAATGATTATCATCTAAGACAATGGCAGTTGCTCAGTCCTTAGGGAGTTGGGTTGGGAACCAGAGATTTGCTGGTTCAAGTCCACATGTGGACTGAAGTATGGTGGTAGCTGGAGAGGTGCCAGGTCACCTCCTGGGTACTGCCAAAGTGCTCTTGAGCAATGCAATGAACAACCAACTGCTTGGGGTGCCTTTCTATGGGCAGCCCCCTCACTCTGACATCTCTCCATTTAGTGCAGGTATAGGTACTGAGTGTATGTGAAATTCAAACCTACGTTATAATACAGAGTGTAAATTTTAATTTCCACTTGTGGGATTATACATTATTTTTAACCCTCATGTTGTCCTCGGGTCAAATTGACCTGTTTTCCTATTACTAAACTAACATGATTGATTCCACACAAGTACAAATCTCTATTTTCATTATTTTTTTCATTAATCTTATTCAATTTTATAGCCTAGTATTTGGAGAAAAAAATATTGAAGTGATTTTGAAATAGTATTAGGTAAAAGTTGACATATTCCAGTCTGTGATTATCAAACAACATCCATTCCTTTGATTTTAGTCTAAATAATTCCTAATTTCTGCTTTTCTAACTCAAACATTAGGTAAAATTTCCTAAACATGAGGTTTATTGACCTTACATTCCAAAAATAGCTGTAAAACTAAAGTTAATATGAAGGTGTCACGTAGTGTTAAACGTCAAAAAAGTGGCAAACATAAGTGTTGAAAAAGCAACAAAAACGTACTATCGTTAGGCAACCAATAACATCAGAGCTACAAAGTTTGAGAGTAAGGTAGCTAATTCCTCATATTTCCACAAGCTTCTAATGTTCAGGTTAAAAATGAGTAGTTATTTGTATTATTTGAGCTTTTTAAATGTTCAGGAATGTAATATTTACAATTTAAATTCTTATCTATATCTATTCAGTGTTTTACATCCTCTCCATCATACTTCAAATCATCGAAGGTCGTATGGGAAAATAGAGTATTTAATTTGGTTGACCAAAGAGTGTGCTGGGATCATATAAAAATAACACATACACATAAAACCCATCCATACACACGCACACGCTTACACGGATAACGTTAATCTGCTACTATTGTCAACAGAAAGTAAACTAGCTCCCTTTTTGATTAGCTCTCTACCCACATTATGCCTAGAGCTTGTAAGGAAAGTATTTAAATAAACAGTAATGTTTGTAATACCAAAGGTTTTCTGAGGACCACAGTGACGAGAGCCCCTTGGCCTGGATGATTCACCTGCTTTTAACTCTAGTGTTGTCCTCCCGGGTCAAAAACAAACAAAACATTTGACATTTTTGTACCTTTTGACCCGATGACAACAGGACAACAGTCTCATAACTTCATCAAACAGGACACAGACAACCCCCCACCATTGAATTAATAATTTAAAAAAAAATTGGGCTTTTATCCAAACAGTTCAACAACCAATTAAGCACATGTTCAAACAGGCAGGACACACATGTTAATGTAACCGTAGGGCTGTTCCAAGAAACAAGTTCTGGTATAATAAAAAAAAAAAACAGTCATCAGCTACAGGATGGATGTATGGAAACAAGCCTGTGTTTTTCTCCTGTCCCGGAATAGATAAGCAGTGTAGTCAGCGCTGTGGAGATAGGTCTGGCAATGTGAGACTATGCACATGATAAATCTTTACTTTATAAACAACGTATACTGTATGTCAACCATATACAAAAGTATCCAGAGTTGAAAACAGTTAATATTTATTTATGAAAATACCAAACATTAAATTTACATGATCTGAAACCTCTGAGCTGTACAAAAACCACCAACGTACTACCGATTGTCTTCAAAGTGAGCTGCAAATATTTTTGCTATTCTTTCAGTCTCTTTCTTCATGGATGATGGGGACATATTGGGACGCTGTCGAGGACCTCTGGGATGTGGAAAGCTGGAAAGTGAAGAGCACGGCCCCTGGAAAGATCCAAACAGACACACACTTGCAGTGTGAGTGCTGCAGCGAAATAACACTTTCACTGCAACACCCACATGAGCCAAATAACACTTATCTATTGCACTCAAAACAATCAAGCATACTGACCGATTAGTCAAAGGATAATTGATTGTGTGGGTTTGAGGTGTGTGGTAACCTGGGTGACCGCTCAAACAGAACAAGCCTTTCTTTGATTACTGTTCATGGGGAGACAGTTTAACAGGCAGGCCACGTGTCTGTCTGTAGTACAATCAGGAAAATGTGCAATAAGTTAATAGCTCAAACAGGTTCTTTAAACAGGTCCTTCCTGTAAATTAACATTATTAACATAACATTGCGTTCCATCTTAAAGTCCAGCACCTCCACACATATCTCCACACCCTACTTGAAACAGGATCCATTAACAAAGGTGTGACGCAAGAATATCTTTCCATGATACACTGAGGAAAACTCTGAGGAAACTCGTGGACATTAACATTAGTGTGCTTCCTCAGTTGTGCAGAATATTTACAATGCATATCTTTTTAGTGATACCATAACGTCTCTTTCTTAAGAGAATACAATTAACTGAAAGTTACTATAAATTTTAATGATGAAGCAATTTGGCTAAAGTGGACTGAAGAACTAATGTCAACAAACAGACAACATTCCAATCGATCCATCTAAAGTCATTTTATATGTTTGTATTGTGTTATTTTAAAGTGCCCATATTATAATTTCTTTTTTTTTAAATTCACATGTTATCATCATGTTATTTTTTGTTTTCCACACGCATACAAACTTGGAAAAAAAACTATCCATGCTGTTTTGAGTGAGATACAGGTTTCTGAATGTCCTCCGCCTTCAGTCTCCGGGTGAACCGAGACAAGGTGGCTAACCGTAGCACATGCTAGCACTAGCATGCTAGCTCGTTCTCGATGGCATAAGACAGCTACAACACACACTAGTTCACAATAATCTCCAAAAGAACAACTTCCATGTTCCTGTTCTGCAGGTATTCCACAAGTGCCCCTCGTCTAGAAGAAGTCTCCCAGCTAATCCTGCCTTGGACTGACCAAAGTTGGAGAAAGAGTTATCTAGCTGATGTGATCTTACCAAGCTACTGCGCATGTGCGACTCCCAACAAAGATAGTAAAGAAGTGAGATGTCTCACTCTGTAGCTAAACCAAAGACTTAAACACACAGGGTGAAAACAGGATCTGCAGCATTGTGCAGTACAACAAAAATATGGTGTTTTTTGAAAATGAAACATTGTAAACCTATTCTGGTACACCCTCAAAATACAATTATGAACCTGAAAATGAGCATAATATGGGCGCTTTAAGATTTCAGTCCTGTTTAAGTTTAGAATTTGTACTTGATTGAAAACAATGGAATTTGCGCTTCAAGTTTTGCGGTGTGGTTGATACATAACTTTCAAGTTTTCAGAGTTGTGTGCATAGTTCCATTTTGTGTGTATACAATGGAGAAAAACTGTAATATAGCATATTCACCATTGTGCTACATGGTGATTAAGAGTTACTTACATTTCTTTAACAGAGAAGAATACAGCTTTAAGTCAAACCTGCCCCCCACAAAAAATTAAGCATCCTATGAAGTTTCGCTCATGATGTGACATTTTAAAGACAAAATCACCTGACACCTGTCTGTCTAAATATGTACCTATGGTAAACACACAGTGCAGAAGGACAGGTTTTGTTCTTGCATAAAAACAGGTGCTGAATGCCTCTGGATACATCACAGCGTACGGCTAGAATCAATCACACAATAATCTGTTGATCTTAAGATTGTACAAACTACTAAGTCACCTTTCCAACACAACATACTAAGATTTTTTTACAGCAAATAAACATGCAACAGAGACTGATGAGCAAATAGTGTACACATTTTTCATTGCAGTGTAAACAATGGCCGGAACAATGAACACCAGATGTACTCATGCTGATCCTATAACAGTGTGTGTGTGTGTGTATATATATATATATATATATATATATATATATATATATATATATATATATATATATATATATATATATATATATATATATATAGACAAACATACATACATACATAATCATATATCACATATTATCATCTGTGTTTAGATGGTGTTTAGTTAATTATGCTGAACTTTAGTTGGTATGCAATGTTACAACTCTTGACTGGTCTCTGTTGACTATGTGTCATGTGAAGTGGAAATGTATCTATAAATAACACCCTGCTTTTGCATAGTAGTTGGTTACTGATGTCAACTGACAACAAATTCTACTATTTTTAATGTCTACTTTATCAAAACAAATCTCTAAAAATAGGACTGTGTGTAAAAAAAGAAAAAAACTAGATACTTCAGTGAGTGGAGAGTATAAAGTGGAGAAAAAGAGCGAGTGAGTGTGAGTGCCAGAAGTTGAAATGGTGACAAATACTCACAGAGTTGCTGGCGGTCTGGGAGAAAGAAGGAGCTAAACGTATGACTCTCATAGATGCCTCCAGTTGGTGAGAAGGGAGGAAGAAATTAGGGACTTCCACAGGGACCAAGCTTAATGTAGGATGTTAAAAAACATAAATACAGTATGATGGTATCAGGCCAGTCAAGATCAAATTTCATGAGATACTAAAGCTGGTAAATGCCAAAAAAGGACATTTATAATCACATGTTATAAATCAAAGTAGGTGTATATGTTTATTCGCCTTAACATCCTATTTAGCAACTGTACAGACGTTAGCCGTAAACAGACTGTATGTTCATTATGGGACTGTGTCTGTGTGTGCTTTTTTCTGTCTTTACTCTCCAGTCTCTCTCTCCTTTAACTCTAGTCTCTGTATATTTATGAAGATGATTAATAAAGCCCAGAGACAGGTGCTAATTCTTTGCTGAAGTTAAAACATTTTTTTTAACTCATGGAGACATGTCTTTGCCTCAATTTGCACCGCTCTAAGCACATTTGCATCTTTCCATTGACTTCACATGCAAACTCTACACAAACTGTTCACACAAAGACCCAGTGACAGAGGGTGGCATCCTCTGTTAATGTCATTACACCTACACCTACTTTTTTCTGTGCATATGCATGAAGCTGAAGGACAATTCCGTCACTCAACGAGTTTTGCCATGAATCTTTGACCCAAGATGACCTTCTAAAACAAATTATAACAGCAAAAAAATCGAATCTGACAGGCAACAACAAATACAGATCAAGGATACGTTTTGGAGTCTTGATTGTCCAGGGAGCATGAAGCATCATGGGTATCTGTGGTGTGCAGTGTGGTGGGTGATGACGCTCTGTCATCTGACCCCTTGTTGGGTTCTTTTCTCTCATCTACAGCTTGAGGTGTCCTTTCACCATCTCTCTCTGTGTCTGTAGTGTCTCCTGCTGATCCATCAAAACTGTCATTTTGTTGACATTCGCGTTCTTCTTTTCTGGCACATTTGTGTTTTCCACTAGAGTCGTGAGTTTGCAGATTTACCATCTGCCTTTCCTCGTCTTGGCTCATATCCGGCTCTTCTGATTCCTCCAGGCTCTCCACGGAGACCAGGTCAGGGTCTGACATGATGCTGGTCCAAGGACTGGTTTTGTCTGTTAAAGAGGTCACCTCATTGAGGGGCCTCGGCTTCACCACAACCTCCTCATAATCTTTGTCTTCCTCTTCATCATCCTCGTCAGATTTCTCATCCCATGTGCTGCCTGACCGATCTCCATCTTTGTCTGCACCTTCTTCGCTTTCATCCTCGGACACAGCAACCCTGTGGTTTCCTCTGTCTTTTTCTTCCTCAGGCTCAGAGTCTGTATGCTCTTTGGGCATCTTTGGCAGTGGAGAGTGCAGAGGAGACAAACCTTTTGGGGAAGAATTAGAAGCTCTGCATGGACTGGAGATACTTTCACAGTTAGTTTGTGGGTTGTTGTCTGCAACAGGGGAACTTGTTGAGCTGCTCTGTGGGTCCGAGAGAATCGTTTCCAGGTGGTGTTCTTGTAGACCTGGATGAAGAAGACAGTGAAGATATTAGCAACACTGCTGTGTGGTGTTTATGACTCGTTCACAGATTGAAAATAAGCAAGCAATTACATCATCTTGGAAATTAGAGAAAACCATATATTGATTAATCAAGAATAAACAATTGTTGATTTTAGCCCTAAAGTAACGTGCACTATCTTGATGTAAATAACTTGGGCACTTTTAGACTGACAGCAATGCAGTGTTGACTTCATTCCAATAGTTAGACAGAGATTTCATCACCACTGGTCTTTATATAGAGGACTGAAGAAGTGAGAAGGTGTATCTCTCCATTTATGGTTAAAGGGAGCAAGCTAAACAGTAGACTGTGTCCGCAGTGAACTGGCTCAACTGCCAGGGTTGGGTAAACTAGAACAAAGTTTACTTTAAATAGGAAAATGACTATATATATATATATATATATATATATATATATATATATATATATATATTGGACATTTATAAAAGAAATGTACCGTCCATGTGTAAGAGCTTACCACTAATGATATTGTTGACTTGTCCAACTAACTGGTTGGACTTGAGAAGAAGCTGACATGTGTCTGTGTCTGTGTTCCTCTGGTCCTCGTGCTTGGTGTGACAGTCCTGCTCAATCGTGGTTTGGAATGTGGGAGTTGAAAGCTTACGGCTGAAGTATCTCTGGATGTTGTCCAGCTCACTTAGTTTTTTCCTGTAAAAACAAAGAGTCATAGTTAAAGCTAAGATCTAAAAAATAAATAAAATAATAAAATAAAAAAAGCAAAATTAGCAAGTAAAGTCATCAGTACTCGCAAATAAGTATGTAACACTTTTAATAATGCCCAGCAGCAGAAGGAAACAGACATGTTTCATCCTTAGCAAACTTAGCACTGTGTAGAGACTGTAATAGAACGATACCTGAGTGTTGAAAAGAGGAGTGAGCTGGAGGGATTGATGTCACCAGCACTGCTGCTACAGACAGAATGAGCGGCTGTTTGTTCCTGCAGACTCTGATGGTAAAGACGTACTCTGTCCATATGCTCAATGTGACGGTCGCCCTCACCGGACCTGAAAAAGAAGTAAAGACATTGAATTTAGACATTTTAAATCATGACTGTATGTAAATGTGCAATTGTTCTACAAACCTTTCGGAAAACAGCCTGTCCGTGTGGTCGGGCGACGAGATCTTCTGCTCGGGGTGCCGGCTGATGTGAGAGGGGAAGCTACTGTATGTGGCCGTGGTATGGTAGCTGAGAGGGAGTGCCTGGAATAAAGTCTGCAAACAAATGACATTAATTATTATTAAAATTAAACAAGTTGCTTTTTTGAAACTGTATGTACAGTATGAATACTTTTTCTCACCGGTGTGTTTTTGGCAACTTCCTCATTGACAGTTTTTCTTTGTCCTCGGAGATCGTGGACACCCTTTAGTGGAGTGATGGACACTTTGAGCTGGCCGTGACACTGACCACTGAAGTCTGTGATGTTGTACCAACCACACACTGACTGGAAGCCACAGACTAAGGGGGACAGGTCTACAGAGGAAAATCCAATGACCCTCTCCGTTTCTATGGGAATAAGAGTGAATAAATATATCAAAAGTTTAAATGTAATAACGTCACAAAGTGAATCTGTTCCCTTTACCTCCTTTGTGCCAGACTTTGAACACGAGAGACTGCTGTGGATCGACCAGTAGCTGCTTTGAAAGCCTGTAGATTCAGAACAAATCATTATCCCAATATTTGATTGATATTTGACTATTTCAGTGAACCAAAGATATCCTCAAAGATTTAAGTTAATGCCTGGGATATAGCTCGACCTGCACTCATGTTGATGGTCCCACACAGGGCAGTCGGTGTTGGCTATGACAGCTGTACACACTGGTTCTGCAGACTCTGCAGTGACGTACGAAACACAGCAGCATGGTGACCCTTCACTGCGCTCTGCTAGAGGACAGCCTGCCAGAAAAACATACCATACACATCATTATTACTGATAATGTAAGTAGAAAAAAGGGGAAAAAGATTTCAGGTCACAACTTCACCCTTCAGATTCAGGTGCATAGCCCGGTCCACAGCAACAGTCACAGGGAAAGATTCAGCCGTGGTCATTTCTGTGTGCTGCACAGATGTGATGTCTGGAGTTGTTCTGGGGGATTTATTCCTGTGTCTGCTTTGTGATTTTCTGGGTGTTGTAGGCAAGCGGGATCGATCTGCTGCTTCCACCTCTTCCGATAAGAGTTCTTCTTGGCTGTCCGAGTCCACCTGGGCGTCAACTCCAGCAGGGACGAAGCCTGCTGTCAGGGTGATGTGCACCCTGAGAGCAGCCCCTTGTAGATCTGCAGCTGAGCGTCTGAACAGCGGATACACTCCTGTAAAACCACAACACTGGGATTAAACACAGCCATCATTTAAGTAAAGCAATCCTAATCAGTTAAATTATAACCCAATCAATAAATTCTTACCACTGAGAGTAAGCTTCTGCTTAGGTGTCTTTGCAAGAGAGGACAGATCGACAAACGCTGAACCCACCAGTCGGTCTGTGTCTCGGGGTCTCTGTCTGTTGTCTTTTGTAAAGGCAACCCAAACCTGCACCTCCAGCTTCTCCTCTCGAAGATACCACATTAAGGGCTGAGTCCTCCTCAGCTTCACAGTTCTACTTCCCTGGAAGGCCACTGTGGCCTGGCCTTCCTCCTCGATCGTGGGGTGTTTCATCTGGGAGCAGAAGGCATCTTGGTCATAGAACTTGTACCTGAAGTAGCAGTAGGTGGAGCGCTCAAGTTCCCTGAGGCCTGGCAGAAGCAAGCAGTGGACAGGTACCCATGCTCTAGGCATTGAAAAAGTCAAAGACATTTTTCTAAAGCTGTCTCCCCAAGCTTCTTCATCATCATGCACTTCATTCTGGATTATTTCCCAGCTCAAACCCCGAGCAGCTTTAATGACTCTTTCCCTGTCTGAGTGGTGGGCAAATTTGACAGAGATCTCGAGGCCCCCGACCAAGATGTGCTGGTGCTGAGAAGAACTTGTTTCCTGAGGTATATACAGTCCAAACCATCCAGAAATACCTTTTAGGTTGGGAAAGTAAACAAAGATTACTGTGTTTGTCAGAAAATCTATTTGACCCAACAACTACTAATGAGTGCACACATACCTGTTCTTTTATGGAGGAGATCAGCAAGAGGTATTTTCAATATGCCCAACATCACTTCCTTTGGCTTATGAGTGTATACTGCTGCAACAAATAGCACAAAACAAATGAGTAACTTACAGACAGATATTGTTGACTAATATTAAAACTAAACACAAACTAAAGGATAAATTGTGGAATATCATGATGTCCAAAAACTTGTAGGTAAAACTTATTCACCATCCTTATATACAATTTGGAGAAGTTCTGGTAACACACTAATTTGTGGACTTATTTGATTTTGGTTCAAATGTATCCTGTACATATTTTTATTAAAAGGATAAGCCGGATAAAAGTAGGAGCACTGCTTGTTCAAAAACAAAAATATCACTTGTACGTAAATTGTTACCGCAAAAATAATTAAACATTATATTTTTTTGGTATAGGTTTCTTAAACCTTTGCGACTGTCTTTGTTCCAGACAGTGAAGACAGCAGAGGCTTCCTCCAGCTGCTCAGCCAGGCTGCAGGTTTCTCCACTGCTCCTCTGAAACAGCAGATCACAGGACATCTCCATGTGGTGGTCAAACTCTGGGCAGAAAGTCCTGGCAGCTATGCGGGTGCATCTCCTCTCACGCTCAGGCATGAAGGAGAGCTCGACTGTGACGTATGAGTTCACTCCCACACTGGCAAAGTAGCTGAATCTTTCATCTTGTTCTGATAAAACTCTGAAACAGATATGCAGAAAGACAATAGCAAGCTGAAGCAATTGAGGCCGTGTAGATGTATATTGGCCTGCATTTATCCCCTGTAATGACTGTGCTGTCACAAATGCGCTTTTTCACCACAGAATAAAATGATAAATGCTAGAACTAAGACTCATAACTGTAGCATTTATCTTGCTAATGAATTGACATAAACACCAGTCAGTGTTCATTCTGATTCTCCCCTCCCCTATCAGTCTGTTCGGCATTTTGTCTATCAGCTTCCAAAACTTGTAACTCCTCGTCTGTGTATTCTGGCTCAAAAATATATTTTCTAGATCTTGGTTTGATACCAGGTAAAAATCCTCTGACAATTCCTCAAAGTCATCCATGATCACCAGTGTTGTTCGCTACTAACTAGCTATTCACATTGGTTTTGTTGACGGAAGTAACTGTGGTTTTTGGTGTTGCGTTAATCACTATTTCTTTAACAGTCTATGTAATCCCTCCACCCAAGGACCAGTGCTTCGCCTTTCTGAGAATATAGTAGTTCCCAGTTAGTATGCGGTTAGAAAATGGCTGTGTCTCATGTGACCTTGTTTTTTTGTACACCCTGTGACTAGGCAAATCACAATATGTAAATGGAACCATGTTGGTGTTATTTTGTCACTTATCGGGAGCAGTAGGCTAGTGTGAGCCAGTTACCTGCAGCATCTGTGCTAGGCTAAGCTAATGCTGTTACAGTTACAGCACGCACGGAGATGAGAAGGGTATGTATCAACTGATCTAACTCTGTGGGTAACGGTAAATAAGCTAAAGTCCCAATAAGTGTGGCGTGTTCCTTTAAAAGTGTAACTCAGTATCCTATTTTAGCTTCAACTGCCTTTCAAAAACTAAAACCCACAAACTTTGCGCTAGTCATCCCACAATTGGAAACGTTTTCACATACATTTACTCAAGCAAACACAGCTCTCTGGGTCAGGAATTGTATGTTTGATTGCTCAGGGGAGTTTCCATTCCCTTAAATAGAGCGCCCATATTATAATCATTTTCAGGTTGTACAAGAATAGGTTTATATGGTTTCATTTTCAGAAAACACCATATTCTTGTTGTACTGCACATTGCTGCAGCTCCTCTTTCCACCCTGTCTGTTGAGCTCTCTGTTTTAGCTACAGAGTGAGGAATTGTACTTCTGTTCCATCTTTGTTGGGAGTCGCACATGCGCAGTTACTAGGTAAAGACTACTAGCCAGTCAGAAGCAGAGTAAGAGGGCCTACCTTGCTAGCAGCTAGGCGAACATAATAACGTGTGTTGCAAAGTGACGCACATTTGTCTCTGAAGTAAAGGCTGGACTACAACAGAGTTGTTTGGAGCAGTTTGTGAACAGTGTGTTTTCTGTTGGAGATGATAAGTCCCTTTGGGGTGGACTTTGGGCTTTTTCACTTAGTAAACCCATTACATGCACAAAAAATATATATGACACCATAAAGAAAAGAGAAAAGCCAAAAAAGCACAATGTGAGCAGTTTAAAACAAAGGAAGTTCTCAAGAGGACAGTGGTAGCGATGTACCTGGCGGCGGCCTGCAGCCCTGATGCTCTGTGCACCTGAACCACAAGTGTTACAACACGAGAGGCAGCTCCTTTACTAGTCTGACCTTCCGGTCTCACTGGTCGGTGCTTGTACCGAATGCACACATCTAGTAAGCCTGAAAAAAATAACAGATCAGTCACAACATTTAAGATGCTAAATGTTTCAATGCAGCATTATATTGCCATAACTCTTTGTGTCTGTGTACCTGAGGGCTGAGGTTGATGTCCTGTGGGACTGTCCGTCCTGGGAATCAGGGGTAGGGAGAACATTTGAACCTCATTAGGATGCTGTCTCTGCATGGTGACCATGGCACACAACTTGGACAACGGAAGCATTCCTTTGGCCACAAGCTGGTCTCGGACGTTTGGATAATAATATCTGCAGAGACATGCATTCTTTATATGAAACCAGTAAGTATAAGGCTATTCTAGGCTATATACAAATTGGAGAAGGGATCAATGCACAGGAAATGTAATATAGTTTCAGGGTGATGAGAACCTTTTAGTTGTAATGAATGCATGTTGAGTTCCATTTTTTTCTACTTGGACAAGACAACACAAACCTGCACCAAACTTCAAACTGGACACCTCCTCCACCGTTTAGGCCTTGGCTTGAAAGAGAGCTGAGCAGCAGCCTCTGAACAGGAACCCCTTCAGGAGCCAGAAGCACATGAGTCTCAGAGTGACCAAACAGCGGGTCGGGGATACAGAGAGTTGTGGTGGTACGAAACAGCTTCAGGTTCACGCCTGTTGGAGATGAGATACAGGTCAGACTGAAGCAGACGGTAGAAAAACTTGGAAAATTCTTGAAAATGTCATACAATAAAAAGGGCCTTACTACTCTCTATGAGGTTTTGATCCACTTTTGCAGCAGGGTCACCCTCCTGAGAGGGGAAACTGTACTGGATGTAGCAGTCAGCCTCACCCCACACTGTGGACTGCAGAGGTGTCAGCCCATTTACCTTCTCCACTCTTATCACAAACAGATGCTCTCTCATAGTTTCCTCTTGTGATGCAATCGCCTGAAGGAGAAACACAATCGTTAAATGAGGTGAAAGGGACTTGCCCACTTGTTGTGTGTACTCTTCACTCATTAAAGAAACAAAGAAGACTTGCAGTTAGTTAAAAGACGTGACAATTATTAGCTGACAAACCTGCAAACACACATAGAGTATATAGTACAGTAATGTAAGAGTTCATTGAGTCTGAACTTTTTCAGATCATAGTATGAGATGAGAAATTCTTGATTTGTTTGGTTAACATTTTTATAACTATTCAGCATGACCCTAAATCAACTTCTCACGCAAGCTTCTTACATATTTAAATTTCTAAATATAAGCAGCTTTAAACCTTGTTTACTTACGTATTAATGTATTAGTATTATTTAGTACTTTTACAATGCATCAGCAAAGATTGCCAAATAACTTTTCTTCGAAGAGCCTTTGAAGGCACTGTCTACCTGCAATTAATGCTTGACAAGAACACACACACACAAAATGGTTCAAGTATTATGCAAAAAAAATTAACCCTGACCTTTGTTTGTGAATGATGCTGGTGATCAAGCAGATGTACTGGTCTCACGAGATGAGACAAGCAGTCATATTCTTCATCCCTTGTGCGTTGGAGGGCAACTATCTGTTCTGATTTGCCCATAGCCAATACTACCCTCAGGTGACCTTTACAACTGCCTGAGAAGACATCAATGACTGGCATGTAGCAGTCCACCCCTAAGACAGGGTACTGCGCCTGGAGAAGAAGGTGGGTGATCTTTGGATCCCTGAAGGGGAGAAAAAACAGAGAGGGTCAAGGTACTTTATAGTCACATACTGTACATGTAGTGGAATAATTCATCTCTGTATTTAACCCATCCCTCAAGGGAGCAACGGGCAGCCCTTTACAGTGCTTGGGGACCAACTTCAGATCTGAGCCAGTGGAGAACCCAGTACATGTTTTTTGATAGTGGGGGAAACTGGAGCACCCGGAGGAAACCCACGCAGATATGCGGAGAACATGCAAACTGGGAAAGGCCGGGAACGACCTGGACAACTATCTTGCTGTGGATAGACTGTGGCTGTCTCACGTGGAGCCTCCCTGTGTCAGGTATATTTTAGTCCACATTTATTTTTTAGATATTGTATTGAAGGAATATCACAACGCCTCTCAGAGGGACAGGTTAAATAAAAAAGGATCCACATATTGGCTGCTATGAATATCACAGTTGTGATTTTGTAGTTTGTTATTTCTGGGGTTGCAACTACTGAATAATGATATCAATTTCCATTAAGCTGCTGACTATTTTCTGGAGTGATCAATCATCTGCCTTTTACAATTTCCCAGGAGCCAAAGTTGTTCTATACAAATAGCTTGTTTTGTTTGACAAATATATTTAATTTACTTTAATAGTGGACCAAGAAAGCCAACAAATATTTACATTTGAGGCCAGAAGCAGTGATTTGTCTTTACTTTTAGCAAAAAAAAATAACTTGGTTATCAAAAAGTTGTAGATATATTTTCTGTCAAACAAATTACTATTAATTTAGTAACTCGTTCCAGCTTTAATTACCCCATAAAAAGTTATCAACACCAATTTAAATACATGGTGATTATTCTGTAAACTCACTCCTAATCCAAAGAAAAAGTTTAGTTTTTACTTTTCTGTTTAAAAAGAATTATAAAAACATGTCTTTCTACGACTTGCCTAAATGACATGTAGAACTGGTGGAGAGGTAATTTCACAAGGCCGAGGAGTTGATCCTGCCCTGAACATCTGGTTTTCTGCCACACCTCGATTACCATCACGTTATTTTTCATCCGCTCCAGCAGCTTGGCTGTTAAGGCCACAGGAGTCACCTGTGACAAAGGATGGAAAAAAAGTCACGCGGGTCAGTGAGATTCTTCATTTACAACATAGATGAATGTGGTTTTCTTTGTAGCCTAATTAAAAAAATTAAGAAAATTTAAGAAGACTTGATCTCCTGGACAAACCTGAGCAAAGTTGAAAGAAGGATTTGCCTGACCCCAGCTGATGACAGATCTTGCTGTCTCATCACACCAGAGTTTACAGTTCAAGTACATGTTTGGAGCCTGCATGGGCTCACAGTTGAAGTTCTTTCCATCTGGCACCATGAGTAACGTATGCAGCAGGACCTCAGGATTCTCTTCCACCTCCACCTGCTGCCAGGATGTATGAGGTGATAGGTGGAGGCCGAGATTTGCAGAGGGTCCTTTTGAGGGTTTTTGTTGACTCCAAGAATTCAGTCTGGAATTTTCAAAAGAACCAGCTGGTAACTCCTCCCTGCCAATGTCCACATGTTGAGATCTAGAACTGGTCTCTCTCTGTGGACTGGGTGCAGGTTGTAAAAGTGATGTGTCATTCCGAGCCAGCTTGCTTTTACTTTTTTCAGAGGAAAAATCTTTGTTGTCTGTAGCGAGTTCTAGTAAAACCTGAAAAATAAAATAAAATATTCTCTATAAAAGTTACTTGGGTAACACCTATTAGGCTTTCAAACTCCTGGGTAAAAAAAAAACAGTATATTACCTTCAGAGGTCCAACCTCCTGTGTTTCACCGTTTCCTTCAACGCTCTGTACAGGTAAGACGACAGACTGACTCAGCTGCTTGCTCTGCAGCAGACAGCGCAACGGGTAAACTGCCTTGCCAATGGGAACAGGCTACAACAGGAAAAACCAAAGTCATCACCAGCACTTCATTTCTTTAAGTATTTGATGATGAGTTTTAATGAATGTCTACCTGTGTTTGTAGGCATTTATTAGAAACAGGAAGTCCTTTTTATTTGTTTTATATGAAGTTCTATTTCATAAAGAAGTTACATTAAGGAAGAACATTAATTTTTTCAGTGATGCTAAATGGTACTGTTTGCACATACAGTACATATATATATATATAAATAATACACCCATCAAATAAAAAATAATCATAAATATCCATTCAAAACCACCAGAATTGTGTTGTACAAACAGATCAAATTCTAATGTATTATTACGAGAAAAACTTAAATCACAAATTAATTTAAATAGACCCAAATGTAACCCTGAGTGAGTCATTCTTAAACCAACCAATAAACTCATTGTAACCAATCAAATGAGTCCAAAGCTACTTACTTTCTTTTGGTCGTTCTTTCGAGAGTAAATCTTAAAAATCAGATTAGTTCCCCACCACTTTTCCATTGTTGCTGTGCTGAATTGGACAGGAAACACAGAATGCTGATGGAACTTCACGGCTAAAAAACATAGAAGAGTCACATTCAGTCAACACCTGTACCACTCAGCTAGGTTTCATAAAAGTAGATTGTAACCGGTCATACTTCCTCCTGTGACTTTACTGGCAACAGCTCTGATCACCTCCCCATCTCCCCCCTTACTACGATCATGTCGACTGGAAGTGGAGGCCATCGGGAACACATACTCAATAAAATATGTGCTGATGGGAAAAGAGAGGAGATAAAACAGGCTTTTGTTAATAATAATTTCTTTTCATTATTATTTTTAAATGAGATCAAAATAATGTGAAATGTTTTGCCTACCACTTCTTGCTGGTTAATGGTCTAGGAGGTTTCCCTTTACTATAGGTCTTTCCAGGTGTGTTGGCTGCATTGCCTGAAGGTGCGGTTAGGGAGTTGATAGTCACTCTCGCCAGCCGGATTAAACTCAGCAAAGTCACCTGCTCTGCACTCAGGCCACGAGGGCTTTCACCAGCATCTGCGGACCGCTGAGGATCTGAGTTTGGACTGGACACAGTCATAATATGGTGAATTGTCTTCAATGTACTAAAGGTTATATCTAGTCTATTTGCATACTGAATGTTTGTCTGAGCTATATGCTTTCCTGGTATCGTGCGTGTATCCCATATATTCAATGTAAATAGTTTATATAGCTGGTCAATGTCCTTCAGTGTCTTTGTAACTGGTTTATTTTTAGATGTTGATCAATTACAGTACCTTAGGGAGAATATAAGCCTTCTTAGAGTGGCTACGATTAAAGGTGGAGGGATAAAAAACATTGGATGGAACCCACACTCCCAACCCTGACTAGATCTTCTGAAAGGAGCTTTTTACTGTCCGAGCAGCATGGCTTAAGGAGCATGTAAAGACCCTCACCCTCTAATGATCTTGGGTCCGGACTGTATCAGCTGTTGTTTACTCGAGGACACTGTTGCTTGATCCTCCTTCTCTGTGTCGTTTGGTCTGATATCTGACATCTGAAAGACAAGATAAGAATGACTACGTGAAGAATTACTTCAAATAACCCTCTGCTACAAAATCATATAAAACATGTTTTTCCCTGACAATCATCAGAAATTTGTCTACTTACAGGAGGTTTGTAGAACAAATTTTCCAGTAAGCTCTGATCATATTGTGGATCATTGAGCTCACTATCTCCACACACACTGCTATGGCCAGACAGAGATTCAGATAAGGAGATATCTCCATCCCAGAGAGGTAGAGGAGACGTGTTTAAGCTAAACAAAAAAATAAAAAACAGTAAAAATCTTGTACAAAAATAAAATAGAAACGCTTACATTTTTCTCTCACCTTTAGAAGTAAATGTGCACATAAGTACCTGCCGAGGAGCAAATCCACGGCTCTGTTATCCGTGTCTACGGGACAGTCTAAGCTGCAGTCTGAGACTACAGCAACATTATCAGGGTGCTTGAGAGTTGAATCAGCATGAAGAATATTTTGAAGAAACATCCCAGAAGGAGAAGGAAAGGGCCTGCAGACAAATAAATGAAGTATTATAGACTGTGCATTATAAGGTGATAAAAAAAATATCTTTTTTTTTTTTTTTTTTACACAAACTTTTGAAACACTAACGTGGAAGGTGGCAGGATGTTATCCTTTGGGAGAGGCAGAGGGGTGTCTTTCAGAGCCGGGGCAGAATCCATGTCACATTTTAAAGATGATACCACCATAGCATTTCTGAGCTTGTTCCCACGCTCTAGAATAACTGAGATGAGAGAAAATGTTGGGTATGTATTAAGAGACAGTCAAATTTGTGAGTTTGTGGTTATGTACATCTGGTGTGTAATCATGCTGCAACCAACCTGAGAGGATATCATTGGTTGTATGGCCAAAAGGCTCCTGATTTGAAGGATTCACAGTTGTTTGATTGTTCAGAGATGGGTTTGTTGTCGGTATCTGATTCTCCAGTGAATCTTCTCCGCCTTTATCTTTCTGTGTATTTTGGAAATATAAGTGGTCTTTCCCTCTGAAAATATAACAACAATATATACAGTAAGATTATTATGCTCAGAATTAAATAAAAAATTATTAAATTGTATACCAGTGAGCCCTTACAGGAAGACACAGACATGTTATTATGAATAGCAACACCACAACAGCAATAACTTCAAACCTTGGAGTGTTTCCACTGCTGCTCCCTGCTGATTCTTTCCCACTGCAAGCTGAGAGCGATCTGGACTGAGTGGGCACAGTCAGTGTGGTGACTTGTGGTCCTTCAATGCTGATATCTGTGATGGGACCTGAGCTGCTGCTGTCATAGGCTTCAGTTAGAGGTTCCAAATTAAGGGAAACCTAAGGAGGTTAAAAGAAAAAGAGCTAAAATGTAGATTTTACATGGTTTACGACTGCTCGTACAAAATGATAAACACCTTGAACATTAGAAATCTTGCTATCCATCTAACTATATATGGGGTTTGTCAATGCCCCAATTGTAAATGATGATAAGAGTCAGTTGTGGATGATGAGTCCTAAATTACTGAATGCCCAATAAACACTTTATAGATATAATCATGAAAACAAAAAAATGATAATAGGTTTAAGGTTATCATGGCTTTAAATGTTACTTGTGATACTCTTTTGTCCCTACCCAGGAAGGTCACAGTCCACTATAAACAGCGCCCCTGCAGTGGCTAGAGATTAGATGAGTTGTTTAGGTGGAGTCAGGGTATCCCTGCCATTGAAAGGTTAAGGTGCAGCACCCGAGCAGTTTGGGGCTGCACCTAAGCCAAATTAACGCAATTAATAGATTTTTCTTAGATTTAATGACTGTAGATTGATACAAAATGATGTGAAAAAGAGACACAAAATAACCACAAAGGGACACAAACCAACTACAAAGAAAAAAAAAGAGACACAAAGAGACAAAAGAAATATATGGGGATGAATGAAAAATGTAACATTTTCTTGAAGAAGGACCCTTAAATCCTGCACGCACCTAAGTTGTCAACAAAGCGAGGGAAAACACTGGGAGTCTTTCTATTCACTACATTTCAGTATGCCAAACATAATTCCGCAAATGCAGCTGGCAGGTAATATGTGTATTCAAGTTTACAATCACCTGTAATTCTCCCAGCTTCTCAGATGTCGGAGATACAAGGGTGTAAAATCCACTGATGGGGTGTGCCAGAGAGAGACGAGAGATGCTTGCAATCTGAGCCCGTGCAATTGGCAAGTGATCCGGTTTGGTCAGAACTTCCAGCACCAGAGAGCTCATATCTGTTCATCAGTGACAGTTAGTGGCTGATTTTAAACAACATTTTAAACTCAAACTTATCAAAGCCTTCTTAGTTACCTGTAAGATAGGAAGTAAACTGCTTTGGCCCACAGCGGATGGGGAAGCGAGCAGTGGTCTTGATGGTCTTCTGCGATGGCTGTGATCCATCTCTTGGAAAGAAGAGCGTCCCGTTGGATGACTCTCCCCACCAGCGCAGCCTCACAAATGTTGCAGACTGAGGCTTCTGAACTGTCCATAACACACGGCTTATAATCACCCGCAGAAAGCATCTTAGTTGGCCTTCGACGAGAGGAGGGAGGCTGGTGGCGGGGGACACATCGCTTGGGACTGCAAAGTGTTATTTTTGATTACAGCATAGTCGAAACACAAAAAATGCAAACATTGTAAATTCTAAAATCATGTCATCATTACAGGACAGGTAAGGTAAGGCAGTAAGAGTGGTATTTGCTGCAGGTTTTAGCTAGATGTTTGCTGGTATAATAGTTATATACTATACTGTACCGGATATCGATACTGCAACAATATTGTAGTGTTGCCTATTGGTGCTTTCACAAAATATTTATACAATGAGATTTTTGATTAGTAATCATCAGTAATTTGGATATAATGACTAAGTGTGTAAAGGCAAATAATATAACAGTTACAACAATCTGGTAAGTTTAGAAATAACATAACTTTACTGTAATGCAGCCTTTAAAACCAGTAAAAGAACTCTTATGCCATATTATGACATTACGATATCCAAAATCTAAAACGATATCTAGTCTCATATCACAATAAAAAAACTAATAAATAAGTTATTATAATCTGTTTTACACACATGACGAGTTGTATGTAATATGAAACAGTGAAACACTGTTGAAGATGACACTTGTTACAATTGGCATGAACATTTCCGTATTAATATTATTGTAGTAATTTCAGCCATACCCAGCCTTACTGTTAAGATGTGTATTGGGAAATATCCTAAATGATTCCTTTTGAGCTACTGTATGAGGATTTCAAAATGACTAATGAATAATTAATTATACCACTGACAATGATGCATTAACCCAGGAGTGTTTGAAACTCTATGAAAGCGTGTTGGCACAACTCGTAGCTAGTTACTTACCCAAGTGATGGCAATTAATCAAAACACCTTAAGCCCTATACCCTTAGTCAGGGTCCACACATCCCAACTGAATAGTTGTTATTCGATTCAATCTGTAACGTTAGTTAACCAGTTTATTATCTAGCCAACATGTGCAGCAGCACTTATCTACAACAAATAATGCTATTACTTTCTTTCTACTCTGGCGCTGACACAGCGCTGTGGATTCTAACTTTAGACTATCTACACAGCAGGCAGCAAATACAAATACAGGAACATTGTAAGAGACATTTACACTAAACAACTGAGTCAATTGTATTTAGTATTGACAAATGTTACACTTCGCTTCTAGCATCATTTGGCAAGCCCACAACCTGTTTTAAAAATTAAGCTGCTGAACAGCACTCCGGCACATTAACTTCACAACACCACATGCAAAAACAACACTAACCGAGAAAAAGTAAGAGCATATTACCTAACATAACATTAGCTAGTAAGCTAACGTAAGAGGCTAATGTAATACTGACAGCTGACGCTAACAGCTAGCTAGCTACGTACATTATTGAGTTGTTTTGCTAGCATGTAGCTAAGCTAACAACAGTTTACCTTTCTTTTTGCTGCCTCCAGCTTTGACGGACCTTTGTTTTCTGCTCTTCATTCCGCAGCTCAGTAAGCTAACCTGGTTATGAATGACAACCTTGCCAAAGCAAGAGGTGAACCGTTTTCAGGCATGGTTTTATCACGCTCCATCCAACTAATAATCCATTTAACAGAGCAGACTGAGCTGCATACAAGCAACAAACAGCAGCGCGCAAATCTGTTTCCGACTTTCCAGTCTGTGGTTTCCCAGCAACAGTATGGTCCGAACTTGCCGCCGTCGCTGCCGCTGCTTTTCACGGAGGTCTTCTGGGAAACGGAGTTTTTTTTGCACACATTCAATGCTCGCTACGTGGTGATAACAGCCTGATTGCAGGTTTAGCTCAGCTTGAAAATGTTCAAATCTATCAAATCAAATGATTTAAATGATTACATCTTGTGGAAATAGGTTTTAATCATAATATAGGCCTAATGGTCAAAGTAGAACCTATTTATTTCAGCTTTACGTTTTAAGTTTCATTTTGAAACAGTGAAATACATGCTCTTGTTTTTTTCAACTTTTCAACATTTCGACTGCATGCAGCCTTCTTTTACATCACCAGCAGAGGGTGGGATTTTCTTCTTTCGCAAAACTGAGATTTATAAAGGCTTTCTGTATTTCAGCTTCAGTTTATTTAGCTGTTGCTGGACAGCTTCTCTATCAATCATTGTTGTATTCAAATCTATTTTTCCATCAGATATGCACACGATCACTTAGGAACAAGCTTCCGGAAAACTGCAGGTCAGCACCTACTCTCGGCTCTTTTAAATCAAAACCTTTCTTTTTGACATAGACTCTTTTTAATTCATTATAGCCTACATTGTGATTTTTATTCTTGTAATCTGTTTTTAATTACCTACATATTCGTTGTTTTTGATTTTGTATACATTTCTAACTGTGTTTTAATGTTTTATGTAAAGCACTTTGAATTGTACTGCTGCTGAAATGTGCTATATAAATAAAACTGCCTTGCGTTGCCTTATGCTATAACACGTAATTGACTGGTTCTCAAAATGTCTCACGTTAGGACGGTTCCCAACATGTTAAAAAGTGCAGAATTACTGCTTGTACTCTGACAATGTGTTGAAGTAGGCATATGGTGTAGACATATGCTTTAGGTGGTTTGGACTGTGCTCTTGCAACAAGTCTCTCTGCAGCCGTGTTTGTTGTGGTAATCATGGTAACAGTGAGGGCTGCTCAGAGTGTGTAGGAAGAGTGCAAAATACAGCCCTTTGAATTCTGGGAAAAGCCAACTTCAGGTGGACCTGTGAAAACATACTTAAACCTCTCTGCTTTCCCGGTTTATTTTGTTTCTGATTTGACTGTACGTAAAACATCAAACTGAAACTATATATCTAGGACTTGCATAGGACATAAACGGAATCCTTTTCTGCACTGGTAGCTGTAGTATGTATGCATTTCTATAAATATACCTAGTGTCCTAACAGTGTAACTTTAAAGGGATAAATCCTTGCAATGAAACAAACAAGAGCTTTAGAAAACGTAATTTTGCTTTTCATCAAATCCAAGGGAGAATACTCAAGTCCTGCTGTTTAGTGAACACACAGGAATGTGCAATATGCATCCAGTATACGTCCTGTTCTTATATTTTCTGTGTCAGTGATTGCTTGGAGAGTGTGTCTGTTTGTAGCCTACTCACTTCTGGGAACTGGAAGGAAAATGTTTATTGTGAGCAAGCAGAGGTGTTATTCCTTTGTCATCCCCTTATTTCTCTCTCACACAGAACCCTTTATTTAATCTGCGGGTTGCCCCCACCCCCCAAAATAAAGGTCACTTAAAAATGCTTCTTAGAGTCCAAGTTTATAAGGGGAATACTATGTTTTAATACTTCACTCTGTTTTAAGATGAGTTATGATGACCTAATTAGACACAGATATCTGACATATCTGAGTGGTATGCAGGCAGCGTTGGTTGTGTGAGTTCAGACACACATTCTGGAGCAGATGTGTTCCCAATTGCTGGGAGTGTGATTAATGACACCCAGCCTCTGAAGCTCAATAAGAGGCTGACAGATCTGGTTCATCTGTTCCATTAGACAGCCAGTTATTGAAAGAGTCTCCCACAGGCAGCAATGACCACATCGTTCAGTCAGCTGGGAATAAAGAGGCCCACTCACAATGACTGGTACCTTTGACTCATAGCATCAGTCTGAGCTTCTATCCTGAGATGTGAGACAGAATAACTCTAAACAAAATCTCTGTAATATCTGTTGGACTCAGTAATTATCTTTAAAGTCATAAACCATTTTTGCCACTCTGTACAATGCCACATGCTCTGTATCTGCTTGTTGTTCCATGCATTTCATGGAAGCATTATCACATTTAAATTGACTTGAATATTTAAATCCAAAAACATCATTTTATTTTTTGGCTGCAACATTACATTAAACAGAAATGTCTACACATTGCACTGTGATTCAGGCACAGTAGGTATCTTTGTAAACTTCTGCATTTACACATTAGAAATAAAGTCCTTAGAGTCTCCACAAAGAACAGCTGTGTTGATTTTTATAAGACAGACCCTATAGTGGGCCCAGTGTAGGAAAAGAGATGCATCAGTTTTAAAGCAAGCAGGAGAGGCCTTGCACAGTTTACTGAAACCAGCACAGTGTGCAAATGCAGAGGCCTCACTCCATCTGCAGGAACTGGCCAGTAAGATGAAGAGAGCATTTGGCCTCTGGGGGCTGATTGCCAACTGCCCCAGTCCACTTCCACCCCGCCTCTCAGCCTTGTGCTATCCATGTCCACTTCCGCACTGTATGCTTCAGGCTCCCTGGGGCCTGGGGCTCCAATCACAGATGTAGGCTGCCCCAAAACGGCTCTAACCTCCCCTGCCTGTGTGCTCACTTTCTGGCTTCCTCTTTCTCTCCACCTGCAAGTGTGCCTCTCAATTGTGGAGGCTGACTCTTGTAATGCAAGGGGCCCAGCTATCGCTCCACCCCTCTCACTCACACTTCAGGATTCAGGCTGCAGCGATGTTGGAACTCTTGGCCGTGCTCATGGATCCATTTGTTTGCCACTGGAACATACAGAAAGATGCAAACAGGAGCGGAAATCTGCATAAATGAAAGTTGTCTTGCCTTTGCATCTTTTAAACATTAGTGTTGGAGCTATTCATTATTTTGTTATATATAATAGTTAATTATTTGATTTATTTATTACAGTTTTCCTTGGATTATACAGCTACATAAATTTGTTTATCATTAGTATTTTATTTAGGTTAGTTTTAGTGCTTTTGTTTTGAAGGAACCAGGCAGCCTTAGCCACCAGGTGTAGTGTACATATATAGGTGAACAGGTATGTTGGAGGTAGACACCGGGGAGGGCTGATGGTTTTTTACCAGAGTTACAGAGCTACAGCGTCACAGAGCCCAGAGACGCCATTGATCCTTCACGTGAAATGTTTGTGTACCAAGAAATTGGATGAATAAACCTCACAGAATGCCATCTCTGCCTGGACAATGAAAGTTTTTTGTCTCAGTGGCTGTTGTACATTAAGTTTTTAATTTATTTTGTTCAATCTAACGACAATTCGCCACTAAAATTAGGATACCTGACTTCAATGCATGCACATTAATTTTGTATATGAATATTTGCTTAAAGCAACATAACCACCAAATGCTTCTGCAGCTGCTGCTTTGTGATGATTAATATCCTTCTGTTAGCTTAACTGGGTCCTAAAACACATTTCGGGAGATTGATGGTCTGGGCCAACTGACAGATGTTCCTAGCTTCCTAGATGAGCGCTCAGTGTCTGAACTGCACTTTGTAACATTTCTCAATGCATAATGCAGCGCAGATGTTGCCTAGCTCATAGCTCCTGTATGACACGAAAGCTGGAACATTGGAAACGAACCATGATAATGATGCAAAAAAAACTAATCTGTTTAAAAGAGAACAAGGACTCTGATAAAATCCTGTGCCTTGATACTTTTCATATTCACATCCCTTTTTGGTTTCTTTAACAGCATCATCACATCATACAGGATTTACTGATGCTTACCCCATTTGTCCCCTATGAGCACAGGACAGCCAGCATGCAGCGTGTCTGCGTCTCCTTGTCCATTTCTATGGAGATTCCACCAGAAAATAGCAGCTTTCTGTGAAATGAAAAACAACACAAATCACATAGTAAACACAAAGTAAGCAACTAAGAAAAGTTACAGTACAACCAACAATTATTATCATTATTGATAATTATGACAATTATTTTCTTGGTTAATCTTTTGGTCAATTTTGTTGTACGGCAGTCCAAAAGATACTATAATACGAGATACAGAAAAGCTAGAAGTAGGGTGGGTGGGTTTGTCATTTTTGCTTGAAAACTGTAAAACAATGAATCACTTAATAAAATATCCTAGGCAGACCTGGATTCCATGAGTAGTAGTTACACTATTGTATTAGTAATTTGATCGGTTTGTTAGGATCATTTATTTTCTGCATAAACAGCCAGGAAGGGAGATTTCAATCAAATGAAAGGTGAGAGGTTTAAACCCCAGGGATGGCCTGGAAAACCCTCCGCTTCAACCTCCACTGAGGCTCAACTATACAATAGCACTATTGTGGTAAATTATTATCATTATTTTTATTTTTAAATCTCATGGCTGTTGTTGCCATGATCTGACCTTCAAGCAATTTAACAGCTGCGCCCGAGAAAGTGAGTGAGGCGCGGAGTGAAGTGGAAATAATCTAGATTGAGGCAAAAAAAAAATGACACAAAGACAAAAGAGACTGCTTTTAGCTCATCGTCTACATTTGCAGAGTGTTTACCTCCATGACGGGAACGCTGAAGTTGGCGTAGATGAAGGCCGTGCACCCACCTGCCTCTACAGAGCTGAGCTGTGGAAAAGGACATTCCTTCAGAGTTGTGTCTTGTGTTTATATGCTTGTGTTATGAAAAGCCACTCTGTCTGCTGCACTGTTTTCAAAGCATGGCGAAAAGCCATTCTTTTAGTCACTATCCAATTTTACTCAAATGTTCACATGGGTTGTTCTTAGTGATAAGAGCAATACTAATATAATTTATAATAATGTTGCAAAACAGCTACAAGTCATGTAACAATTTACTTACAAAATAAAAATGGCTTTAATGAAAGGAAGATATGGAATATGGAAGAAGGCTGTTCTGGAGTCCGAAGACAAAACTTGGTGTATAGTTTGGTTTCAGTTTGTTGCATGGACCCGGGTCACCCTCTTCATGGTAATCTGACCGGCAGGGTTATAGAGCGCAGAGGTAGGCTAAGACCTCCTGTGACACAAACAAAGCGGTATGCTCTTTCTTTTATACCTCAGGCTATTAGACAGCACAACAAGCACTTTAAACGTACATGTTTATAAGTTGTTTTTTTATTTTTATTTATATATTGTATTTATGTATAATATTGTAGTGTATTTGTGGTATTTTTTCTCTAGTTTTTAATGGGTAAGATGGCGAGTGTGAGCACTGTAATTTCCATTTCTATGGATGAAATAAACTTGACTTGACTTGACATGGCAGAACATCCATACAAGTGTAATTTAAGCACTGAGGTCACATCTAAGCTGAGTTTCTCAGGCACATTGTTCCAAAGGCTTGCAGCATTCATGGCAAAGGCCTGACCTCTGTGTTTTTAATTTAGACTTTGGCGCAGCAGTAACAGGAACCTGCCCAAGGCTGCTTTCTGGGTCAAACAGGCTCCATGGTGTTTTTGCCTCCAACGTCGCCTTCCAGGAAGCTAACCCTAACCTCAACCCTAAACATTGCTGCGCTGCGTGGAAGGAGATATCGAGGGCAAAAAACACTAAACACTGTCAAACAGGGTCATAAAGATGATTTTACTTACATATATCATAAAGGTTGCCACTCGATTCCCAGTTTTCAGCTTGAATACGGGACTTGAAGGCGACTGGAAAGTGCATAACAGTTGATATTAATTAATGTAAGAAAAGACAACAGGCACGGTCTAGCAATTACAAATGTTGGAACGTGTTAAACAAGCCTAACAATCAACTTACTGTAGCATGGTCAAAATGAGGCTCATAATGGCCGCCAATCCCATAATTCACTACTTGGAGGTACTCGCCATATGGATGCTTCACATTCAGACCTGTGAGCATGGAGATCCTCTGGTCCAGCTTCCCAACAGTGGAGTGTGCTGAGCCCTTCAGCCATGCACTAGAAAAATGACATAATGATAAAGAACCACTTAAGAGGCTAAATTAATCAAACATAATTTGCAAGCTGTTTAGTGTTTGAAGTTTAATTAATAACTAGTTATATATAGTCTAGTTTTATACGTCATTTACATTACGTTAAGTCATTTGCACCTCTTGCTGATGCGGTACTCTGCCGTTGCTTGTTTCTCCCCAGCTGCCACCACAGATCGTTTCAACTTGTAAGCAAAGACAGAAAACAGCATTTTATGAGTGTGTGGTTGTTACAGCAGCCAAGCTTTGATGTCCAGCTGCAGGCCCTGACAAAATGGGAGATGCATGCTGACAAGGTCAGCATGCTTCTCTAAGTCTCAGCCTGGGAGGGAGTTTCGGAAAGTCTGCCCTTAAAATTTTAGCCTCTGTGATTTAATTGGACTGCAGAATCGTCACATTCTGCTTCTTTCATACTGTACACACTTTCCAACTTCCAATTTCCAATTTGCGGTATATACACTGGTACAACGCTTTTTGCAGTAAACTGGTAACACGATATGGCTGATTCATTTTGCAGATCATTCTCCTAATGACTTCCAGACAATGTATGGCCATCAGAGACATTACATACAGGGGCGGCTGTGGCCGAAGGTTGGTGGTTTGATCCCCGCCCCTGCAGTCATTGTCTAAGTGTCCTTGGGCAAGACACTGAACCCCGAGTTGCCCCCGGTGCTGCGCATCGGAGTGTGAATGTGTGTGAATGTTTATCTGATGAGCAGGTGGCACCTTGTACGGCAGCCCCGGCCACAGTGTATGAATGTGTGTGAATGGTGAATGTTTCCTGTAGATGTAAAAGCGCTTTGAGCAGTTGTTAAGACTGGAAAAGCGCTATATAAATACAGCACATTTACATTTACATCATTTAACTCTAAAGGGCATCCACAAAAGAGAGAAAATGCTAAAAAATTTAAATTAACTTATATAACTTATTTCACACATGAAATCATCATCAAGAAAGCAATACAATGACATATCTGTTAACTCCAAACAACAGTGTGACCTATGCTCATGCTCAACGAATGCTGCCCACTGATCCAAACTAATACCATACACTGGGCCTGTTTTCAATAAACCCACAGGCTGACATAATTTTGAAATAAGTACAGGGGTTTCCATCTCAGCAAAGCATGGAAATCTCATTGAACAATGCCAAAACCTCACAGAAACTATAAGGCACAAATTAACTTTTCCCACTAATCCCATAAATATTCCCTAAAGTAACTGAGTCAGCTCTGAGAACCGTTCACTGTTGCTTTCCACTAAGAGAGCAGAAAAGCGATAGTTGCATACATTCAGGCATACTCAGGCTCCATGAGTGGACTGTGCACCAGTGGAACCCAGCAGGGTTATTTGGACAGTTTGAGGCACCGAGCCAAGTTTTTATAGTAATGTATCCCTCATTCCTTTAAGCCTTACTAAATGTTTGAAAGCAGACCAACTCTTCCTCCACAGGGTCTTTCCAATAAGAGAAGGTCCCAGCAGCCAGCGAGACCCACAGCAGAGCAGATTATCTAGTAATATTTGCATGTTTACAAAATGTATATTTTTATGTGCACCTTTACTCTTTATACAATATAGTTTAAATCCTAATTTAAGGCCTTTTAGCACAATGATGCTCCTTGACTTTAAGGTTATTTCAGTTTCATTGCAATGACATGCATAATCTGCTGAACATACTTAAAGTATCAAATGAAAACAGATTAAGCATAATGGGCGCATTCAGTGCCTTATACAGTTATACATATTATATTATTGGAATATTATTCCAGATACGTTGATTTGTAGGCAGCATTTTACTGTTGTAGTTGGTCAATACATACAAGGTCTAAGTAAAGTACCTCAGAAAGGTACTTCATTACCAAACTTAAGTACATGTACTAAGTTACTGTCCAACACTGAGATAAAAAGCTTTGTTAACTTTTGAATCATTTAAATCCGGGGTCTTCAACATTTTATAAGCCAAGATTCACTTGACTGAGAGAGATGGAGCAGGGACCCCCCCTCTACATATATAGTATAAAGGAAGTTGCATATTAAACTGGGCCTACAATAACGTGTAGGGCGGCCTAAAGCTGTTACACATACCTTTTTTGGGGTACATACAATAATAAGCTTTTAAAATAACAATTGTTGGCATATTTATACATCATGTTTTAATGTAAATTAAAATGTAAGTAAATCCTTAAGCTTAACTGTATCTGTGGATTGGCTACCTTATGGCAATCTTAGCGGTAGGCCATTAGGCCTATCATCAATGTTGTGTAGCCTACATTAAAAACAATATCTTTAGTACTAATATGTTGGATTCATGTTAATGTATATTTTCAGACAAAAAAAATGTTAAATCATAGAACCATAATTTGGCGTCCCCCTGCACCAAATCTCTGATTTAAATGCTACACTGCCTCCAAAAATCCCAAATTCTCAGTGATTAAGTTGAGACAAACAGCACCAACGCAGACAAATATGCACCTATGTTATTGGATGCTTCGAGTCAGTACTGTACATGTACTGAATGCCATCTTGAAGACAGTCAAAGGATGAAGTTAAAAGGGAAGGTGCACTTTAGGACCGAGGTCATAGTGAAGATTTTTGACATTGCACTACACATGAAATGACAAATCAATACTCATGCTCAAGACTGCCAATTTCATTACACTTTTAATTTCTGAGTGATGGTAAGCTAACATCTGGGCAGATGTCCACATGTTAGGAAACATCCTGAAATAACATGGATACCACCAGAGCCAACATCAACAGATGGTAATTTCCAAGTGGAAAGCCACAAAGACATAATATATCCAAAACAAACTGTATGAACAAAGACAAATAAAAAACACTGTCCGGTAATTGTGTCTTAATTGTGGAAGAAATAAGTTTTAAAAAAAGGGGATTTTTCAATGTGAGACCTAGGTTCACATGGGAATAGCAACATGTTGCATTTCTTTTTTCATGTATTTGTAACATGTATAACACTTGTTGTTGTCAAGAAACTCTACAAAAAATGCATTGTTGACTGTAAAAACGTGGCTCTATTTCTTAATACCGAAAAATGCACTTACGCCTGGCTGGGCTGTCCTCTTGATGTCTTCCGCCTCTGTGTCAGTGATGAAGCTGTGGTACAGGACCACATACGGCCGCAGGCTCAGCACTTCACGTCTCACCGGCAGCAGTAGCAGTCCGGGATTCCCGTTGGTGAAGTAATCACAGAATAGTCTGGGGTTTTCAAAAAGCATTGGCTGCTGGGAGAAACAGGCATCTGAAGTCCATTAACTAGATCAATAATTGTTTTTCTTTTTCATCTGCAAACAATTACTCTTTGCATTGTTCTCTCTCTATAAAAGCAAATCTGACTTCAGAATAATTTCATTTTTTGATGGACTAGGAAACACCAATTATAAACTATTGGACAAAGGTTCAAAATGTGTCAAAAAATTTAGTCAACTATGTGACAAACTATTTGGAGCTGTTTAAAAGAAAACAAAAAACATAAAAAAGAGACTTATTTTTGCAGTTATCTGCAAACTGGCGGTGTGGCTCTAGGCAGTGTAAGTCGGTAGACCACTTTCATTCATATTAAAATATCTCAACAACTGGATGGATTGCTGATGAGTTCTTCTTAAATCGTCCTCAGAGGATGAAGCCTACTGACGTCGGTGATCCCCTGACTTTTGGACTGCTGACCATGACATTGTTTTCCGGAAATGCCTGATGCTGAGAGAATGAATCCTAATGAATGCAGTGAACTTCTACGCCATCATGAGGTCACAGTTTTAATGTGACCAATTCTTTGGTTAAGGACTAAATATCTGCAAAACTAAAGCTATTCCCATCAGTCATTACTCATGGCTTTATTTTGGTGCTGCTACTTATAAACTAGCAGTTATTAGCATGCTATCACACTAAACTAAAATTGTCACCAACACAATAAAGAGTACAGTATAGGCTGACATGGTGCATGACATGGTGCTCTTTGGATGCTTTTATATAGACCTTAGTGGTCCCCTAATACCATATCAGAAGTCTCTTTCCCAAAATTCAGTCTTGGTGCAGAATTACAGCCACTAGAGCCAGTCCCACAAGGAGCTTTCCTTAGTATGTGCCATTTCAGAGTCTGTAGCTTTTGAGGAGGAGCGAAGGAGCGAACGAGCAAAGTGCCAAATTCTCGGGCGGGCAAAGCAGAAAAAGGGGAGGTAACCCCTTACGAGGTCACAATTAGAAAGATTCCAGATTGGCCCATCTGAGCTTTCATTTTCTCAAAGGCAGAGCAGGATACCCAGGGCACCATTTGTAGCCACTGGGGGACCATAGGCGGTCTGGGGGAACTCATATTAATGTTAAAACTCAAAGTGAAATTTTCATAACAGGGGCCCTTTATTATTTAGCTAAAAGCACTACTATCATGGCTGTAGATGTGATTTAAATAAAGAAATCGTCACAAACTGCTCTGGAATAACAAATATAACACAAGGAAAAAACATTTTCTCAAAGCCTCTTTCTACATGTTAGTTGCTCGCTTGAACATTACACATCTAGCTGATCATACTGTGAGTCACTGATGCTTTTAAACACTGGACTACAGATGAAAAATAGCCATGTGGCTAATTCTGGCATTTTTAACCCATGTATAACCATGGGTTTTATTAAGTGCCCCCTTCAAGATTCACTTAAGGACTAGACATGCTAATGAAAAAGCTACATTTGATTGCACATTTGGTTGTTATTATACAATTAAGTATAATAATTAATTAAGTGTTATACAATAGTCTGGTTGTTGTTGTTGTTCACTTATCCATGATCCCTATCAAATATTATCCTTATACACACCTGTTGAGAACGATTTCCTGGGATAAATACCTGAGAACCTTGGGTCTGGCAGAGCCTCTCGTAAGTGTCCCTGGTTCCTAAATAATTGGAGCTGGGTCTCCTCAGCCCATCGCCTCTTATTGGTATGGGTGGACTCGTACCCAGCAGCTTCTCGTATTTCTCAATATTCTGCAAAACTCTTCCGTTCATTGGATCTGAGAAGAAACATGTAAATATTGTCGATTATAGGGCATGTTTTTTTTTTTTTTCAAATTACAGTGGAGGTTTTAGTTTAGAGGTGCAAGTTCTTAGAAGTAATGAGGGTTTTAATGCACCACAGACCGTATTAATGTAAAGGGACAAGTTAAATGAAAAGAATTACCATGGTTCAGTAACTCCTGAGATAGACTGATAGCATAGGAAATGTTTCCTGTCTGAAACAATAAAATACCTTTAAGACAAGTTCAATCCATCAATCATCTTCCAAATGTGCATTTCCCAAGTGTCCTTCTACCTACTTTGAAGTGAGAAAAGGCCAGGTGATCCAGAGCATCCGCTAAAGTCCCTTCGTTCTCAGGGCTCCACTCGCCTCCTGTGCCCCTGAAGAGACGTACCGACTCCTCCAGCCACTGCACAGAGTGGTAGTAGTCCTCCTGCTCGTAGGCCACCTGTGTAAAGAAACACCTGGGTTACAGCCAGTCTTTCCAAAGGGGGACCGAGTGTCTGCATGTTCGGCTTTATTCGGGGACTGAACTGGAAGACCAAATGTCAGCCGGTTCTGGTTTATGTAGGCTTTGGGGTCAAAGTGAGCAGCAGCAGTCAGTCAGTGTGGGTTGTATTAGAGAATAGGAACAAACTTCTTATGTGGTAATATTGGTTGGAAATATAAATAGTAAAATTTTCTCCACCTGGCCATCTGTCAACATGTCAATCGAGATTACACCTGTCTGACTTTTAAGCAAGTACATTGTGGATAAAGAAACACGGGCTACAGTCTCTCTTGAACTGCTCTAAATCCCCTTTTGTAGCTGACTTGACTTGATTAAGTAGGTGCCTGACAGCACCAACAGAATAAGGCTGAACGTGTGGCTCCCCCGCACAACCCCTGACAAACAAAAATGCTAGTGTACCATTTATCCCCCAAAAAACACACACTCAACTAATTACACATACCACCTAATCCACTCTACCAATCACCCAGTTCACAACATTGCACCCCATAATTTGGGAGCTGGTAATCTTTAAAGAACCAATGAATTCTTGAAAACAGTTTAGTATTCTGCAGATCTCAGAATAGCCTGAGTGAAGTACCTTTAATCTGCTTTAAAATGCCTCTAAATAAAACAGACAAGCTACAAACGCTTTAACCAGGAGCAGTTTAAGACAACTATAAAAGCTTGTTTTACTGACAACACCCTCAAGCTAAGCATCCTGTTCAAAGATGCTTTTGGATAATCTCAGCCTCAGTACAAGTAAAGGCAAGCTTTGCTTATTGCTCCCAACGCTTTTGTTGCATGAGATAATTATTTTCCACACAAGAAGATGTCTCTCCCACACAGTGCCCTGCCTTTATACATCACCACTGTACATAAACAGTGGAATGTTAGCGGGGAGACCTTTTTCTTCTGCTTTCATACTTGTACAATAGTATCTTCACATGAACCACATTCCCAGGCATGCAATGGGAAGAATTCCTCTTTTTCCAGGCTGACTGGCTAGATTCCCACCACACAATGACTGACAAGTATTTGCAGAACTTTGGAATGGGATGTTAATCGGGGACAGACTTTTTCACAGCAAAATCTTCGAAATATTTTTCAAATTCATTACTTTACTCAAATCAGGTTCAGATGGCCGTAACGTATTTAGGGAGACGCCACCAAACTGGGAATTGGAGTCTAATAAAGACAATGCAAATTGCCCATGTGTCTGGGGATGGGACACTCCAAATGAGGGCAGACACCAATACTCCTTACCATCCTGAAGAGGAGGTTCCCGCTCTGCATCTATGCATGTTGCCATTTATCACAAGGATACAGTCTTTAGTCCTCATTGTAATAAAACTTATGTTGTTCTGTGTTTATATTTGATATAATGCATTTAGTTAATTTAACTCAGCTAGCCATTTGAGATTGTGTAGTCTATGGGTTACATCTGTTTAAGGAGCTGAGAGGATTACAATTACATTTAACTGGAATTGTAATTGTAACAATTTCATGTGACAAATAAAATGAATTGATTGATTGAATTGATTGATTGCCTTTACATTCATACTCTTAACACTTACCTGGTTATATGCATGCTCATGTTTTAATGATGTGATGTAATGCAGATTGAGTACTCTGACTTTGGATACTTTTAGCTTATTATGCTTCTGTTCTTTAACTTAGGTAGGCTTTTGAGGACAGGACTTTTACTTGTCATTGGGTATTTTTAGATTGTGCTATTGGTACATTTTCCTAAGTAAAGAAATAGAATACTTCTTCTATCAAAAGAAAATCAAGTAAAAATGACAGGAGGAAACAATAAAAGGAAAATAGTGGATTGTATACCTTTCCAACCAGAAAGCAGTCATCACCAGACAGCGAGACAGACACTGCAGGTAGGTAGATATCAATAGGCTTGCCTTTAGTGACTCTCTGGAAACAACCCCTCACAAGGCTCGCAACTTGGAGAGCATACACATCCTGCAGCCTCATCAGCCCCTTGGCAGCTCCCTGGAGGTCTTCCAGTTTGGGCAGATTGGCCTCTTCCTTCTCATAACTGGACCTGAGGGCTGGACAGCAGAGGGTCAAAAGGTGAACTAGGGGGGTTGGGTGGTTACAGCTGAGAAGGGGAGGGTCAGGGGTTAATTATCACCACCAGATGTGTATGCAAAGAAGGCAGTGAGCCAACCTTGTGCGTTCTCCAGGGCTTCGTTGCTGTAGACTACATTCAGCCACTCGGAATGCAGCCGCTTGATCAGGGTGAATGACACCAGCGGGTTGGCCATCGCTGTCGCCGGGCCTTTGTAAACTTCAGTGTGCAGGTCTGACACTTTGGCATAAAAGCTGGGGGGGGGGGGGGGATTGTAGACTGTGGTTACAAGAAGAATGGAGAGACCAAGTGCTAGGACAGTTTCACATTCAGCAAGTTAGTCCTGGGAACATTGAGGTACTCTTGAAAAAGAAAAGAAAAATCATTGAAAAAAGCTCTTCAGACATTCTTTGGCCGGTACATTGGTTTAAAAAGACCAATTACCACCATACATGGCATACATAACAAATGAAACTAAATAATATAATAAAAAAATGTATCATGCAAATCATATCACTCAAGATGATGACCATCATTGGGTAGAATTAAGACGGCCGTTTATAAAAATGGCTGATAATAGGTCAGGATAATGTAGCTTTAATAAGATCAGATCATGTCTTTCTTCTTCTGTTTCTGAAACCTATTTACATGCAATTGTGTTTTCAACCATGTCATACTGTCTTCTTATTTGGTCACTCACCACGAAGGAAATTACTGAACCAATAGCACGACTATACCATCGAACTCTCAAGATCCACAGTAACCTTCCAAAGTGGTCTCACCATTGCATTGCACTTGAACGTTCTAAGGCTTTGACTTACGAAAACTTCAAATAGCCATGCAATTGCATTTTACTTTCAGATTCAAAATGCCACATTACCAGCGCTTACTGCACTTCTTCCGACACACGTGAGACCAGGACGCCTCACTAGGTCAGTCTCACAGGCACTTATTCCAGTTCCTCCATACAAAAACAACTTTGGTCAGAAATCTTTTTTCCATACATACACCAAGATTTAAAAAATGACATTCCACATCACATCAGAAGTCTATCATCCATCACATATTTCAGAAAGGCATACAAACAGCTCCTTCTTAACAGTTACACTTGCACGCATTAATTGTTCATGTATTGTATTGTCCAAGCCTTGTTTGCATTGTCCGTATTTGTCTAGCCTAGCTGATGTCTTGTATAAATGTCTTTGTCCTTATGTAAACTGTATTGTTATTTTAGTTAGTCTAAATTTGTCTAGTCCTTATCGATGCACTGTACAAATGTCTGTCTCAACGTGCTGTAGTTAGGTTTTGTGTTTCTGCAGAACAGGAACCTGCTGAAAACCAGTTCAGGCCCGTTTGCATTGTAATGTAATGTTACTTTTTGACTTTCCTGTGTAATAAATATGAAATGAAATGAAGGTTTTTAGACTTTTTATGCGAGGGATTGAAAGTTCTATTTGCAAAGTTTACCTCTATCATATCATCATCATGACATATTGTTGAAGCAGATGAATAAAACTGATGCATGACTACACTTTCCAACCTCACACCACAAAAAAAGCCTCTACAATTAAGCAACTGTTTGCAATTTCATGGTCAAAAGGGCTCCTTGAGAAAATTAAAGGCACAAAAACGGTTGAATCATAATCATAAATTGGGGGACGTGACTAGTTCCTCACCAGTCATGCAGTTTCCAACATAAAGAAGGTTTCTGACTGGAAACAAGTCCAGCTGATAAAACCTTCTTCTTGTAAAAGAGACACCCTAAAACCGACCAAATATCTTAAACTGCTAATCAGACATGATAACAATAATGTCATCAGGTGACATGTTTTGCTTTGGTGGGCTCATGTAATTGTTGTATAATTTCAAATGAGGTTTATTTAAATGCAGGATTCAAAGCTGTGTGTCTGAAAGTGTGACCATACCCTGCTTATAAGCACATGTGCTATTTTCATATGCATTTGTTCCATTATTACTCTCTGTCTGTGGAGGGGCTAAAGGATGTGTCACAGTCTTGTCACTTTATTATTAAGAGAGACTTTTCTTGAACTAAGAAAGAGCTGTGAATAAGTCTGTAAATTCTTTTCTCAGGATTTTGCATCCCAAATCTCTGAGGAAATCAGTGAAAAGTGTATGTAGGCGTGCCACTTACCGCTTGATGTCCTCCAGTCTCTCAAACTCGTGGTCGATATAAACTCTCAAGTAATCGATCAGCTTCCGTTCGACACTGATCGCCTGCTTCACGTTCAGCAGCGACGTGTACATTTCCCCTACAGTCACGTGAATCACAGCTAAAATCAGGAGACTCCAACTGAAGCAAAGCCATGTGGGATTATTCATCTCCAGCGTAGATAATAAACGCATTGCTTCTCTTGTGGGGCAGCTCCAGAGAGAGGGCTCCTCTCGCACCGCCCTGGACTCTACTGACGGTCCTCAGGATTTACAAGAGCGCCTCTAAATTCCAAACGGGGGTCTCCCTCATCTGCTCTGACATCAGCTTTCTCCTTCTGTGTGGGACATGGCCTGCAGCCTGAATTCAGTCAGGACAATTAGTTTCTCATTACAGCATGGCATTTTATTTGCAGGAATACATCAAACTTTATGGAGTTAGGGTCCAGCGCCAGTTTGTGCAGGCTGGTTTTGATTATACAAGCTTACATTTAGTTTTGAGCTTTGATTCCTGCTAATACATGAAGGAAATGGATTCAACAAGGATGTCATCTATTCACCTCTTTTATTTAACTATTTTCTATTGCTTCAAAGTGGCCGATTAGGGCAAGTAATTTACTCACTGACATAAACAGCTGAATGCATTAGTTAGCCTATCTGAGTTTGGAGTCAGCGTGACACCTGCAGGTGAATGCCCTGTATTACAACCACCTTGCCATTTTAACGCTGCGCAGGTAAAGGTACATTATGTAACATTTCTGCATTAAAAGGTTTAAAAAGCGACTATGTTATTTATTTTATTGAGTTGTGTACTGCTGTACTGTACTACTACTGATCAAAGTCCTTGTTTACATTACATTGTTATGATTGAGAGACACCTAACAGCAGAAAGTTACATATTAGCTATATTTAAGACAATTTGAGTGATTTTATAGGCCTTTTTCACAGCAGACATTTTGGATTCGTCACAGTAGGAAAAGCACAGCTGCAATTGATAACCTTAATGATGGCTCAATTCCATCAAGTGTCCCATTAAGCTATTTCAGGGAGTCAACATGCACAATACCAGGGCCTCTCCTAAGTTGAATGCAGCCATTGTTAATGGTTTTCAATACACCTGTGCTTTTCCTACTATGACATGTCAACATGTCTGCCAGGAAAAAGATCTATTGTAGTGCAGAATCTTTGAAAAAATATAGGCTATATATTGTTAAAATATTATTATTGTTATTGTTATTATTATATTGTGATGCGCTGGAGAGTAACAGAACAAACAAGTATACAAGGGATGTACAAGTGACCACTTTACTGTAATGTTTTCATTTCATAATTCACTTAGTGATATAAATGCACAGCAATGCTCAACAAAGTAAAAAAGTGGAAGGTTATTATGTGTACACTTGTGGAAGGTGCAAATATAAAATCAGTACATAAAAGATTGATACATGGGCCTACATAAATGACATATTCACAGGTAAAATGTGAACTCTGTATTTCTTATAATTCTGATATTAATATAACAGTATTACCTCCATACAATAAGTATATAAAAAACAAAAGACCTGTAAGATCTTCATCACTTTTGACCAAATATCAAACACTGTAACTGCATTCATTCAACAACACAGGGGAACAGTTTGGGCATATCAGTGCAGTGATCTATAAGAATCTGAAAGCCTTTTTGGGATTTCAGGCTAATAAATATGTGTTATACAGTCTAATCACAGTGGATTACAGAAATCTGGAAGCATTAGCTTACCCGCTGCAACCCAGTCACACAGTTAAAACCTGCATGATCAGCGCTGCATGCTTATTGAGACCTTAAATTCACTCACTTAACTGAGAAATCTTTATTGATGCTGCTGGCACAGACTGCCTGGTTTATGTTTGACAGCAGTAGTGACAGTGTGTTCTGCAGGTCTGATAGTGCTGACTGGAACTCCAAAAAAAGGATTGAACGGTTTCATGCGTGCACAATATACTGTCAAAAGTAATCCCAATTTTTTCACTTTGTTTAACAGCAATCAATAAATCACATTGGGCGACTGTGGCTCAGTGGTAGAGCAGTTGGCCGTTAAACTCTGGCCCTGCAGTCCCATGTCAGTGTCCTTGGGCAAGACACTGAACCCCGAGTTGCTGTAAATGTGTGTGAGTGTGTATCTGATGAGCAGGTGACACCTTGTACGGCAGCCTCGGCCACAGTGTGTGAATGGCGAAGAATTCCTGTAATATGTAAAAGCGCTTTGAGTAGAGACTAGAAAAGCGCTATATAAGAACAGGACATTTACATTACTGACTGTGGCAGGCAAGGCAAATATGAATTGCTAAGTTTGTTATTAATACCTTCCAAGGCATTTTTTGAGGAAACTGTTCTAACTGCTTTTTATGACTTTTCAAGACCTACAGAAACCTTTTTTTTTAACATTACAAATAGATCTTTTGACATTTGTACTATTTAGGTTTGAGAGCTCTGTCAAAAATTCATCAGCCAGTTCAAGAAGCAGCCACGTTGTCCTACAGCTTGCCTCTTACACCGGGTTTGACTTTGTTTGAGCAGCGGAGAAATGTTTTCTCGATGCAGCCCCTGACACTCTTATCTCTAAAGCCGTAGATGAGCGGGCTGAGAAAGCGTGGAATGAGGATAAAACAGAAATAATTAAAAAAGGCAATGTCCTCTGGCAGCCAGTTGACATGCAGCACTATGAGATTTTCAGTAATGGGGAGAGTGAAGGCCAACATGCACAGCAGCAGCTGAAAGCCATGGAGCAACACAGTGTGCATGGCTTTGCTCACAGACGCTTTATCCTGTCTCAGCTTCCTGGTTTCCAGCAGGATTCTCACGTATGTAAAGAGGATGATAAAAGCCACTACTGCAAAGAAGAGAATATTTACAACAGCTTGGAACAATGCCTGGATTGGAGACGAGTTGACAACGATAGATTTGCAAAGTACAGAGGTAGTGAGGATATCTACAGCAGGATCTCTTTTCCCAATGGAGTAGTGAATCATGGGGAAGATACAGCTGATGAGCCACAGGGACAAAATAATGATCCAGATACGGTCTGAGCGCCATGCGGTCGGACGCTGCAGGGGATACAAGATGGCAACATATCGCTCTAGTGACATGGTGGCCAGGATTAAAGGTGTGTTCTGGAAAGTGGCAGTGGACAGAAACAGCAGGGGAATACAGTAGACAATAGCAAATTTCACCTGGCCCATGATGAAGAGGAAGAGCAGCACAGAGGACAAGATCTGGAAAGTGTCATTAATCAGCATGCAGGCAAACAGGATGTAACGTGAGGTGCCCAGGAACTGCCTGTGAGATGCAAATATGTGCAGCATGACAAGAATGCAGCAGAGGAAGACGCAGAAGAAGGGGATAACCACACACACCTTGATGATCACAGACAGACTTTTGTTGGAAGTTGCATTGCCCAGAAATTCAGTCAGATTCTGCATTTTGCAACCATGCTCTACTAAAGCAAACCTGTTAACAAGAAAATATGTTAAATGTCACATATACACATTCTAAAATACATCCACAATAAGACACATTGAAAATTTAAATAGGATCAAAATAAGAGTAGAACTTAGCTGATATGATGAAAAAGCAGCATAATATTTATGAATGCTTGATAATTCAGTGAAAAACCTCAGCTTTGTAAGAGAAGAATACACTATGATGTCTTTCCTTATCCCCCCCCCCCCCCCCTTAAAACAGACTACTGTGAATGAATATGCATCCAACCTTTAAAGTAAAAGAGCCCTCCACTCATTTAAGAAGGTCTTCATCAGTCAGAAGAGTTGACCAAGCTTTAGTTTCCTCTTCTTCTTATCAATGAAATACATCTCTGGGATGTTCTTCCTTTATAAAGTGTTTGTCCCAACTCACATCTGTTTGACTCAGGGCCGATTCCTCGAGAGATACATTGTTGACATGCTATTGTCAACCAGAATGATGTTCTCATTATCTAATATTTCAGTGGGGAGATGGGATCCTGTTGCAATATTTGTGGGAGCAATTAAGCAGACACAGTTCACAAAGTGTAGCATAAAAATGAGCGGTTTTGATCAAAAACAGAAGAATGCATGGTGGCATGGGTACTTTGTGCATGACTGTAAACTTAACCATAGAACTGTTTTCTTTCTGACCATTGGTGAAGAAAATGACGGACTACTTGTTCTGTAACTTGGTTCACTTTATTGCTTGCTGTAACAGTAGGAAACGGTGGAATAATTAGGCCTAATTTTCAACCTTATCATTATGCCATGATCAAAAGCTAGCGCCTGCCAGGTCCGCTAGCTCGTCGCTCAGACAGTCATGCTCGGAGACCCCGCTGTAAGCTGAAGGTCTTTAAGACCGGTCTCGTAAACAAGAGGCTTTTATTTTGGCATTGACAGATCGTTTGTTCAAATATCACAACACATGTTCATCATAAGGTTAACGGGAACTTGTGGTTAGCTACCTTTTTGGAGTTAAACTCCACAAGCACCTTCAAGCTTTACAATCCTGCTGACTAAGCCATCTCACACACACACACACACACACACACAAACACACACACACACACACACAGCCACAGCGCAGCAGGCAGAGGCGGGGGAGAGAGAATGACCCGTTTGTCATTGGGAGACTTGTTTAAAGGTTCCGTGGCAGGGAAATTTGACTTTATGAGTTTTTTAACATTACTATGAGTTCCCCCAGCCTGCCTATGGCCTCGTAGTGGCTAGAAATGGTGATAGGTTTTAAACCGAGCCCTGGTTATCCTGCTCTGCCTTTGAGAAAATGAAAGCTCAGATGGGCCAATCCGGAATCTTGCTCCTTATGAGGTCATAAGGGGCAAGGTTACCTCCCCTTTCTCTGCTTTGCCCGCCCAGAGAATTTGGCCCACCCATGAGAGAGAGACATCATGAAATGAGCGAAGTAGCAGTTGGTCAAGGCCACACCCCCAAGTTTTATTTTTTAATATTATTGCAATAGTAGTAAGTAACATTGTGAGGTTTTCTACTCTGGGAGATTGTTTAAATACAAAGTGAATAGGCCTACGTTGTTGTGGTTTATATTTATTTTGGAGCACTGCTGGTAGCCTCTGTGCTGGGCCAGCAGGGAGCATCGTCTCAAACTGTCAACAGCGTTTTCGAAAGACTTCATTCTTCCAAGAACAACCAGCAAGAAGGTTCTCCCAATAACACAAGTCCAGTCTTTACATTCTTCAGATTGAAAAACGCCACATCTCTGCAGCCGTGTGTGCATCACCTAAAAGTGTCCCCTGGAAACACTTCCGTTGGGTTTTATATGTATGTGTTTTCTTATTGTTGCGTGTTGTGGTTTATTTGTGTGCATTTTCTTATTGTTGTATATTGTGTTTTATTTGAGTGTATTTACTTATTATTGCACGTTGTGGTTTATTTGTGTGCATTTTCTTATTGTTGCACGTTGTGGTTTATTTGTGTGCGTTTTCTTAATGATGCACGTTGTGGTTTATTTGTGTGCATTTTCTTATTGTTGCATATTTTGTTTTATTTGTGTGTGTTTTCTTATTGTTCCGTGTTGTGGTTAATTTATGTGCGTTTTATTGGTGATGCACGTTGTGGTTTATTTGTGTGCATTTTCTTGTTGTTCCCTCTCAGAAAATGAAGTACATAATTGTACCTTTAGGGGTACAATGGCTTGTCACTGGGGCTGTACCCTCAAAGGGTACAGTTTTTGTACCCTTGGTATAGGGTACATATTTGTACTCTTGTGTTTTAAGTTGAGATCAAGCAGCCAATCAGGGCTGGCTCTACATATTTGACACACCTTTCCACCAATCAAAAGTAGTGAGCTGGCAGTCTCCGTCCCGCTCTCCAGTAATTAGAATATGGATAATGTAGCTTGTGCAAAGCACAAATGTTTCTGATGAAACACACAGTAACAGTGAGAATCAGCCATTTGTGTGTGTATACAGTGGTGTGAAAAAGTGTTTGCCCCCTTCCTCATTTCCTGTTCCTTTGCATGTTTGTCACACTTAAGTGTTTCGGAACATCAAACCAATTTAAACAATAGTCAAGGACAACACAATTAAACACAAAATGCAATTTGTAAATGAAAGTGTTAATTATTAAAGGTGAAAAAAATCCAAACCATCATGGCCCTGTGTGAAAAAGTGATTGCCCCCCTTGTTAAAACATACTAAAACTGTGGTTGTCCACACCTGAGTTCAATTTCTCTAGCCCCACCCAGGCCTGATTATTGCCAAACCTGTTCACAATCAAGGCATGACTTAAATAGGAGCTGCTTGACACAGTAAGGTCCACCAGAAGATCCTTAAAAGCTACACATCATGCCGAGACCCAAAGAAATTCAGGAACAATTGAGAAAGAAAGTAATTGAGATCTATCAGTCTGGAAAGGGTTATAAAGCCATTCCCAAAGCTTTGGGAATCCAGCGAACCACAGTGAGAGCCATTATCCACAAATGGCGAAGACATGGAACAGTGGTGAACCTTCCCAGGAGTGGCCGGCCGCCCAAAATTACCCCAAGAACGCAGCGACGACTCATCCAAGAGGTCACAAAAGACCCCACAACAACGTCCAAAGAACTGCAGGCCTCACTTGCCTCAGTTAAGGTCAGCGTTCATGCCTCCACCATCAGGAAAAGACTGGGCAAAAATGGCCTGCATGGCAGAGTTCCAAGGAGAAAACCACTGCTGAGCAAAAAGAACATCAAAGCTCGTCTCAATTTCTCCACAACACATCTTGATGATCCCCAAGACTTTTGGGACAACATTCTGTGGACCGATGAGACAAAAGTGGAACTCTTTGGAAGGTGTGTGTCCAAGTATATCTGGCGTAGAAGGAACATTGCATTTCATAAAAAGAACATTATACCAACAGTAAAATATGGTGGTGGTAGTGTGATGGTCTGGGGCTGTTTTGCTGCTTCAGGACCTGGAAGACTTGCCGTGATAAAAGGAACTATGAATTCTGCTGTCTACCAAGAGATCCTGAAGGAGACTGTCCGACCATCTGTTCGTGTACTCAAGCTGAAACGAACTTGGGTTCTGCAGCAGGACAATGATCCTAAACACACCAGCAAGTCCACCACCGAATGGCTGAAGAAAAACAAAATGAAGACTTTGGAGTGGCCTAGCCAAAGTCCTGACCTGAATCCTATTGAGATGTTGTGGTATGACCTTAAAAAGGCCGTTCATGCTCGAAAACCCTCTAATGTAACTGAATTAGGACAATTCTGCAAAGATGAGTGGGCCAAAATTCCTCCAGGATGCTGTAAAAGCCTCATTGCACGTTATCGCAAACGCTTGGTTGCAGTTGTTGCTGCTAAGGGTGGCCCAACCAGTTCCCCTTCGAGGGGAACTCGAACTGCGTCGGTTACGACACTATGGGAACGCCTTTAGGCATGACAGGGCTGAATGCAAATGAAAACTACTCCAATCCTATTGGTCCTAGTGAGAACGGTAGCATGTGACGGCATAACCTTTAGGGGCATATAAGCACACCGGCACATAGCTCATTAGCTTTTTTCTATTCAGCAGGCACGTTGGTTGATGTTGGTTTTGAATAAGCTCCTGTATCCTACTCACCTGGAATAATGTCCGAGCGCTTGTACCGGTTCCGGAGATGTGTGTCTCCCTGCCCGCGTTTCATCACGGTAGGCGATTCTCACGAACTGTGTGTTGCTTGTTTGGGCCTGTCGCACGCCACGGCAGCTCTTGAGGGGGCTGTTTGTGACCATTGCGAGGCCCTGCCCATGCGGGTACTGAGGTCCCGCGTGGCCCTCTTTTCCAGTGACGGACAGATACGCTCTCCCCGTGGCTCGGGCCCGCGCTCGCTGAGGCGGCACGTCGGGTCCGGTCATGGGGTTCGCAGCAGGATCTGTTGGAGGGTTCCGAGACGGCTGAGGCCCTTTCTCGTCCTTCGTCTGCCGATTCCGACTCCCCTGGTCGTTACTCGGCTTCTTCTGTTCGGGGACGCAGGCTGGAGAGGCGGTCACGCTCTGGCTCTGAGGAGCCGGCTGTGCTTGGCGCCATGGAAGAGGTTGAGGACTTCCGGGTGTCGGACCGACGTCATCAGAAGAGCGCCGCGCCGGACTATGATGAGCTGTTGGATGTGGTGACTCGGGCCGTGGCAAAACTCGGACTGGATTGGCCACAGGCTGTGAGGGAGCTTAACGCTGGTGGCAGGCTGGATGATCGCTTCCTGCGGAGCCACTCCGTGCCCCCGCGCCGATCCATGCCGTTTTTTCCGGATTTACACAGTGAATTGTGTAGATCATGGGATAAACCTTATTCTGCCCGGCTTTCTACTCCCCAGCTGCTGGAGTTTGGCAATGTGGCAGGTATTAAGGACTGCGGCTACGGGACGATGCCGCGGGTTGAAGACTCTCTTGCTAGTTACCTCTCTCCCCAGCTGACGTCGTCTTTTGGCAAGCCGGCGCTGCCGACGGGTCCGTGTCGGGTGACTTCCTCGCTGGTGGGGAAGGCGTATATGGCGGCAGGCCAGGCTGGTGCGTGCTTGCACACCATGGCGGTTTTGCAGGCCTACCAGGCGGACCTGCTGCTGGAGATGGACGAGAGAGGAGGCCCCTCTGAGGAGGAGTTGGCGGAGCTACGCCGGGCCACGGATCTTTCGCTTCGTGCCACCAAGGCTACGGCCCGGGCTGTGGGTCGCTCCATGTCTGCGTTGGTGGCCACGGAGAGACACCTTTGGCTGAACCTTTCGGACATCAGGCAGAAGGACAGAGAATTCCTTCTGGATGCGCCGGTTTCTACTACGGGCCTGTTTGGGGAGGCGGTGAACTCTGTCGTCGACAGGTTTCGCCATGTGAGGTCCCAGGGGGAGGCATTCCAGCAGTTTTTCCCTCGCCGGACTGGATCCCGCTCTGCTGGGTCGGCTGGCCCTTCTCAGCCCTCTACCAGCTCCCACCGCCGGCGCCAGAGACAGAGTGTGGCTTCTCGCGGTCCCCCTCGAGTGGCTTGGGACGCTGGGCAACGCTCCCGCGCACCCCCCCCCGGCAGGTCGGACCTGAGGGCCGTCATCCGGTCTCGGAGGGGGAAGGCGAGGCGGTCCTGACTGTGTGTTGGCCCCCGGAGGCCGACTGAGGTCCCCTCCAGGGCGGCCGCTTGCGTTGTTGTCCCGCAGCCGTGGCGCTCGGGACGCACTAGCCGCCGCCGGGCCTTCTCCGCTCTGCCTTCCCCGAGGGGTGTCAGTGGGCCGGGGGTTCGGCTCCTGGACTACAGGTCGTCGGCGGGTTCTTCCTGGCAGCCCGCTTCAGGGGCTCTTCCGCGATCGGCACGTCGCACTGGCCACCAGCCCCGAGGGGTTGGTTCCGCTGGCGGGTTTTGCAGACGCTTGGCGCGGTTTGGTGAACATGTCCCCATGGGTTCTGCGCACCGTCGTCGAAGGGTACAGGCTGCAGTTCCAGGTCCGCCCCCCCGGCTTCTCTGGGGTGGTCCGGACTGTGGTGCGCCCGGACCAGGGCCTGGTGCTGGGACTGGAAGTGCGCTCGCTGCTGGAGAAGGGGGCCGTGGAGCTCGTTCCCCCGCAGGACAGCGGGTCCGGTTTCTACAGCCGGTATTTCCTGGCCGTGTTCCGAGCTCTGCGGAGCTTCCTGCCTGCACTCCTGGGTCATCACGTGCTGGTCAGGTCCGACAATACAGCTGTGGTGGCCTATCTGAATCACCAGGGGGGTCTGCGCTCGCGCCCTCTCTGCAGACTGGCGCATCAGATCCTCCTGTGGTCCCAGCGGAGACTGCTCTCTCTCAGGGCGATGTTTATCCCTGGGCTTCAGAATCAGGGTGCGGACCTGCTGTCGAGACAGGGGCTGAGGCCCGGGGAATGGCGGCTCCACCCCGAGGTGGTGGAGTCCTTGTGCGCAAGGTTCGGACCTATAGACGTGGACTTGTTTGCGTCTCAGGAGTCTACGCACTGTCCTCTGTGGTTCTCCCTGACGCCGCCGGCCCCGCTAGGGCTGGACGCCATGGTGCGGGAGTGGCCGAGGCTGCGTCTGTACGCTTTTCCCCCAGTCGCCCTGCTCCCGGGGATCCTGGAGAGGGTCCGTGGGTCCTGTGGGTCTGGCCCTTGAGGGGGCCCAGTACCTGGAGGCGGGCCTGACGGAAGGAGCGGTCGAGACTCTCCTCAGCTCCAGGGCCCCGTCTACACGGAGGATGTATGGCCTGAAGTGGAACGTCTTCTCTGCCTGGTGCAGTGGACGCATGCTGGACCCAGTTACCTGCCCGGTGGTTCAGGTGCTGGAGTTTCTGCAGGACCGCTTCTCTGCGGGCCTTTCCCCATCCACCCTCAAGGTTTACGTGGCAGCCATTTCGGCTTTCCACGCCCCTTCGGGGGATGGGTCTCTGGGGAGACTTCCCTTGGTCGTGCGGTTTCTCCGTGGGACCCGGAGGATGAGACCTGCGACTCGCCCTAGGATTCCCACCTGGGATCTGGCGTTGGTTCTCGAAGCTTTGGCTGAGGCCCCCTTCGAGCCCGTGGAGTCGGCTGAGGCCAAGTACCTGACCCTGAAGATGGCCTTCCTCCTTGCTATCACTTCTCTGAGGAGGGTGGGGGACCTCCAGGCTCTTTCGGTTGCTCCCCGGTGCCTGGAGTTTGCCCCTGGTAATGTGAGGGCCATCCTGCACCCCATTCCGGGCTACGTTCCCAAGGTGCAGTCCTCTGTTGCAGGGCCCATTGTACTGCAGGCGTTTCATCCTCCACCTCATGTGACGGCGGAGGACGGGAGGCTCCATTTGCTCTGCCCTGTCAGAGCGCTGAGCGTCTTCGCTCTGAGGTCCTCCCGGTGGAGGAAGACGGACCAGTTGCTGGTGTGTTTCGGGTCCCCCAAGGCTGGGTTCCCCGCTTCCAAACATACTATCAGCAACTGGATTGTTCAGACTATCTCCCTGGCCTATCAGGTGCGCGGTTTGCCTTCACCTATGGCTGTACGGGCTCACTCCACGAGGGGCATGGCGGCCTTTACGGCTCTCCTCTCTGGGGCGTCTCTTCAGGGGTTTGTGATGCAGCTGGCTGGGCCACTCCTCACACCTTCTTCAGGTTTTATAGTCTGGACCTTCCCTCCGCTCCTGGCACCCGGTGCTCTCCTCCTAGTCGTGCCCGAGGGTTGCTTGCACGCTGGGCAGGCGGGGTCGGCGCGGGTTAGTGGGTATCTCGTTCCCATAGTGTCGTAACCGACGCAGTTCGAGTTCCCCTCGAAGGGGAACGTCTCGGGTTACGTATGTAACCCTTGTTCCCCGAGATAGGGGAACGAGACACTGCGTCGGTTCGCCGCCCCTCGCCCGCCTGGAGTGCCTTGCTTCATAGTAAGAGCTAATGAGCTATGTGCCGGTGTGCTTATATGCCCCTAAAGGTTATGCCGTCACATGCTACCGTTCTCACTAGGACCAATAGGATTGGAGTAGTTTTCATTTGCATTCAGCCCTGTCATGCCTAAAGGCGTTCCCATAGTGTCGTAACCGACGCAGTGTCTCGTTCCCCTATCTCGGGGAACAAGGGTTACATACGTAACCCGAGACGTTATTTTAGGGGGCAATCACTTTTTCACACAGGGCCATGATGGTTTGGATTTGTTTTCACCTTTAATAATAAACACCTTCATTTACAAATTGCATTTTGTGTTTACTTGTGTTGTCCTTGACTATTGGTGAAGTTTTGACTATGGTAAATTGACTATGGTTTGATGTTCCGAAACACTTAAGTGTGACAAACATGCAAAGGAACAGGAAATGAGGAAGGGGGCAAACACTTTTTCACACCACTGTATGTGTTGTTTTTCATTTGCATAATCAATATAATGCCATAATTTCGATTTAATTTCAGCAAATTGACTTACAAAACTTTTATTCCCTTTATTTCAAGGCCACTCAAATATAGTGATAATTTTAAATCTACCTTAAATAATTAAGGTATAATTAAAACCTTTAAACAACTTTTACAACAAATTTGGCTTGGCAGAGGCTGTCTCTTGATATTGTACCTTAACTTTTAAAATAAACGGTACATATATGTACCTTTTAATGCTTGGGAACATGTATGTACCTTTTGACCCTCAAAAAGGTCCATATATGTTCATTGAGGGCCAACAATGAGCCCTATGGGGTACGTTAGTATAGATTGTTCCTTGGGGGACAGAAATGGACCCCTACTGTACCCCTATTTTTGACAGTGTTGAATATTCTGTTTTTGTGTGTGTTTTCTTTTTGTTCCGTGTTGTGGTTTGTTTGTGTGCGTTTTCTTGATGATGCAAGTTGTGGTTTATTTGTGTGCATTTTCTTATTGTTCCGTGTTGTGGTTTATTTGTGTGTGTTGTCTTATTGTTGCGTGTTGTGTTTTATTTGTGTGCATTTTCGTATTGTTGCGTGTTGTGTTTTATTTGTGAGTGTTTTCTTATTATTGCGTGTTGGGGTTTATTTGTCTGTGTTTTCTTATTGTTGCATATTGTGGTTTATGTGTGTGTGTTTTCTTATTGTTGCGTGTTGTGGTTTATTTGTGTGCATTTTCTTATTGTTGCATATTGTGTTTTAATTGTGTGTGTTTTCTTATTATTGCGTGTTGGGGTTTATTTGTCTGTGTTTTCTTATTGTTGCATATTGTGGTTTATTTGTGTGTGTTTTCTTATTGTTCCATGTTGTGGTTTATTTGTGTGCATTTTCGTATTGTTGCATATTCTGTTTTATTTGTGTGTGTTTTCTTGTTGTTCTGTGTTGTGGTTTATTTGTGTGCATTTTCTTAATGATGTACATTGTGGTTTATTTGTGTGCATTTTCTCACTGTTCCATGTTGTGTTTTATTTGTGTGTGTTTTCTTATCATTGCACGTTGTGTTTTATTTGTGTGTATTTCTGATTGTTCCGTGTTGTGGTTTATTTGTGTGCATTTTCGCATTGTTGCATGTTGTGTTTTATTTGTGAGTGTTTTCTTATTGTTGCGTGTTGAGGTTTGTTTGTGTGCGTTTTCTTAATGTTCCGTGTTGTGGCCTCTCAGGGCCACTGGATTTTCAAGCTGGAACAGGGAGCTTCATATTGATTGGTGGCACTGTCCTGATTCTGCTGAGTTGACATTGTCAAGTGAGATGGGTCAGTTGTTCCAGCTGGGTCTTGTGCAACGCAGTTTGTTAACTGTCCAGAAAAGGGTTTTGGCAGCATTCTGCAAAAAAGTTTTTTTTTACTTACTGGTTACCTATACTGTAGTTATTTTTAACTACTGGGTACCTATACAGTAGTTATTTTTTATCTACTCTATACCAATACTGTAGTTATTTTATTACCTACTGGGTACCTATACTGTAGTTATTTTTTTACCTACTGTATTCTATTATGGTAATGATGAGATAAGATAAGTATGATCCAAATTGATTTATAATTGTATTCTGTGTCACATGCTTATTGTGAAAAGTTTAAAAGGAAGTTGTGGTCGGGGATGGTCATCTGGCAGTAGAAGGTGGGCCAGGTGTCCAGATTTTTGCTTAGTGTTATGATCATACTGTACCTTGTCATATAGCCTGTAGAAGTAGTTACATAATAACTACAGTATAATGTATCTCTAAAATTCTACAGTATATCATGGTATAACTACAGTATAACTACCCAGTAGGTAAAAAATAACTACAGTATACCTTATTTGTAAGATCCCAATTGTTACCCCCTTATTCCATAACTTATTCCATCTTGTTGTGACAGTGAAGTTAAGGACCAAAACGCAGAGATGAGAACGGCAGTCAGGAGAAGTTAAACAAGAATTTATTTAACAAAAAGGCAGAGTTTCAATAACACAGGGATCCAAAAGGCAGAAGGCACAACAATTCCAAAAAGGAGATAAACTAAACTAAAACAGGAACGGGAGCACAGAGACTAGAAAACCCACAGGGAAAAAAATTCCAAGGAACAAAACACAGCGGGGAAGAGCAGGCACACCGGCAGGAACACACTGACAGGACAAAATGATCAGACAAGAGACAAAGGGATACATCAAGTGAATTATATTAGGGCGGGGCAGGACAATCAGACAGGTAAAAAGTAAAACTAGAGACAAGACGAGACAGAGACCAGACTTCAAAATAAAACAGGAAACCAAATGTACTGACAGACGCTCACAGGGGATACGAGACAGGAACAGCAACACAAGACACAAACACAAGGAGACAAGACAGGACAAAAAAAACAAAGAAGGAGGAAAAGAAAATAAAGTAAACCCCCAAACCTTAACACCTCCCAATTTCTCAATACCTGCGTACAAGTATTGGTAAGTACTGTCCTGGTACACCCTTATTTCAGAGTAATTACTCTGTACATTGCAAGCTGTAATCTAAAGCAGTACCAGACTGTTCATTGTCAGCTGTCAGCATCTAATATGTTGAGAAGGCTGTAAGGTAGAGCTTTATATAAATACTGTATATTATATTCAGGCACATAAACAACATGTGTTACTGTAATATCAGGACCATAGCAGGTTCATGGTTAACAAGTCAGAGTTAAAGGGCCTTTGTTGTTGACAGTCAGTCAACACAAAGATAAGCACTGGACATTTTAGGACGCTGTGTTTCATTTGCTTGCTTGTTATGTAAATTGCTCTGAATTACCGAATCAAAAAATGTACACTGACTGCACTCACTGAATATCATGTAAGTTTTTTTTGCTACTAACAATGCATTACAGTCACCACAGTTTCCAGGTTTGTTACCTTGTGTGGAAGGCTGCTCAGAGGTTTTTAAACTGGAATGCAAAAGGTACACAAACAACTCGGAAAAACTTTGATCTGGCAGGAAACATGGAGATTCACTGCATTATCTTTTTGGACTGTGTCCTCTTGCACAACGGTATTGAAGTCTGTAATCACAGTAGAGGCGTAACCTTCCGGTGCGACATCAGAATTGTTATGAAGAAGGTGATGAAAACCATAAAGAGACATTTCTGGAGTGTAAATGACACACTATGAGTACAACAAACAGGATGTAACATGAGGTGGTGTATCATATCTCCAAAGCATGATTAGAGAGCGTGTCTCCTATCCCCAGCTTAGTAATTAACAGACTGGTTAATTATTAATGCAAGGCTCCTGAGTCTAATTGTGCAAACTGAAGTTTTTGAATTTGTTTGTCAAACAAGTTGACTCTGCTGAGAGAGGTTCACTGGGGCTCATCCACTCTTACGCGTGTCCTGCGTCAGTAATCAGGACTGCCTTGGATTGGAGCAAAATTGGTGTCCAAAACAAACTTTCGGCCTCTGAACCCCAGTGGCATCCACCTCAGCAGATAACAGTATATACAGGCTATCAGACAAAATGACTGTTACCTAACTTTTGGCAGCAAGAATTTTAGGCAAATATGAAATGCCATTAAGAAGTGACAAATAGGCCACAACTAAGGTTTTTTTCTGTAAAGCTGAGAAGAGTGAAAATCTCATGCTCTTACTTATAGTCCGTCTGAAGTCACCTCCATTATAGTGTCAAATGTCAAGAGCATCCTTTAGTATTATCCAGCTTCTATGTGTGCTTGCTTTGTTATTTTTTGTGATAATGTGGCAACAGGCTGGTGTTATCTGATACACAAAACAACAAATAGGCCTCATAGCAAGAAGGTGCCTGGCTTTTATATAAAGGAGTTTGCAGGTTTTGGCCATGCTTAGACATTTCATCTAGGCGCCATGGTTTCTTCCCATTGTCCAAAGACATGCAGGTCTGTTGAAACAGCATTGTATATATGCCTGTAGTTATGACTGTGTGTGAAGGTAATTGTCTAGTAGGTATGCAAATCAATAATTTATTTTAAATAAAACAAGTTACTTCTGCACAGCATAAAATGTACAAAAACAAAACTCTACTCATTTTTCTTTGTCCTCCCTCTCCTCTGCATTCATCTTTAACAAGCACATCCTACCATCATATGACCAATCCTGAGCTGTGGAGGGGGTGTGGTCCAGGCACTCACAGCTGCTTCTCATCACCTTGATTCTCAGTCCAACAAACAATTATGAAAACACAGCAAATCCATGAAACCATGCAAATAATAACTGTTGAAATGTTCTACACATCTTCCAGTAAAACCAAATGCAAAATAAACACTGCTGAAACTCAAACTGGGCAATTAACCAAGTCATGCAATGTTGAAATCAAAATGAAAAGCTGCCCAAAGTCACATTCTGACACTTCCATTGCAAAAGACCAAGCTGACAACAAAAATAACCCATAACAAGCCAGAAGGGAAGATAGCTGCAGTGCAGACCTGGATGAACATCCCTAAGAAAGATAATAGGTGTATAGAAGAATGAATGGGGCTCCAAGTGTTGCATTAAGTGCAGACAACGCACCTTGGGGTGCCAAGTGTCAGTTTTCAATACCAAAAAATGGCTCCAGCAAATTCCATGCCATGTGATGAACAAACTAAACATTAATTATCAACTGATCAGCGATCATTATCATTTTGATTTCTTACACCTTGTATTGATTTTATGTGGTTTGTATAAAATGCCAGAGCCCCTTTTAAGTATAAGCACGATCTTGAAAACACCCCAATGACTGACCCAGCACCAATTTCCACACCTTTTTTAAAAAAAATAGTAAATTTTCAGATTAAAGTCTGATTGTTATTATTAAATGCATTATATTATTTAATCCTGAACTTAAAGTGGTCCTATTTCTCATGTACACACACTCAAACACACAATAGAGCAAGAGAACGAGAGAGAGGAACCGGCACGTAGGTTGTATCTTGGTATCTATTTTTTTTTAAGATAAAGTCAATTGCGCACATTTGCTGCCAGAGTCAACAGATCAATGCCTTTGACGCAATGGAATGGTGCTGAGGCCTCATAAATACCAGCAGGACATGACATCGTGGAGCAAACGGAAAGATTGCAAGCATCGAACAAGATCATTTCTCTGACTTTAAAAAGCGAGCGTACAGTAGATCAGACAGAAAGCCTGGGAAGTCAGGATCTAACATATATCATATCTTATAAATACATTCTTCAAGTCCTGCAGATCTAATTCCACTGCAAAATGCAAGCTGTGGGTAAGTGTTCAGTGTGTGCTGGTCGTGCTGCCGGAGGACTTCTGCGAAATCAGACAGACTTTTCACTGCTGCGGAGCAACAAGAGTGTGCTCAGGAAAGGAACCGCCTGCATCCGTTTCCTAAGGTAGGTTATGAATAATAAGCAATGCAACATAGTATGTAATTTGAACAAAGCCTGGGTCTCTGCCACCTCTTGAAGCTTTGCACCTTCAATAGATTGTCCATCTTTTCAGGAGATTGTATGAATTGTTTGTATTAAGTTCAGGTTTAACAATCTTCTAGATTTTGCTAATTTAAACCATAACATACATGCATATATATATATATATATATATATAGATCACGACTAACAACGTGTTCCTATTTGGCCTAATTTTTCTGCAGCAGTTCAAAGAGTGACCTGTTTAGCGGCATGAAGCCTGGAGTCCAGAAGTTTGGGGAACAGACAGATTCTGCACACATGAGCATAGCACCTTTCAGTGTTGGCTGTGTGCTTGATGCTATCCCTTCCACACAGGTGGGTCAGTCTCCTACCAGAGACCAATCAACCGCATCTGTACAATTCGTGTCCCTTACGGAACCAGCTTCTTCATGTTTTTCATATTTTGCATAGAAATTGAATGGAGGAGTTACAATACTGCATTTCCCCCTTCTTTGTAGGAAATGGAAAACCTCTCTCATGACTCTCTGATCAGAAGAGCAGCCTCCATGGTGACAGACAGTTCAAGTACCTTCCTCTCCCAGACCTCCTTGGCTCTCATAAACGCCATTAAGGATTACTCAAAGGTGGGTTTTCATCTTATGTGAAATATGTTATCCACAGCTTACAATTGCCAACCTCAGTCTGGGAGTGTAATTCATCGTTGGGTAGAAAGTGTACTCATGCTACATTAAATAGTAGCATGAGAGCATGATATATGTCCATATTGTTAAATGAAATGGGCAAACACATGGGCATAACACAATCATCATGATTTGAATCTGTACTTCTCTCCTTATTTTCATGGAAATTTCATGGAGACATGTGCCAATCCAGACTCTCATGTCAAAAATGGTCCTGTTCTGTATCTGACTGTTTGTCCTTCCTCTGTTTGCTGATAGGCTTTGCACACACGCATTGCTCTCCAAAGACGGTATTTAGTCTCACTGGGTAAACTGACCCCAGCAGAGAAGGATTCGTTCCTGGAGGTTATCAACGGCCAGCGTGCAGAGGTTAGTTCCCAATCCCAAATGTTTCCTATCATTCGTTTTTTGCAGTTAAAAGTCTTTGCAAAAACAATTCAAAGAATGTGCATTTATTTTATGCGTTTGTCTCACATTTTTATCCAAACAGGTCAGAGACAGACTACGTGAATGCAAACGCTTTGAGTCAACCTGGATCAATGCTATCAACGTGTGTATAATGGCAGCTGAGGCAGCAAACATTTCAGGTGAGCACAATGTGTGCCTGAGTACAGCTGTACTCAAACCTTCATGGAATGTCGAAATGCCGTTGTGTTTATAATAATGGAATTATGATAATAAAATAAGAGAATTTTTCTTCTGTTCATTTTAGAAAGTGTACATGTCAGATGCTGTCACCCTGTAGAACTTTAGTTTAAACTATATGGATTTATGGGGCAGGAGTGCCATCTTAAGGTCCACATGTTTAACCTAAGATGGTGTTATGTCAAACCTTGAACTTTCACAGTAATTTGACAAAATGCGTGTTTGCATCTGTGTGTTTCCAGGAGCCGAACAGGCATCCATCACAGTGAGGACAAACATTCAGATGGCCCAGTCGCAGGTGGGGGAAGCTCGGAAATTGTCAGCGGCTGCAGATAAGATGTTGGCCGAGACAAAAGTAGAAGAGATCCAAAGGATGGCGGAATATGCTTCATTTCTAGACAACAGCGAGGAGCATGAGGTGCAGGAAGCTTATCTACGAGAGGACTAAGACAAAGAGACAGAGACATTGGAACAACAGCATCAAATATTTACATGCTTTAACCAGGGCTGCACAATTAATTGAATCTTAATCGCGATCAAGAATTTGGCTTTCCACAATTATATATTTGACTGCGATATTGGTGTTTAAAATGTGTGCTCCGCTCATAGAAAACCTCAGTTTTTCTGCCAGAGCCCCAGGAAGTGGGCTGAGCTTTGAAGCCTATTTGACATAGTGGCCAAACTGTGGAATTACAACTTCCATGTCCACCAGGTGATGCCATGGGGCCCAAAAAGATTTTCCCCTTAGATTTTACATTGGGAAAGGGATGTCCAAATCTGTGGAAACACGTTTCACTATCAGGTTTGGATCCATTTCGATAACTTTTGGAAAGTCTAGAATAGCCGCACGATTAAATTGTTTAATCATCCCTCTGTATGGTTTACGCTCACTGTATAAAGAAGCCTAGCAGTTGGTGGCAGCTTAATCTTGGCAGAACAATACGGGGAATTTCAGCCTGCATGCATGTTTTTGTTGATTTAACATTGGCGCAAATATTAGTAGTAAGAGCGTCAAGTTAGCTGACTGACGAGTTGTCACTGTTGTGTGTTTTTTTTGTACATTTGTACATTATCATAAATGTAGCACACCATGGAAGTGAAAGTGATTTTGGCCATAATCGTGCAGCCCTACTTTCACCTTTTGAAAGCTATGAGTTTTCTGTTTTGATTTCTCTATTATGTTTCTCTTCCTCTTTTTCTCTTGTTGAGCCTGTACGATATTTACATGTTTGCATTTACAAAGAAAATCTCAATTTGAAAAAAGGAATGAATAGCTAGCAATTTGTAATTCTTCCATGTTAATGTATAAAGTTGTTTACTGCATTTTTGGTTGTAACAAAGACATTTTTTATAACGATATTGTTTGCATCATTATATTTTTCACCATTCACATTATAACAACAAATAAAATGAATGTACTTGATGTACATACTTGAACGTTGAAGTCATCACAGCAATGTAAACGCAGACATGGGCCAATTAAAGTGATTGGATTTAACATTTAGACATAAACATAATTTAAAAATCTAGGGCTCTAATATGTCAAATGAAAATTATTACTGACAAAGACCCAAAGAATTGAAGTCTTCTCCTGCTGAAACCAGATTATTAAACAAGACTATTCTGTTGCTCTGGACAGCGTTTTAAAGGATATGGAAAAGTGGATGGGTGTCCCCATAACGATTCAAGCCTGTATCTCAGTGCTTATAATGAATGTTTTACTCAGGGTCAATTTTGTGAGCTCTATGCTATCTCTCTCCCCTCCTGCTGGCTACTGGCGTGAATTACTATCAGCTGTATCTAAAGTTGTCTGGTAAGACAAGCGGCCACGACTCAAGATGTCTACTCTACAGAGAAAGAAAGAGGATGGTGGCCTCTCAGTTCCCAACTTTAAATGTTATTTCTAGTCCTTTCTCTTAAAAACGCTCTCACCTAGTTTAATCCAGATACAGCTGTTTGTTGGCTATGACAGAGCCTTGGTCTCTCCACGACGTTCTTTTTGCCAATGTCTCTAATGAACAGTGCCTGCAATGCATTGGCCCCATTATCTCTCATTTCAAAACTTGGAGGTTAGCTTAAACCGTATAGCTTGTGACTGGCACACTTTCAACCCACTATTTTATAGTACAGCACTCCTGATTGGAGGGAGGCAGATAACAGCCCCACAATGGGAACAAAAAGGAGTTATGTCTAAAAGACATTTTTGGTGAGGTTGGCTTGCGACCCTTCTCTGACTTACAAAATGCATTCAGTCTACCACATTCTTCTTTTACCTTCAGTTGAGGTCAGCACTCAAGGCATACGGTTTTCCCTGGGAGAGGCCTTTGCCCATTCATCCTTTTCGGAAGTTATTTACTGTGCAGCCTAAAAAACTGTGGTATTGTATCCAGACTTTATCAGTACTTGGTGATATCTGGCCGCACTGCCCTTCCTGTTGAGAGGATCTGGGTATGCGATTGCCCAGGCCTGAGTGTTGATCTTGACTGGCATGATGTATGTCTAACATGATGTATGGTCTGTCATTCCAGAAGTATCTCGCAATGCAAAGGTTGCTCTCTGGCTACACAACTCTGTTTTTACTCACCATGTTTTTCACCAACAGGCTGCCACTGAAAGAATGGCCTTACATCACAGTAAATGGGCAAACAATTAATAATGTGGATAACTTCAAGTACTTAAGTGTTACCCTTGACAAAACTCTTAGCTTTAAAACCCATGTGAAAATACTGGGAAACACACTTCCGATACATAAGGAATAAGGAACAGTTGAGGCTTCCAGTATGAATCTAAATGCTATGATTATACCACATTTTTTAAATTGTATTACAAGCTGGTCTCAGTCAACCACTTGAAACCAATTGAATCATTATACAAAAGTGCCCTCAAAATTCATGCTGAAAAGCCACGGCGCTACCATCACTGTCGTATACTCAATAAACATGAAATTTTAAACTTTGAGAATCTGATAAGCACTCAAATGTTTGCTTAATTTTTAACATTATTTATTTATGTATTTTATCATTATAAGTCATAATTTTCTTGCATTGCCATGACTCAGTGGAATACTCTGTCAACAGACATGATTTCATGTAGAAGTCCCCACGCATTCTCACATCTTGCTAAGCATTTGCTACTGTCAAGACAAGAGTGTACACATCTATGAAGTGTGTGTGTGTGTGTGTGTGTGTGTGTGTGTGTGTGTGTGTTGTGTGTGTGTGTGTGTGTGTGTGTGTGTGTGTGTGTGTATCTGTTTTATACATTGTCTCTTTGCCTCTTTTGTTATTTTATTTAATAACTTTCTTTCTCTTTACTAATTTCTTCTGTATTCGTCCATTAACCTGCCCGGGGACTACAGGTGGAAAAAACAGAAATCTGCTAGAACCTGGCACAACACATATTCTCTTGTTGTACAAGATTAATGTTTTATTGTGCGCTCTCCTTGTATTGAAATAAATTCATAAATTACATTACATTCAAGACCATCAGAAGATTCACTACAATTTCATTCATTGGACATATCTCACCCCCGTGAAAATGCATCACATAAAAACAATTAATAGTCCTTTATGCACTTTCTGCAAACTGAAAGCTCAAGGAACATATCTTCACCTTATCTGGGAGTGCTCTCCTGTTTACTGTACCCATCAATGTAAATGTTTTGATTCTGAATGACCTGTCAGCCTTCCCAATCTCTAAAGCTCAAAAATGTGCTGTGTTTGCTGGACTTATAGCTGCTAAGAGAGGGATTGCAACCCGTTGGAAGCCATCTCAGGACATGTCTAACCGTACATAGACCTTTTCCTTCTTGGATGTCATGTGTATGGAGCTATTGACAGCGCGCATCCATGGAGCACCAGAAAAGACCTTGGACACTTGCAATAATTTCTATTATTATATAATATTGCTGTCTCTTTGAGGACCGGGCTGTATTGTGCTACAGTCTTTACCTCAACCTGCACATGGGATTAGTCCCTTGTCTTGTGTCTGTCTGTGTATGTGTATGTGTCTGTTTATGTATGTGTTGTTTTGTCTCCCTTCCTCACAGGTTTCCTCTCTGTGTTCTTTGGCTCTGGGACGTGTTCCATGTCTTGTTTGTATATGTTGATTTCTGAATATAAATGAAAATAAAAAATTTGATCACGAAAAGTGAGCCACTTGTAAATGTAGCACTTTGTAGTAAGCTGGATTGATATTGAAATATCTTATCAATGAATTATGTCTACAGTATTGCTGTGTTGCAAAGTGGCAAGTAATTATTTAAAAAAAATATGCTGTGTGGCAGAAACATTATGTATCATCGTACTGTATAATTCTTTGATGTATGATTCACTCTTACTCAAATGCATGACCTGGTTACTGGTATACTGGTTTCCAGTGTTTAGACGGAAGTAATTAGAAGGGGGTCAAAGGAATTATGACTTCACTGACATGTCCATGTGATTGATTCAAATTCCAGATTTCTCTGGGTTTGAACAATGTTGGAAAAATTTGGGATGATGTAAGTACACAACTAAAAACATACTTAACAGTTAGGTATACTTGTTTCAAGACATTTTAATGCATAAATGTTACACATTATATCTCTAAATAGCAATGCAATCACAGTCACATTTATAACTGTCAGGATACAACAGGTGGACTTAAATGCAGGACTCAAGATAAACAGGTGAGTTCAGTGTATAATTCAAAAAAGGCAAAATCATCTTTGGGATATAGGCAAACGGTCAAGTAAACACTGGGGAAAATAAACTGGGAAAATCTGGTGAGTCTTAATACAAGAGACACAGGTGATGAGGATTACACACAGGTTATCACACAGGCGGGAAAGTAGACAAAGATGGGAAGACAAGTGACCAGGAATGGACACAACCAGCGAGTGTCAGAATAAAGTGGAGTGAGACTGAACATGACAATAACAATAAATTAGCTATAAATAAAAACATGTAAAAGTGAATTGTAAACATGCTTACTAAAATGTTTTTTTTTATTTCTATTAATACATTGTGCATTTTATCTGTTAGAAAATTATAAATCTACCTTGTCAACTTTTTCTTTTATACAAACTGAAGAAGATCAAGTTTTTCAGAGCAAGAAAAAATGTTTCGTCCCTGAGGCCATAAATGAGAGGACTCAGACATCTTGGAGCAAGACTAAACAGTATGTAGTTAGTGTACCTAACATTTGCATATAATCTTAAACTAATCTGAAGTAGAGCAGTTTCTATGAAGGGACACCACAGCTGGATGAGACAGAGCAGCAGCTGGCAACCATGAAAAATAACCGTTCTGAGCCCTTTCCATTTTGACGTTCTGTTCTCTCCTGATGCAGCTTTTGCCACTTTCATTATTTTAACATAGCAGAATACAATAGATATAAACATAATCAGGAAGTAAAACTGATACAAAGCTGCCTTAATGTGATCCTGCCATCTGTGCAACATCAATGACTCAACAGAGCATATACTGTATTGTGTGTAAGAGCTAAGAGAGGCTGATGCAAAGAAGATAGAGAGAATAACAATAGAGGGTACAGAGCTGACGGCGTGGATGATGAGGATGCAACGCATTGTTCTGCGAGAGGAGCACAGCTCTCCGTGACGCAGGGGCATGCAAATAGCCACGTAGCGTTCCAGGGTCATTGCCGTCAGAGTAACTGGGGTGACCATATTATATAGAAGTGCTAAAAAGGAGATAATGATACATGACCAAACATTTATGGTGATTTCAAAATAGCTGAAGATGAGCAGGGTATCAGACATGATTAATAGAAAGCTATCAGACAACAGTGTAACAGCAAATAAGATGTAGCGTGCAGTTGTGTGTAAACTCTCCTTTTTAAAATAGGTCACAATAAGCAAAAGGTTAACGCAAAGAAAAATCATTACCAGGATCTGCACGATAATGACCTTGTCGTTGATCTGCCTCAGTAAAGGTCCACCAACAACCAGTGAGATGTTATCTGCCATATACAAACGTGTATATGTTTTTTTTTAAGTAAACACACAAGTTTTTAAGGTACGGCCTAATGTCAAATTAAACACCATACTGTAATGTATTTGCCAATAAAAAATGTGGTTAAAATGTATTAGAAAATGATAACAGTTAAATCCAATGTCAAGCTTCTCTGAAGTGCTAAGTTGCTAGTTTAAATTCAGCAGTTTACCAAACCCTCTGTAGTGTTTAAAAGATAAATGTCTTTTTCCCGATCTCACTGCAGCTTTTGGAGAGACAGCGCAGTGCACAATGAATTTAAAGACTGGAACATTCAAGAATAGCATGAAACTGTACATCACTTAATCGTCACTCACTGCTTCTCCCCCTCATTGGCTGTCTATGTTTAGAGCTGCAGAGACTGTGAAGTGACCTCAGCCGTTGGTTTCTTCTTGATGAGTTTTATAATTCAATAGCAACTCTTTATCCATCAAGGAGGGATGGTAACAGTAAAGTTTTTACCAAAGGTGGTGTCAATTATAAGCTGCTCAGACAGTAATCTCGACAATCCTGTACACAATGAAACCAATTTCCCTTTTCACTACATTCTCATGTTCTGCTCAGCTTCTGACTGGTCCTCTCATGTTTCTGGTGTATCATGAGTTTTTGGATTTTTATTCAGTGTTGTATTTCTTGTTGGTTACAAGCCTGCGCTGCCGTCTATCAGTATTAAATTGGGACAGTTTCATGTCCTGTGAAAACGTTTCATAGAGGAGTTTTATACTAGTCCAATTCCGTGTGTTGGCAAAGTTGGTTTTAACACATGAAAACCACAGTTGCGACCGCTTTATCGGCATTGACCTGACTCCCTGGAGAAGCTGCAAAGGTGCCGGCTGCAGACAGTGGCGGTTATACTGTATTTCACACAATGATGGTTAAATTTGCAATTAATCCGCGGTTCACATTCAAACCAAACCGCAGGGGGAGCTCTTTACACTACTACTGTATATTCAACTTTACTGATAATTTATTGATCAATAGAATGTATTACTAAATTAAAAACATTACGCTTCATAGCGTTTTGTAATCATAACACTATTGTATTAGTCAGAGATGGCCAAAGTACTCACTTTCCGTACTTAAGTAGAAGTAGAGACACTTGTGTTAAAAAATACTCTGGTGAAAGTGGAAGTACTGATTAAACTTCTTTAATCAAGTAAAAGTAACAAAGTACAGGCTTGGAACTTTACTTAAAGTACAAAGTAAAAGTAGCCTTGCAAATGACAGCCATTGTTTATGCAAAGCTACCTGGAGCACACACATATTACTAGAGTGCACGCTGAGGAACTTCAGTGGACATGGAGTACACAGTCTTTATATGACAATAGCCACATTATAAATGGATGTCTGCCAACAGGCCTAAAACATCACATATTTGATCATTGTGAGAGAGACTGGGACTCCAGGTTAATACAATTTTGACTCATTAGCAAGGTATGAATTCAGTTGTGATTCTGTGTTAGGAGTTAGTGAGACCCAGAACACAGAGACACAAACAGTACTTCGGAAATCAGGATAACGTAAAGGTGGTTTAATGAGTGCAGCGGTAATTCCAACAGAACAGGTGACAGGTCAGCGGGATTGTGGAAGGCAGCTGGGTGGATCTGTGCGGAGAGGCAGAGTAGACACGGTGAACACGAGAAAACAAACACGAGAGTAAACATTAGAGCACATATGAGCGATAACGCTGAGAGCCAAGTTACCACTTAAGAGCATGTAACAATCTGGCGCCGAAGAGGTGGTCAGCCCGGGTTTATGAATGGCAGGAGTTGATGTGATGGGAAACAGCTGAGCGGATGACGGAACAGGTGATGGGTAGCCACGCCTCTAGGTAGGTACCCCTCGGCCAGACAACAGACAAAACAAACAGAGAAAAAGCATGCCAAAGGTTGGGGGAGGACAGCAGACCACAACATTCTGTGAGCATTCACAGATCCAGTTTCTATTTTTAATCTTCCCCCTAACATTTAAATGAATCTACATGTATGTGTGTGTGCAAATGTGACTTCTGGAAAGAAAATAAAGGCTTAAAATATGAATGACTAAACAGACATTAATGAAGAAGTTCCCCAGCACATTGGCCAGAAGTCCTTCTTGATGCCTAATATCTCAAACATCTCTCACTAATAAGGCCGAGGATGATGGGAATGTCTTGCTGTTTGTCTGCCGGATCTCTGTTTTTTTCATTTTCAATTATGTCGCCCTCCATAGCCTACTACTATGTGCTAACGATAGCGCCCTCCATACTACTATGTGCTAATGATAGCGCCCTCCATGCTACTATGTGCTAACGTAGCGCCCTCCATACTACTATGTGGTAACGATAGCGCTCTCCATACTACTATGTGGTAACGTTAGCGCCATCAAGCCGCAATGATTTGCTGTGAATTAATGCAGAATGCCGAATCTGTTAAGTAGTCTTAGTCGTGCGTCAAATGAAATGTACAGTAGATTTATTCCCATCCATTTAGATTGAATATGGTATTGATGACGTAAACAATAATAATGATAACTCCAGTGAACTGATGTGGAAGTCGAGGACTAGATTAGGACTGGATTAAAGCTGATTCTGGTTTCCAACTTCACCCCAGGTGTGTCTGTTAGAACACGGACGGAGACAACTTCTCTCTAGCTAAGTTTCCATCCACTTGTCAATTGAATTACAGTATCTGAAGTTTGGTTAAAAAAAACAACTCATTTGAATAAAGCTGAGGAAACTGTTGATGTTTCATTAAGATCAACGTGCAACCTAGCTAACAGGTGAAGAACACACCAAAACCACTAGCCAACTTAGCTTATACCACAGTTTTTTAAATTGTATTACAAGCTGGTCTCAGTCAACCCCTTGAAACCAATTGAATCATTATACAAAAGTGTCCTCAAAATTCATGATAAAAAGCCACGGCGCTACAATCACTGTCATTTACTCAATAAATATGACATTTTAAACTTTGAGAATCTGATAAAGCGCTCAAATGTTTGCTCAAGTTTTAACATTATTCATATATACATGTAGAAGTCCCCACACATTCTCAAATCTTGCTAAGCATTGGCTACTGTCAAGGCAAGAATGTACTCACCTATGACGTGTGTGTGCGTGTGTGTGTTGTGGGGCAGCCTGCCCTGTCACACTGAAAGCCACCCCAGGACATGTCTGTCCGTACTAAGACCTTTCCTTCTTGGATGTCGTGTATATGGAGCTATCAACAGCGCACATCCATGGAGCGCCAGAAAAGACCTTGGACACTTGCAATAATTGCTATTATTATATAACATTGCTGTCTCTTTGAGGACCGGGCTGTAGCCTTGTGCTACAGTCTTTACCTCAACCTGCACATGGGATTGGTCCCTTGTCTTGTGTCTGTCTGTGTATGTGTATGTGTCTGTTTATGCATGTGTTGTTTTGTCTCCCTCCCTCATAGGTTTCCTCTCTGTGTTCTTTGGCTCTGGGACGTGTTCCATGTCTTGTTTGTATATGTTGATTTCTAAATATAAATGAAAATAAAAAATGTGATCACAAAAAATGAGCCACTTGTAAATGTAGCACTTGAAATATCTTATCAATGAATTATGTTTACAGTATTACTGTGTTGCAAAGTGGCAAGTAATTATTTAAAAAATATGCTGTGTGGCAGAAACATTATGTATTACCGTACTGTATAATTCTTTGATGTATGATTCACTCTTACACAAATGTATCACATGGTTACTGGTTTACTGGTTTCCAGTGTTTAGACGGAAATAACTTGAAGGGGGTCAAAGGAATTATGCCTTCACTGACATGTCAATGTGATTGATTAAAATTACAGATTTCTCTGGGTTTGAACAATGTTTGAAAAATTTGGGATGGTGTAAGAACAAAACTAAAGGCAAGGCAAGGCAAGGCAGCTTTATTTGTATAGCACATTTCAGCAACAGGGCAATTCAAAGTGCTTTACACAAAATCAGGTAAACAGATAAAACACAAGTAAAAACAGTTAAAAAATCATAAGCATTAAAAACCGGTAAAACACATGAATAGACAGTTAAAAAATAGACACATAAAACACAAGAATAAAAGTTACAGTGCAGCATAAGAAATTTAAAGAAATGAGCAGTCATTTAAAGAAAGGCAGCATCAAAAAGAAAGGTCTTCAGCCTTGATTTAAAAGAACTGAGAGTAGCAGCGGATCTGCAGGTTTCTGGGAGTTTATTCCAGATATGAGGAGCATAGAAACTGAAAGCTGCTTCACCCTGTTTAGTTCTGACTCTGGGGACAGAAAGTAGACCTGTCCCAGATGACCTGAGAGGTCTGGGTGGTTCATAGTGTAGTAGCAGATCAGAAATGTATTTTGGACCTAAACCGTTAAGTGATTTATAAACTAGCAAGAGTACTTTGAAATCAATTCTTTGAGACACAGGAAGCCAGTGTAAAGACTTCAGAACTGGAATGATGTGATCCATTCTCTTGGTCTTATTGAGGACTCAAGCAGCAGCATTCTGAATCAGCTGCAGCTGTCTGATTGATTTTTTAGGGAGACCTGTAAGGACCCCGTTACAGTAGTCAAGTCTACTGAAGATGAAAGCATGGACAAGTTTTTCCAAGTCCTGTTGACACATAAGTCCTTGATATATTCTTAAGGTGATAGTAGGCTGACTTTGTAATTGTCTTAATGTGGCTGTTAAAATTCAGGTCTGAGTCCATGACTACACCAAGATTTCTGGCTTTGTCTGTTGTGTTTAACATTGTTGTTTGAAGCTGAGCGCAGACTTTTAATCGTTCCTCTTTTGCTCCAAAAACAACCACCTCAGTTTTTCCTTCATTTAATTTCAGAAAGTTCTGGCACATCCAGCCGTTAATTTGTTCGATGCACTTAGTCAGTTTTTGTATTGGACTATAGTCCCCTGACGATAAGGTTATGTAAATTTGTGTGTCGTCCGCATAACTATGGTAACTTATTTTGTTGTTCTCCATAATCTGGGCTAGTGGGAGCATGTAGATGTTAAACAGAAGAGGCCCCAGAATAGAGCCTTGGGGAACTCCACACGTCATATTTGTATGCTCAGATGTATAATTACCTATTGACACAAAGTAATCCCTATTCTGTAAGTAGGATTCAAACCAGTTTAGTACTGAGCCAGAAAGTCCTACCCAGTTTTCCAATCGGTTTAGTAATATGTCGTGGTTGACCGTGTCAAATGCAGCACTGAGATCAAGTAACACTAAGATTGAAATTTTGCCACTATCTGTGTTAAGGTGGATGTCATTAAAAACTTTGACGAGAGCCGTCTCAGTGCTGTGGTGTGGTCGGAAACCCGACTGAAAGGTATCAAAAATGTTGTTTACTGACAGGAAATGGCTAAGTTGTAGAAAAACCGCTTTTTCAATGATTTTACTTAAAATGGAAGGTTTGATATCGGCCTATAGTTGCTCATTATTGATGTGCAGTGACGTGCGGTGATGTCAGTAAGAGGGTAGGCACTGAGTTATGAAAGCCAGATTACCTAATTTATTGTTTAGGCTAATAATCAAAACAGTAGGCTAAACGTTACGCAGAAGCGCGGCACACACGCGCGGTCGATAGCAAGACATTTCCAATTACTCTATCAATCAAAATCAATCTAATGTAATTATATAACACTTTACAGCAACCAGCAGGCTACGGTGCTTAACAGAATGAGTATAATGACCTCATCCAATAGAAAGAGAGAACATAGCGAACAGTAAAATCAGAAAAGGTCTCAAAGAAACAAAAGAATGAAACTGTCCCACCACTGCTACGGATTAAAAGCCTGATTCAACAGATATGTTTTGAGTTTGGACCTAAAAAGAGCCACATCTGTAACAGTGCGAATATCGGGGGGTAACTTGTTCCAGAGTCTCGGGGGACCAACCGCAAAAGCCTGACCCCCCCACCGTTTATACCTGGACCTTAGGACTTTTAAAACCAGCTGATTTGAAGACCGCAATGACAGTGTGTTCCCGCAAAGTTAAGATTTCAGACAAATACTCTGGGTGACATATTTTTTCTCTCTCTCTTTCTCTTTCTCTCTCTCTCTCTCACACACACACACACACACACACGTTAATGTCCAGCATCAGAATGCAAGTTCTGAAACCATCTTTGTTCTAATTATTGCACAGTGGCCAATTATGTTTGTCAGTCCCAGTCAGCAACAATGAAAACACACACTGCTCAACTGAATATGAAGGCAAATGGCTAGCAGCATTAGTTCAATCACACTAACTAAGCCCAAAATAGTTTCTGACTCACCAATCGGTAGATTTGTACACAAAATCCATCTGACGCTTTCTCGTGAAGGCGTCGATCACAGCGTTGTAAAACTCGTCTTTACGGCGCTTTAGTTTGCATAGTCTCTGACTCGGCGAGGGCTGAAAGACGTAATGGCCCGGTCCGGTTCCGACTGGATGTTTTGATCCGTTTCAGGGTGGAAAATGTGCGAAGCTGTAGTTGCCGGTATTATATGAGCTGACGGTTTTTCCTGCTTGGTTAAAGCTGCGGGCAGGTTGTTCAGATCCAGGACCCCGTAGAGGTCCCGCCGCTCACTGTTAGCACGGCCACTTAGCCACATCTCTTCTTCCATACCAGTCAGTTTGAAACGATGCGACGAGTATTTGTCCCTTTTGCTGCAGTAGTCCATCTAAGGCTGGCGTAGACCTCCATCTTGTTATTAGTTCTTTTTTTGAATTAAAATCGAGTTTAGAGAAATTCCTCACCGCTGTGATATCGGCGGACACCGCTGCTGTCATTTTGACTTTGAATTTCGTGGGGATTGCGCTTACAACGTAGCTGGTGTAATGACGTCAGCTACGCAAAGGGACAGTAATATCTCGATTTTAATTGGTTCATGTTTGATATCTAACGGAGACGATTACTGGCATAACACATTTACGTACAAAGGCACGGCAGAGTTGTGCCTTTTGACGTAGCCTACATGTTAAAGAATACAGGATCGAAGTGCGCATGCGCAACATTGGCTAATCGCTTGAATGGGCAGTAAAGGCACTGCTTATTCTGCCATTTTTTCTATTTGATTATGCGTAACTGCTACATTTGTCATCGTACCGTCTAAATAATTGGAACAACACACATATAAATCACAAGAATAAACAGTAAAAATACAAATACAAGTTTATTATACATTTATTTAATAAACATTTTTATGCTTGAATTTTGGCAAGGTAGGCACTGCCTACCCTGCCTACCCTGACTGCACGTCACTGTTGATGTGTCTAGATTGTTCTTTTTTAAAAGAGGCTTGATTACTGCAGTTTTCAGGGTCTGTGGAAAGATACCTGAAAGAAGAGACGTGTTCACAATCTGTAGAAGATCAGAAGCCAAACAAGTCGAAACATTTTTGAAAACACCCGTTGGTAGAATATCAAGGCAACAGGAGGAGGATTTCAGATGTTGTATAATGTCCTCCAGGTTTTTATGGTTGATTATATGAAATTCTGTCATATTGGAACTAGTTTTGCTTGAACACTGTGGCAACACATATCCTGTACTTGATATGGAGGCACTGACTGTTTGTCTAATCTTCTGAATTTTGTCGTTGAAGAAGGATGCAAAGTCATTGCAGGCCTTGGTAGATAAAAGTTCAGATGCTACTGGTACTGGAGGGGTTGTTAACCTATCGACAGTGGCAAACAAAGCACGTGAATTATTATTGTTTCTAGAGATAATATCAGAGAAAAAGGACCGCCTTGCATTCCTCAGTTCCAAATTATAAATGCGAAGTCTCTCTTTATAGGTGTTATAATGGACCAGGAGATTTGTTTTTCGACACCTTCGTTCAGCTTTCCCACACTCTCTTTTTTCTGTTCTCACCAGTAGGACATTTGTCCATGGAGATCTTTTCTTACCAGAGACAACTTTGGGGAGCAATGGCATCAATAACATTTGTAATTTTACAGTTGAAATTATCTACAAGCTCAGTGACTGGGAGCCCAGAGAGGGCGGGTGTGATAAAAACATACTTAACAGTTAGGTATACTTGTTTTAAGACATTTTAATGCAGAATTGTTAAACATTATATCTCTAAATAGCAATGCAATCACAGTCACATTTATAACTGTCAGGGTACAACAGGTGGACTCAAATGCAGGACTCAAGATAAACAGGTGAGTTCAGTGTATTATACAAAACAGTTAAAAATCAGCAGGCAAAATCATCGTTGGGATAAAGGCAAACGGTCAAGTAAACACTGGGGAAAACAAACTGGGAAAATCTGGTGAGTCTTAATACAAGAGACACAGGTGATGAGGATTACACACAGGTTATCACATAGGTGGGAAAGTAGACAAAGATGGGAAGACAAGTGACCAGGAATGGACACAACCAGCGAGTGTCAGAATGAAGTGGAGTGATACTGAACATGACAGTGACAATAAATTAGCTTTAAATAAAACATGCAAAAGTGAATTGTAAACATGCTTACTAAAATGATTTTTTTTTTCTTTCTATTAATACATTGTGCATTTTTTCTGTTTGAAAATGACTCTATCTTGTCAACTTTTTCTTTTATACAAACTGAAGAAGATCAAGTTTTTCAGAGCAAGAAAAAATGTTTCATCCCTGAGGCCATAAATGAGAGGACTCAGACATCTTGGAGCAAGACTAAGCAGTATGTAGTTAGTGTACCTAACATTTGCATATAATCTTAATCTAATCTGAAGTATAGCAGTTTCTATGAAGGGACACCACAGCTGGATGAGACAGAGCAGCAGCTGGCAACCATGAAAAATAACCGTTCTGAGCCCTTTCCATTTTGACGTTCTATTCTCTCCTGATGCAGCTTTGGCCACTTTCATTATTTTAACATAGCAGAATATAATAGATATAAACATAATCAGGAAGTAAAACTGATACAAAGCTGCCTTAATGTGATCCTGCCATGTGTGCAACATCAACAACTCAACAGAGCATACACTGTATTGTGTGTAAGAGCTAAGAGAGGCTAATGCAAAGAAGACAGAGAGAATAACAATAGAGGGTAAAGAGCTGACGGCGTGGATGATGAGGATGCAACGCATTGTTCTGCGAGAGGAGCACAGCTCTCCGTGACGCAGGGGCATGCAAATAGCCACGTAGCGTTCCAGGGTCATTGCCGTCAGAGTAACTGGGGTGACCATATTATATAGAGGTGTTAAAACAGAGATAAGGATACATGACCAAACATTTATGGTGATTTCAAAATAGCTGAAGATGAGCAGGATATCAGACATGATTAATAGAAAGCTATCAGACAACAGTGTAACAGCAAATAAGATGTAGCGGGCAGTTGTGCGTAAACTCTCCTTTTTAAAAAAGGTCACAATAAGCAAAAAGTTAACACAAAGAAAAATCATTACCAGGATCTGCACGATAATGACCTTGTCGTTGATCTGCCTCCGTAAAGGTCCACCAACAACCAGTGAGATGTTATCTGCCATGTACAAATGTATATATATATATGTATTTTTTAAGCAAACACACAAGTTTTTGAGGTGTGGCCAAATGTCAAATTAAACACCACACTGTAATGCATTTGCCAAAAGAAAATGTGGTTCTTATTAGAAAATGATAACAGTCAAATCCAATGTCAAGCTTCTCTGAAGTGCTAAGTTGCTAGTTTAAATTCAGCAGTTTACCAAACCCTCTGTAGTGTTTAAAAGATAAATGTCTTTTTCTCGATCTCACTGCAGCATTTGGAGAGAAAGCGCAGTGCACAATGAATTTAAAGACTGGAACATCCAAGAATAGCATGAAACTGTACATCACTTAATCGTCACTCACTGCTTCTCCCCCTCATTGGCTGTCTATGTTTAGAGCTGCAGAGACTGTGAAGTGACCTCAGTTGTTGGGTTCTTCTCGATGAGTTTTATAATTCAATAGCAACTCTTTATCCATCAAGGAGGGATGGTAACAATAAAGTTTTTACCAAAGGCCTGTAGTGTGTTCCAAATCGCGCACTTCCCTTAGTGCACTTCCAGACAGTACAGTTCGTGCACTACGTACTATCTTGCATAGTGCGTAAATTTGGACAGAAGAGTGTTGTCTCAAATCGCGCACTTCCATGTGCACTTACCGGAAATGACGATCACATTTAATCTCTTCTTCTTCTGTAAAATTGTAAATTTCACCAGGGAGAGCATTCCAGTCTGCTATTGTGTTTCGCGAAAAATAATTACTGCTTTGTTTTTGATATTTTAACAAAAATAAATGTGATATTTTTATTTGCTCCGTGTCACGCCAGGATGACGACTGCAACACCGCCGTCATGTCACGGCACACAAACAGCACACACAACTGTATTGTAATATTCCTTCTTGTTACTGCACTCTTTTCAATTCATTAATTATACCTATTATTTGCAGTCAACTCTTATATGTATATACTTATGTTTCTGCTCTAAAAATAAGTAACGTTAATATTCATTCATTACGTTACTGTTCATTTTAATGATCAGCGGTTTCATGAGGAAATCCTTGTTGCCCAGAGATAAGACTGTTGTTGTGAAGCATTACCCATACAACTTACCTAATACACTAAACATTACAGTTACCTTTTTGTTCTAAATGGTCTTCATACATGACGATACAACAGTGAAAGCAGAGGGAACACACCTGACATTTAAATAAACCCCATTCCTTTATATTCATTATATTAATATAATAATAATATAACAGACCTGATATCTAAATAGATCCCATTCCTTTATATTCATTATATGCTTGCTGCAGTCATGCAACGTGTAATACAAAAGATAACAATAACATTACGCTACTCATAACGTTACCGGCAGACAATCAGCTGATCGCTATTTTGCTGAGCTAGCTAACGCTCACAGCGGATTATGTACAACTTGTTAAGATCATACATTTATCACTAAAATTGTCTACAGTGGGACGATAGTTTAACACAAACAACAATATACTACAACCCATGTAACGTTAGCTTAGCTCTTATTTGCCATGAATGGTTAAACTGCCGCTGTTAGCTAGCTAAGGTTGGCTTGCTAGCACGTCAAATTACGGTACCAAAAAACATTTTAATTCGAGATAAAAATGTATTTAAAAACTGTAAGATTAACCAAATATACAAATACAGGTACATAATATGTTATAAGTATAGCAAAAGACTCATGTCAACTTACATTTGTGTTGCTCTGTAATCCTCGCTGTCGCGTTTTCGGCCGCCATTAATGAAAGTTTTTTGACTGTTGTTAGCCCCGCCCCTTCTGCTACGTAGCCAAGATGGCAACCGTTGAGTGTGGAAAGTGTCCATCGATACGCACTCAATTTTCGGGCCGTTTTGAGTGCATCACCCGGGTATTAAAGTGTACTGCACTTGACCGCACTTCGACAATGTGAACGCACTCAAAATGTACTCAAAAAGTTAGTATTTAGTACAGATTTAGCTCAAACAGTAATCTCGACAATCTTGTACACAATGAAACCAATTTCACTTTTCACTACATTCTCATGTTCTGCTCAGCTTCTGACTGGTCCTCTCATGTTTCTGGTGTATCATGAGTTTTTGAATTTTTATTCAGTGTTGTATTTCTTGATGGTTACAAGCCTGCGCTGCCGTCTATCAGTATTAAATTGGGACAGTTTCATGTCCTGTGAAAACATTTCATAGAGGAGTTTAATACTAGTCCAATTCCGTGTATTGGCACAGTTGGTTTTAACACATGAAAACCACAGTTGCGACCGCTTTATCGGCATTGACCTGACTCCCTGGAGAAGCTGCAAAGGTGCCGGCTGCAGACGGTGGCGGTTATACTGTATTTCACACTATGATGGTTAAATTTGCATTTAATCCGCGGTTCACATTCAAACCAAACCGCAGGGGGAGTTCTTTACACTACTACTGTATATTCAACTTTACTGATAATTTATTGATCAATAGAATGTATTACTAAATTAAAAACATTACGCTTCATAGCGTTTTGTAATCATAACACTATTGTATTAGTCAGAGATGGCCAAAGTACTCACTTTCCGTACCTAAGTAGAAGTAGAGATACTTGTGTTAAAAAATACTCTGGTGAAAGTGGAAGTACTGATTAAACTTCTTTAATCAAGTAAAAGTAACAAAGTACAGGCTTGGAACTTTACTTAAAGTACAAAGTAAAATTAGCCTTGCAAATGACAGCCATTGTTTATGCAAAGCTACCTGGAGCACACACATATTACTAGAGTGCACGCTGAGGAACTTCAGTGGACATGGAGTACACAGTCTTTATATGACAATAGCCACATTATAAATGGATGTCTGCCAACAGGCCTAAAACATCACATATTTGATCATTGTGAGAGAGACTGGGACTCCAGGTTAATACAATTTTGACTCATTAGCAAGGTATGAATTCAGTTGTGATTCTGTGTCAGGAGTTAGTGAGACCCAGAACACAGAGACACAAACAGTACTTCGGAAATCAGGATAACGTAAAGGTGGTTTAATGAGTGCAGCGGTAATTCCAACAGAACAGGTGACAGGTCAGCGGGATTGTGGAAGGCAGCTGGGTGGATCTGTGCGGAGAGGCAGAGTAGACACGGTGAACACGAGAAAACAAACACGAGAGTAAACATTAGAGCACATATGAGCGATAACACTGAGAGCCAAGTTACCACTTAAGAGCATGTAACAATCTGGCGCCGAAGAGGTGGTCAGCCCGGGTTTATGAATGGCAGGAGTTGATGAGTTGAAGGGAAACAGCTGAGCGGATGACAGAACAGGCGATGGGTAGCCACGCCTCTAGGTAGGTACCCCTCGGCCAGACAACAGACAAAACAAACAGAGAAAAAGCATGCCAAAGGTTGGGGGAGGACAGCAGACCACAACATTCTGTGAGAATTCACAGATCCAGTTTCTATTTTTAATCTTCCCCCTAACATTTAAATGAATCTACATGTATGTGTGTGTGCAAATATGGCTTCTGGAAAGAAAATAAAGGCTTAAAATATGAATGACTAAACAGACATTCATGAAGAAGTTCCCCAGCACATTGGCCAGAAGTCCTTCTTGATGCCTAATATCTCAAACATCTCTCACTAATAAGGCCGAGGATGATGGGAATGTCTTGCTGCTTGTCTGCCGGATCTCTGTTTTTTTCATTTTCAATTATGTCGCCCTCCATACTACTTTGTGCTAACGATAGCGCCCTCCATGCTACTATGAGCAAACGTTAGCGCCTTCCATGCTACTATGTGCTAACGTAGCGCTCTCCATACTACTATGTGCTAACGTAGCGCCCTCCATACTACTATGTGGTAACGATAGCGCTCTCCATACTACTATGTGGTAACGTTAGCGCCATCAAGCCGCATTGATTTGCTGTGAATTAATGCAGAATGCCGAATCTGTTAAGTAGTCTTAGTCGTGCGTCAAATGAAATGTACAGAAGATTTATTCCCATCCATTTAGACTGAATATGGTATTGATGACGTAAACAATAATAACGATAACTCCAGTGAACTGATGTGGAAGTCGAGGACTAGATTAGGACTGGATTAAAGCTGATTCTGGTTTCCAACTTCACCCCAGGTGTGTCTGTTAGAACACAAACGGAGACAACTTCTCTCTAGCTAAGTTTCCATCCACTTGTCAATTGAATTACAGTATCTGAAGTTCGGTAAAAAAAGAAAAAACTCATTTGAATAAAGCTGGGGAAACTGTTGATGCTTCATTAAGATCAACGTGCAACCTAGCTAACAGGTGAAGAACACACCAAAACCACTAGCCAACTTACTTTATACCACATTTTTTAAATTGTATTACAAGCTGGTCTCAGTCAACCCCTTGAAACCAATTGAATCATTATACAAAAGTGCCCTCAAAAGTCATGATAAAAAGCCACGGCGCTACAATCACTGTCATTTACTCAATAAATATGACATTTTAAACTTTGAGAATCTGATAAAGCACTCAAATGTTTGCTCAAGTTTTAACATTATTCATATATAGCCTACATGTAGAAGTCACCACACATTCTCAAATCTTGCCAAGCATTGGCTACTGTCAAGACAAGAGTGTACACATCTATGAAGTGTGTGTGTGTGTGTGTGTGTGTGTGTGTGCGTGCGTGCATGCATGCGTGTGTTGTGGGGCAGCCTGTCCTGTCCTGTTGAAACTATTTCCATGTTTCTATTTATCTGTGTTATACATTGTCTCTTTGCCTTTTATGTTATTTTATTTAATAATTTTCTTTCTCTATACTAATTTCCTATGTATTTGTCCATCAACCTGCCCAGGGACTACAGGTGGAAAATAGCAATCTGCTAGGACCTGGCACAACACATATTCTGTTGTTGTACAAGATTAATGTTTTATTGTACGCTGTCCTTGTCTTGAAATAAATCCATAAATTACATTACAATCCAGACCATCAGCAGATTCACTACAATTTTATTCATATGACATATCTCACACCCGTGAAAATGCACCACATGAAAATAATTAACAGCCTCTTTATGCACTTTCTGAACACTGAAAGCTCAAGGTACATATCTTCTCATGTTCTGGGAGTGTTCTCCTGTTTACTGTACTGGTTAATGTAAATGTTTTGATCCTGAATGACCTGTCAGTCTTCCAGCTCTCAAAAGCTCAAAAACTTACTGACTTACAGCTGCTAAGAGAGTAATTGCAACCCGTTGGAAGCCACCTCAGGACATGTCTATCTGTACATAAACCCTTTCCTTTTTGGATGTTGTGTATATGGAGATAGACACTTGCAATAATTGCTATTATTATATAATATTGCTGCCTCTTTGAGGACCGGGATGTAGCCTTGTGCTACAGTCTTTACCTTAACCTGCACATGGGATTGGTCCCTTGTCTTGTGTCTGTCTGTGTGTGTCTGTTTATGCATGTGTTGTTTTGTCTCCCTCCCTCACAGGTTTCCTCTCCGTGTTTTTTGGCTCTGGGACATGTTCCATGTCTCCGTATATTGTTTGTAATTGTTTGTATATGTTAATTTCTGAATGTAGATGAAAATAAAAAAAAATTATCACAAAAAAACTAAGGTTACGTTTAATCGTGGGTTGGCCCAGCGCTGTTTTTTTTTCAAAACAACCATAACGTCATCAGCACATTATTGCACGTTGTAACCTAACAGTACTGTGCAGTTTAGTCACCAAGCATTAGCATGAACAATTTGTAAATGTAGCACTTTGTAGTAAGCTGTTTTGATATTGAAATATCTTATCAATGAATTAGGTCTACAGTACTACTTTGTTGCAAAGTGGCAAGTAAACATTTAAAAAATATATGCTGTGTGGCAGAAAAATTATGCATTACCGTACTGTATAATTCTTTGATGTATGATTCACACTTGGTCAAATGCATGACCTGGTTACTGGTTTACTGGTTTCCAGTGTTTTGACGGAAGTCACTAGAGGAGGGTCAAAGGAATTATGAGGTTGCTGACATGTCCATGTGATTTAATAAAATTACAGATTTCTCTGGGTTTGAACAATGTTGGAAAAATTTGGGATGATGTAAGTACACAACTAAAAATATACTTAACAGTTAAGGATACTTGTTTGAAGACATTTTAATGCATGAATGTTACACATTATATCTCTAAATAGCAATGCAATCACAGTCACATTTATAACTGTCGGGGTACAACAGGTGGACTTAAATGCAGGACTCAAGATAAACAGGTGAGTTCAGTGTATTATACAACAGTACAATATCAGCAGGCAAAATCATCGTCAGGATAAAGGCAAACGGTCAAGGAAACACTGGGAAAAACAAACTGGGAAAAACGCTGGAAAGTGAGCAATACAAGGTTAGTCGACAATCTGGAACAGGGAAGTGAATCTGGTGAGTCTTAATACAAGAGACACAGGTGATGATGATTACACACAGGTGAGATGCATAAGGGGCAGGAGGGTAATTATTAATCATAACTATTCTGTTGCTCTGAACAGTGTTTTGAAGGATATGGAAAAGTGGATGGGTGTCCCCACGTCGATTCAAGCCCGTATCTTAGTAGTTAACATGAATGTTTTACTCAGGGTCAATTCTGTAAGCTCCATGCTATCTCTCTCCCCTCCTGCTGGCTACTGGCGTGAATTACAATCAGCGGTATCTGAATTTGTCTGGAAAGACAAGCGGCCATGACCCAAGATGTCTACTCTACAGAGAAAGAAAGAGGATGGTGGCCTCTCAGTTCCCAACTTTAAATGTTATTTCTGGTCCTTTCTCTTAAGACCGCTCTCATCTGGTTTAATCCAGATACATCTGTTTGTTGGCGATGACACTCCATGACGTTCTTTTTGCCCTTGTCTCTAATAAACAGTCCCAGCTTTGCATTGGCCCTAATATCGCTCATCTTATCAAAACTTGGAAATTAGCTGAAACACAATGCCATACTGTAACTTGTAACTTTCTCACCATTATTCAATAATACAGCACTCCTGATTGGTGGGAGGCCGATAACAGCCCCACAATGGGAAAAAAAAGAGTTCATCGTCTAAAAGACATTTTTGGTGAGGTTGGCTTTTTAACTTTTTCTTTTATACAAACTGAAGAAGATCAAGTTTTTCAGCGCAAGAAAAAATGTTTCGTCCCTGAGGCCATAAATTAGAGGACTCAGACATCTTGGAGCAAGACTAAACAGTATGTAGTTAGTGTACCTGACATTTATAAATAATCTGAAACTAATCTGAAGTATAGCAGTTTCTATGAAGGGACACCACAGCTGGATGAGACAGAGCAGCAGCTGGCAACCATGAAAAATAACCGTTCTGAGCCCTTTCCATTTTGACGTTCTGTTCTCTCCTGATGCAGCTTTGGCCACTTTTGTTATTTTAACATAGCAGAATATAATAGTTATAAACATAATCATGAAGTAAAGCTGATACACAGCTGCCCTAATGTGATCCTGCCATCGGTGCAAAATCAATGACTCAACAGAGCATATACAGTATTGTGTGTAAGAGCTAAGAGAGGCTGATGCAAAGAAGACAGAGAGAATAACAATAGAGGGTACAGAGCTGACGGCGTGGATGATGAGGATGCAACGCATAGTTCTGCGAGAGGAGCACAGCTCTCCGTGACGCAGGGGCATGCAAATAGCCACGTAGCGCTCCAGGGTCATTGCCGTCAGAGTAACTGGGGTGACTGTATTATATAGAAGTGCTAAAACAGAGATAATGATACACGACCAAACATTTATGGTGATTTCAAAATAGCTGAAGATAAGCAGGATATCAGACATGATTAATAGAAAGCTATCAGACAACAGTGTAACAGCAAATAAGATGTAGCGGGCAGTTGTGTGTAAACTCTCCTTTTTAAAATAGGTCACAATAAGCAAAAGGTTAATGCAAAGAAAAATCATTACCAGGATCTGCACGATAATGACCTTGTCGTTGATCTGCCTCCGTAAAGGTCCACCAACAACCAGTGAGATGTTATCTGCCATGTACAAATGTATATATATATATGTATTTTTTAAGCAAACACACAAGTTTTTGAGGTGTGGCCAAATGTCAAATTAAACACCATACTGTAATGCATTTGCCAAAAGAAAATGTGGTTCTTATTAGAAAATGATAACAGTTAAATCCAATGTCAAGCTTCTCTGAAGTGCTAAGTTGCTAGTTTAAATTCAGCAGTTTACCAAACCCTCTGTAGTGTTTAAAAGATAAATGTCTTTTTCCCGATCTCACTGCAGCATTTGGAGAGAAAGCGCAGTGCACAATGAATTTAAAGACTGGAACATTCAAGAATAGCATGAAACTGTACATCACTTAATCGTCACTCACTGCTTCTCCCCCTCATTGGCTGTCTATTTTTAAAGCTGCAGAGACTGTGAAGTGACCTCAGCCGTTGGGTTCCTCTTGATGAGTTTTATAATTCAATAGCAACTCTTACCGGTAATCTATCAAGGAGGGATGGTAACAATAAAAGTTTTCACCAAAGGCCTGGTGTCAATTGCTCAAACAGTAAGCTCGACAATCCCGTACACAGTGAAACCAAATTCACTTTTATAACTTGTAACTACTTTGTCAAGTTCTGCTCAGCTTCTGACTCATGTTTCTGGTGTATCATGATTATTTTGGATTTTTATTCAGTGTTTTATTTCTTGTTGGTTACAAGACTGCGCAGCCGTCTATCAGTATAAAATTGGGACAGTTTGATAACCCTTGAAAAGATTTCATAGAAGAGTTAAATACTAGTCCAAATCTGTGTATGGTTTTAACCGCTGATGCGAACCACACAGCAGTACGCATGAAAACCACAGTTGCGACCGCTTCATCGGCATTGACCTGACTCCCTGGAGAAGCTGCAAAGGTGCCGGCTGCAGACGGTGGCGGTTATACTGTATTTTACACTATGATGTTTAAATTTGCATTTAATCCATGGTTCACATTCAAACCAAACCGCAGGGGGAGTTCTTTACACTACTACTGTATATTCAACTTTACTGATAATTTATTGATCAATAGAATGTATTACTCAATAGAAAATATTACACTTCATAGCATCTTTTATTCATAACACTATTGTAGTATTGTACAAATTAGCTTCAAAAGTAATAGCAGTTACCTCATGTAAATCACTCCTACATTTTTCTACTTGGGGAAAAAACTTGCTGTAATGTCCTGTTCATACTGGACTTTGTGGTCAAGTGTAATCAGATGTGAAAGGGGTCCTGGTCAATCATCAGTATCTCATGAGTTGGGAATAAGAAAGGGTTAAAAGTACAAGAGTTAGCACATTGTACCAGGGCCAAGCTCTTTAAACATATTCTTGCATTTTTCTACAACATCTTTGCAAGTCTTTGACTTCCAGTTTAATGTAATATAAAAAAAAAATAGATAAAATATGTAGTGATTAACAACCGTGACCCATTAGTGTAATCTGAACTAAAAACCATAAAGTTGCTCAAGGCCCTGCATTAGACTGGTAACGTTATTAAAATTCAGTTGATTAAAGTGCCCATATTATAATCATTTTCAGGTTCATAATTGTATTTAGAAGTTGTAACACAATAGGTTTCCATGGTTTCATTTTCAAAAAACACCATATTATGTTTTACTGTGCATTGCTGCAGATCCTGTTTTCACCCTGTGTGTTTAGGTCTCTGTTTTACCTACAGAGTGAGACATCTTTACAACAACAAGACAACTTCTTTACTATCTTTGTTTGAGTTGCACATGACATCATTGATCACCCTGAGACTGAAGGCAGAGGACATTCAGAAACTTGTATCTCACTCAAAACAGCATGGCTAGTTTTTATGCATGTGGAAGCACCAGAGACCCCAAATCCCAGAAAAAGTTAGTTTTTCATAATATGGGCACTTTAAAAAATTCCATTTCCATTTCCTTCATGATCCGACATGTGCGAACATCTCGCTGATTTGCATAAAGTAGACAGAATTTAACTTTATGCAAATGCGTAGAGGGCAATTTAACGCCTTGCTTCTCGAAAGTCAACGCAACACTACACAGACAATGGTGGGTGGTGTGGGTGAGTTCTGATCCTAGAATCGCCCCTGGATTTGCAAAATGTTAGTATAATCAAATTACTTTGAGAATAGCAAAGGCTGTTGTAGAAGACAAGTTTTGGATATGAATTACATTCATCTGAAGTATAGCAGTTTCTATGAATAGACACCACAGCTGGATGAGACAGAGCAGCAGCTGGAAAACATGAAAATCACCGTTCTGAGCCCTTTCCATGATGAGTTTTGTTCTGTCCCGATGCAGCTTTGGCCACTTTAATTATTTTAACGTAGCAGAATACAACAATAATACACATCATCAAGAAGTAAAACTGACTTATAGCTGACCTAAGACCCTGCGATTTATGAAGGATGAACGTTTTTGCTCAGCATACTCTGTCCTGGGTATAGAAGCTTTGGGTCGTACAAGCAAATAAGACAGAGAGAATAAGTATACAGGGTACAGAGCTGAGGCAGTGAATGATGAGGATGTAATGCATAGTGCTGCGAGTGGAGCACAGCTCTCCATGAAATAACCACGTATTGCTTCAGGGTCATTGCTGTCAGAGTAACTGGGGTGAAAAAAGCGTAGAAAGACAAAACAGTATATATAACAAGTCCCAACCACATTTGTATGGTAAAATGAAAATAGCCTAAAAAGAGCAGGATATCACTCATAAGTAAAATCAGACAATCAGACAGTCTTGTTGTAGCAAATAAGATGTAGCGCATGGCTGTGTAGAACAAATCCTTCATAAAAAAGATTGTGATCAGCAACAAGTTGATGAAAACAAAAACTGACACCAAAACCTGAACTAAAATCGTTAATTGTGTACTTTGAGGATTAACTATCAATTACAGAGTTATTGGCTGCCACATATTTCTATTTTCTAGTTCTATTTTATAAACAGCTGTATTAGGGTTTTAGACACTGCAACAATTCATTTACTGTAGCACCATAGACAAATCCAAAATTTAATAACTCATCTATGACTAAACTGTCAGTCAATGTAATTTAAAATATTTGCAGAAGCCCAGATGCACAAAGCTCACATCAACAAGCATGTGCAAGGCCTCAGATTTCCAAACCATCCCTAAAGTCAAATTCAGCTCCATAGACGAAGGCCTTCTGCTGATCTCGGTGAAAGTGAAAGTTTACTCACCACAGCATCTGCCTCACCAGTTCCTGCTAACATACATCATAGGCTTTAGTAACTATGGTTATACACATAATGTGCTGGAAGGAATTTTAGGTAGTTGGGCTCTTCCAAATAAGTTTTCCCACAGAAATGCAATTAGACAGCACCCATGGACACCATAACTCTACAGCTATTTGGGTGAGAGGGCACATTTATGGGTGATTTAGTAAGGCCTCATGATCATAGACTGTACAAAAGAAGAGAATATAATGATGTCACCCATTGGTTTGTGGCCTAACATTTTGAAATCTCAAGTTTGGCATTTTGCCATCGCCATCTTGGTGTTTTGGAGCCGGAAGTCCATCAGAAGAGGTCTTCATTTCCAAGGATCTCTCCTGGTCAGCCAACGCCACTGCAACCATCAAAAGAATACAGTAAGTCTGTAAGTAAGTAACACTTAACACATTGTATATAGCACTTTTTAAAACATGCAACCGTAGAGAGCCTCCTGACATACTGCTTGTCAATCTGGTATACGAGCTGCTCTGCTGCAGATAAGAAAGCGCTCCAGAGAGTGGTGAAGACTGCAGAGAAAATCACAGACGTTGGGAATATTGTGGGCACATAGGGTGGGCACCTTGGGCATACTGTGGGCACATTGAGCATGCAATGGGCATGTTGGGCACACGGTGGGTACATTGGGCACATGATGGGCACATTGGGAATGCTGTGGGTACACTGTGGGCATGCATTGGGTGCACAGTGTGCACAATTTGCATACTGTGGGCACATTGGGCTCACTGTGGGCACACTGGGTATGCAGTGGGTACACTGTGGGCATCGGGAAATACATTGGGCAAAGCATTAAAAAAAACTTACTTAAAATGTACATTTCACACCAATTTCATGGTCTGAGTGGTGAGCTGTGTGAGAGTGGGAAAGGATCCAGGGTTTAAACTTTACTGTCAAGCTTTTAGGTGTACAACCTAGTGCAACGCTGCAAATGTCTTTCAGGAGAGACTGTCTGAAAATGTGCACCATATTTAAACAATATTGCATCGTCCTTGACAGCGGGCTTTTCAATCTGCCTTTCGAGTGTGGCCATTTTTAACAACTTTAAACACCTTTGCATTCCAACATGGTTGGAAAACAAACTAGTTCTTTTCTAGCTGAACCCGACACTTAGTCTTGTTGGGGTTATGGCCACCCCTCCCTGGAGCCCACCAGGTATCAGTAGTCCAATTTCTTCAACAATTTGTATGCAAAAATTACTTATTTTCACCCTCAAATCATTTCCTGCACACTAACTAATAACCCTTGAATTGGTAAATCTGTGCCAACAACAAATGTTCCAGCTGATTTACTGTAGAGGTGCCAGCTGATCCTTACTGTAGAGGTGCTGAGATGCTTTTCCTCACATAGCTAATGCAGTGCTGCATTGGATGCTTTCACATGGATTAACACTGCAGATTTTGGGAAAAATATGTGTATAAGTACACTCTGTAAATCAGCCACATTGGGGTTACTTACAAATTTGATTTTGGGAAAGATATGACATGTACCAGCTGATCTGAGTGGGTGGCTGATCTTTAATGCAATATCTACATTGCCCATTATCAGCAACCATTGATCCAATGTTCCAGAGGCACATTCTGTTTACTAATCTGATATCATTTTAAAAAACTAACTGAGAAAACACTGGAGAATCCTTTTGCAATTATGTAAGCACATAATGTAATTTGAAAACTGCTGACCGGGTTAAAAAAACAATGCAACTGACCTCAGCTGGTATTCTGTCTATAATGGAGTGCAATGGAAATTTCTAAGTGACCCCAAACTTTTGACCGGTAGTGTATATACTGTATATCTATATATGTTTTATAGTGTAACAGACTAGATGTTTGCTTACAAATCATTGAGTAAAGAAAACAAATTGAGTTCATTTTTAACAAGACAATAAACACGGCTGCAATAAAACGCGTCTGTAAAGCTCACAGTAGGCCCATAATAAAACCTCCTATAGACTTGAAAATAAAAGTCAGTGGACCTAAAGTAGCTAAAACTAGGGCACCACTTCACATGTATGTGATAGTTTGTTTTGCAATCAAATCATGGATGTTGCCATTGTCTGGTTTGTGTACTACTGTAGGTTTCTAGCAGTGTCATTAGAAATCATGAGGGAATATTATGGTGATGTTGGCACTCTGCAGACATGGTTTGTTTTTTCATTGTGGACTGAGACAAACAAAAACCAAGAGCTGATGTTAAGGAGCTGATCATCAGTATTCTCTCATGGTTAGTAAACTCCTGTGAAACTCATTAAAGGTGACAGTTAATTGGTTCATTAATTATTTAAACTCCTCTGTTGATTTGGGCTCTGAATGCAGCGGTTGACATAACAGGTAAAAAATAGTTAGAAAACTATTGGTTTGTCTTGTAATATTAATAAGATAAAATATTTATAATAGTCATTTTTGGCCTCAACTCATCTGTCCAGACCGGGTATGGTTGTAACACTTTTTTCTTCAGCACCTAAAACTACCTTTTTTAGCTTACACATTTGAAACTTTTAGGCAAAGTACCAACATTTGTCTACTACAAATGGCAACTATTTAAATTTCTTCAGCTATATGACAGACTCTGTAAAATGATGACAAATACAGATTATTTTTGTTTGTTTTTTTTCCTTTATCAGATTTAGAGACACTGGACAGTTGTGAAAGTGGGAGAGAGATGCGGGATGACAAGGAGCAAAGGGCCGCAGGCTGGAGTTGAACCTGGGCCGCTTTAGGACTCAGCCAACATGAGGCAACCGCTCGAATTGAATGAGCTATAGGCCACCTCAGATGATGACAAATACAAGGTGGTACATTGTTGCAACCTACTCCACTACTGGGGTGTGTGTGTGTGTGTGTGTGTGTGTGTGTGTGTGTGTGGTGTGTGTGTGTGTGTGTGTGTGTGTGCGCGTGTGTATGTGTGTGTATGTGTGTGTGTGTGTGTGTGTGTGTGTGTGTGTGTGTGTGTGTGTGTGTGTGTGTGTGAGCAAATTAACATAAACATATTAACCCCCATTCCACAGAACAAACAAATGAAATGCATTCTTCATCAGTCACAATGGTAACAAGAACAGACTAATTAAACGCATTGTTAATTGCAATGGTGACATATGTAATTGGTCAGGCCTGGAATGCCTTGTGCCTGGTGGGCCCAAAAGCTACATAAAACACACTTGATGGTTGCAACACTTTCAAAACACGTGTTACAACCTACCCCGCCATTGTCACCCATTATTTAGCTAGCTGTATTAGCATGGTGCTTTGAAATTAGCACGAGGTTGATACACCATTCTTTACTAGATTAACTACAGTTAGACCTGATATAACTCATACAACATTATCTACAATGGTGGAAGTACTAAACAAAATGTGACCTTGTTAATTTCTTTTTATACTTTGGATTTTCTGCTGAAGCTTCAGGAGAGATAGCAACACAGGCTGGAAAACCTTCATGTGGGATGACTCCTATATTATCCCTGATTTGTAGTGTTACAACTCTCCCAGTGTTACAACTATACCCAGTCTGACTGCTATGACAGCCAATGTCAAAACCCACCACTTAGAAATTGTAATGTAATTTGTAAATACCCATTATAGTCATCTTAGAAATAGACTTAGCTGCATGACATTCACTTTATGTTTAAAGAGCAACACGCAGCAGCAGCGGCATGTCATGTGTAAAAACACCCAAATCCAGGGTGTCCTGATCAGGGGAGGGGCTAGAAGGGGAGTACGGGGTGGCACCACTTAAAAATAATAGTAATGGTAAAATGAAAATAGCTGCAGATGAGCTAAATATTTGTTAGAATCAAGATCAGAGAATCAGATGTAGCACATGCTTGTGTAGAAGAAACCCCTCATAAAAAAGGTTGTGATCAGTGACAAGTTAACGCAAAAGGAAAAGGGAAATACAAACCGGAACTATAATCACCTGTTTACTGATCTTTCGTATTAAGGATACACCACCAACCAGTGAGTTATTATTAGCCATATTTTAAAGTTGTGATTAAATGCAATAGACAGAGCCAAAATTCATTATGGCAATCATGCATCAATATCTAATAACTAATATCTCATCAAATCTAATTGCTATACAATGCCATCTCTGTAGACATTGAGAAGGAGAGAGGGGGGGCACAGTGGAGGCTGGGGGTGTGGCCTTGACCAACTGCCACTTTGCTCGTTTAAAAGCCATGATGACTCTCTCTCATGGGTGGACCAAATTCAATGGGCGGGCAAAGTAGAGAAAGAGGAGGTAACCTTGCCCCTTATGACCTCATAAGGGGAAACATTCCAGATTGGGCCATCTGAGCTTTCATTTTCTCAAAGGCAGAGCAAGATACCCAGGGCTCGGTTTACACCTATCACCATCTCTACTACTAGGGGAACAAAGGCAGGCTGGAGGAACTCATATTTATGTTAAATAAAACCTCATAAAGTAAGATTTTTGTGCCATGAGACCTTTAAGTATTACAGTAAGTACTTAGAACAGATTACACTTTAATAGATCTTAGCGCTGAAATACATTATATGAGCTTTTTGGCTTTGCACTGCACTGTGGTGAAGGATGAGCCTGTTCAACTCTTTTGCATGATGACTCCGCTGCCCCAGCGCAGTGGCCTCATTGAAATGAATGAGGACACAGTGCTATTGTTGATGTGAGCCCAGCCTCAATGCACCCACTTGTTAGGCTGTACGAATGCATGAGAAGTTAAAAAATGTGGAGAAGGAAATAACTCATACACTTAACCTATCAAAAGCTGCATCTATGATTATTAAGTTGGCCGAAAGGTCATGGAGTTACCAGACTTTTTTACTTTTTTTAAGGTAAGGAGCCCATAGCTGAAAAAGAGACGGAGTAGGGCCCCTACTATACATGTATAAGATTAAGTTGCATATTAAACTGGGCCTATAATAACTTGTAGGGAGGCCAAGAGCTTTTTTATGGTGCATACAATACTTATACAATATGCCGGTGCTGTATCGTCTCGCTATTATTAACATTAATAAATTTAGCAATTCTGTACTGCAAATTTCTTGTCATGGTGTCACTTTACTGCACAACAGTTCTGACAGTACAGCATGTGGCCTGTACTGTCACCAACTTCTGATACTTTGAGACTCCATGGGATATTACACTGAAAGTCTTGGCTTGTTTTTCATCATCAGAAGATGTTTTTTCTCTAACTCAACGATGATAATAATTGGCCTGTTATCTGTATTCCTGTGTGTAACAATAAACGCCAGGGAAGCTAATTAAAAGTGGGTAATAATGGCATCATTAATTATTAAACGACTGCTCTGTTGATGATGGTTTGGCTAATGGATGCGTCTGTAAACAGTTTGTTAACAAAACTTTAAACAAAATGTTTTCATTCAATATCTGAACATTCAAATAGTTCTTTTTTTTTAATATGAGAACCAAAGAAATTTAAAACATGATAGTGAGGTGAAGTCAGTTAACACACACATTAACACCTGCAGTGTGAGCAATATCCCATGTTTTATCCTCTTTATACATCACACATATCTTCTTTATGACATGACTGGTATAATTAGATTAGATTAGATTAGATTATACTTTATTTATCCCACGACGGGGAAATTCTGTCGCTACAGTAGCAGCATAGCAGCAACAGTAAAAAAACAAAAAACAAAAAAACAAAACAATAACACACAAACAAGTAAGCACGAAAGACATACAAGTTAAGAAATACAAGGCAAGAAATACAGGCAAGAAATAGACAATGAAAATATGGTAGACTGAGTAAGTAAAATGCCGTCAAACAAAAGGAATTTTAAAGTGCGGTTGCCATGATAAGAGAAACAATATTGCGGTGTAAGTGACGTTAAAAATTAAGTTGAATGTGTAATTAGAGCAAAGAAGCAAGAGTCGGTAGCATAATTTAAATTATATTAACCTGAGACCATAAATATTAAAAAGTAAGTACTTGTAATAAAATAATATAAATACCAATATTAAACATAAACAGAAAGTGTGTGATGTAGGTGGGAGAAAAACAGGAACAGAAACTACAACACTATCAGGTAGTGCAGGCGTTGTAGAGTCTGACAGCGGCCAGGATGAAGGACCTTCGGTACCTCTCCTTCTTACACCGTGGGTGTATCAGTCTGCTGCTGAAGGAGCTGCTCAGGGACCCCACAGTGTCATGTAGGGGGTGAGAGGTGTTGTCCATGATGGATGTCAGCTTGGCTAACATCCTCCTCTCCCCTACTTTCTCTATGGGGTCCATAGGATGAATGGATGGATGTCCCATGGATCCTACAGACTTCTTGACAAAATATTATTAAGCCTGTACTTTGCAAACATAACATGACAATCAATATTTTCTCATGTACAATCACAAAACTGTTGTATCTGTAGAGAAGTAGCAATAAGTAAAGGCCTGATTATGATGCCTTTACACCCAGGGCAACACAGTACAGTACAATCACAGATTTTGAATAAAGTATTGTTGTTGCCTGTTAAAGCATAGGTGCAGTAGTTATGACAGACCACATTACATCACAACTACCAGGGGTGGAAAGTAACATACATACAGTGGCTTGAGAAAGTTTACACACCCATGCTAAAGTTGATTGAAAAGAGGAATAAAGAAACATCTTTTGGAAATTTGCCTTGATGCCTTAATTCAAACAATTTAGTAAAATCCAACCTTTAAGGACATCAATGTTACGGTTTAGGTATTTTGCTTTGTTTTTGTTCCTCCTTATTTGGTATTTTTAGTTCTGTCTTGTCTCCTTGTGCTTGTGTCCTAGTTTCCTCCCCGATCTTGTGTTGTAGTTTCTGTCTTGTGTTTCTCTTGGGTGTCTGTATGTTCAATTCAATTTTCAATTCAACTCAATTTTATTTATAGTATCAGATCATAACAAGAGTTATCTCAAGACACTTTACAGATAGAGTAGGTCTAGACCACACTCCAGAATTTACAAGGACCCAACAATTCTAGCAGTTTCCTCCAGAGCAAGCAACAGTGCGACAGTGGCGAGGAAAAACTTCCTTTTAGGCAGTGTTATCTGAGTTTAACATTAGAAAATTACAGGTCATCCAGGTTTTAATATCCTGAAGGCACATTTGAAGTTTAGCTAACTGATTAGTTTTATCCGGCTTGATTGATAGATATAATTGAGTATCATCTGCATAACAATGAAAGTTTATGGAGTGCTTCCTGATAATTTTTCCTAAAGGAAGCATATATAAAGTGAACAAGATTGGACCGAGCACGGATCCTTGTGGGACTCCATGACCAACTTTGGCGTGCACAAAGGATTCATCGTTAACATGGACAAACTGAGATCGATCTGATAAATAAGACTTAAACCAGCTTAGAGCAGTCCCTTTAATCCCCTTTAAGTTTCCTGAATTATTTTGATAGTCTGGTTTTCTGTGCTGTCTTATCTTTAGTTTTACTTCCTGTGTTTTCCCGCTCCTGTGATTACCTGATGTCTTCCACCTGTCTCCCAGCACTTGTGTCACCTGCCTCTTGTTATCTCATTACCCAGTGTATATAGTGTCTGTGCTCCCCTTGTCTCCTGTCACATTCTTTTGTTTGATTTCCTGTTCCCGCCAGCTTGTTCGTGCCTGTCAGCGAATGTTCCAGTCCCTATTTCCCTGAGGTATTTTGTTCTTGTTTTGTGTTCATGTTTTTTGTTTTCCTTTTTGGTTTCTTTTGCCTTTTTGGGATTTTCGATATTTGGATTTTGGACTTTGTGTTTACAGTTGTAGATTCCTTTTTTTATTCCCGGTTTTTAGTTGAATAAATCCACTACTTTGAACTCTCCTGCTTGCCTGTCTGTCTCTGTGCTTTGGTCCTCTCTCCCTACACGTCACAACCAATTTTCTTTGTGAATGAATAATGTATTGTACATACATGTTTTCTTCCTTAAGATACAGGGGGCATAAGTGTATACACCCCTATGTTAAATTCCCATAGAGGCAGGCACATTTTTATTTTTAAAGGCCAGTTACTTCATGGATCAGGATACTATGCATCCTGATAAAGTCCCCTTGGCCTTTGAAATTCATTCATCACATACACTTCACCATACCTAGATATTGGCATGGTTTTATTTCAGTTATCTTAATAGCTGATTTGATTTGCATGGAGAGATGATCTTATGGAAAGTTCCCCATGCCAATCTCTAGGTATTTTAATCTTTGAGGTTTTTGGTGACTTTAGTCACTACTTACTTGACAAATTCAGGTTATATAGAATATTATCAACAAATACACTGAAGTATTACTATTGTTGAAGATCGATTACATATTGTGATTGATGAATACACAAACTACCTAAACCCAGCAGTAGGGCTACATAAAGTCATTAAACCAGCTCCACCTTTACCAGCTGCAAGCAGTATAAACAATCATGCATTAAGGGTTATAATTATCATTGTATAATATTTGGAAATAGGTCATTCTGACAGTGCATTCGTGTGTAACTAATTAGCATTTTACTCTAGCTGGTAGAGGTGAGGCTATTACAGGTTTTACACAGTTGAGAATCTTTAAAAACGCGTCATTTCTGAATACTTCTTCCACCACTGACAACTACACAAGGAGAGAGAAAAAACTTGGGTTCTTTGAACAGTCCAATGTATTTTGCGCAATGTAGAGACATGACACGTTGTGGATGATGGATGGGCAGACAAACATAGCTAACCCGGGCTAACCACAAGATGGTGTTGCCGTTTGAACCACGAGAGGGCAACCGTGTTCAGTCTTTGACAGCTTCACAGCCGGGGAACCTTTGCTCAGTGACGACGAACATTTTACTGTGGCGGACCAACATGGCCGCGCTGGGGAGGGTGATAACCTGTTTCCGTCTCCTCAGGTAGGTGTTTTATCGTCAGATAATTACATGTAGGTACAGTTTCTAATTTATTTTATACACAAATTACTAAACTAACTGACCCTTAAGGAATGGCATGCTGTTGCCGACTTAAAAGAGGGAAAATGAGAATGTTTAGCTTCATAACAGTGTTAGCAACAACAACCGGAAGTATAATACACGTCAAAGGTGTTTTTCATTGCTTAGCTAGCTACATGCATTAATTAACAGAAGTAACTCAATAAAGAAGAGAAAATTACCGTATTGTTAAACTTGCTTCTGTTTTGACTCTTTCAGCTTTGGTTGCTAGTTAGATCGAGGCAGCAATAATATAAGATAAGATAAGATAATGGTCAATAAGAAGCCTACGTGACAGAGCGTTAACATTACATGTTAAATCCGTGCCATGGCTGTTTTAAACTGAGAATGGTTGTGTTTTGTTCAGGAGTTCATCTCGTGTCCTATTCAGTAGCAGAAAACCTGCAGTCCATAAAGCGTGCAGATGGACACACATGGTGTATACAGGTATAGCCTCTCTAACTGTGGGCTGTGGACTGTGTGCTATACCTTTCAAACAGGTGAGTCTGTCACCACACCAGAGATCAAGGCATATTAAATAACAGCAGCCATCTACAGTACATAACATACAAAATGTACACGTATCTTGTTTGTATCTCTGTTGCAGGTTGAAAACCTCTCTCATGACTCTTTGATCAAACGAGCAGCCTCTCTGGTTACAGATAGTTCAAGCACTTTTCTCTCTCAGACCACTTTGGCTCTCCTAGATGCCATCACGGAGTACTCAAAAGTAAGTTTGGATCTTGTGGTAAACATGTCTCTTATAGCCTAGGATTGAAGAAAGATTAATGGCAAGTTACAGTAGGTATACAAGTCAAGACATGTTTATTTATATAGCCCCAAATCACAAATTTGCCTTAAGCAGCTTTACAATTTGCTGCATACAACATCCACTATCGTCATACCCTCAATTCAGTATGGGGGAAAAGCCCCCTCCCCCCAAAAAAAGCCTTTAACTAGTAAAACTTTATTTACTATATAAGATGCAATACATAACAGGACGCAGCCACCCGCCTCATCACCCTCTCCAAATCCTGGCATCACATCACCCCAATCCTAAAACAACTCCACTGGTTCCACATGTCCCACCGGATCACCTACAAATTCCTGGTCCTCACCTACAAAGCCCTCCACCATCTGTCCCCCTCATACCTCACTGACCTCCTCTCTCCCTACCCTCACATTCCCTCAGATCCACCTCAGCCAGTCTTTCACAAGTCCAAACTCCGCAGTTTTGCAGACAAAGCCCTCTCGCAGCTCGCAGTCTCTGGAACTCCCTCCCCCAAGAGATCCGCACCTCTGAGTCCCTCACCATCTTCCAGTCCCGCCTCAAGACCCATCTCATACCCTCGGCCTATCCATAAGCTCCACACCCCCCTCCCTTCTTATCTGTGCCTGAATCTTGTTTTTTTTGTTACGTTTAGTTGTGCATTGTTTTTAGTATCTTCCTGCCCTGTAAAGCGGTTTTGAGTTTGCGAAAAGCGCTATATAAATTAAATTTATTATATTATTATTGTTAAGAAAAAAAAAATCTTTATTGTCAGCCAATGATTCTCTCAGTATTTCAAAACTATTAAATGATGCTGATATGCACCAGGCAGAAAAAATGGAAGATGTAAAGAATGTTTTGTTATATACTGTATGTAAATGTAAATATTATGTATGGAACAGGAGTTTGATGAGTGAGCTGAGAATGGTTTGGGATAAAAGTGGAGCAGGTCGGGGTCAAGGTTTGTCCATGTCCAGATGCAGCATGATGTAGTGTGTAGAGAAGCCAATGGCAATGTCTACAGATCTGTTTACAAACTGTAATGGGTTTTGTTAAGTATGGCTATAAACCTTACAAGGTTAGTTCATCCAAAGCACACAAATACAAACTTATTTTTCCCACTTACCTTAGTGGAAGACATGCAAATACATATCTGTGACTTCTGCTTTTACGCCAATACAACAGAGATGAATGGCATTTTATTTGTGGCAGTCACTATAACATAACTAACTAAAATATTTTGAAAAAACCTGAAATCCTCTTCTGTGCTACTCTGCTTCCATAGTTAGATTTTTAAAGTTTGAGTAAAGAAAAAAATAAATGTCTTCACAGTAAAATCGGCAAGCCAAATCTTTAGGATTAAAAAATGTCCACGCATACAAGATTATCTTTCAAATCATAAAAAAAAAAAGATGTATTCTCTGCTCTGAGGCGCTCGGGGCGTGTTGCTGAAGATGCTGAACAGAAGAATGAGTCGCTGCACATCGACATATTCTGGTTAGCAGCACACACAGTGTATGGTAGCACAGCAGCACCCTTGTGTTTAACAGTCTAACTCCACAATACAGTACTACACAGTTAGTTCTTTCACATATTTTCAACAAGGGTTTCTTTACATATAGATTTGTAGATTCTGCTGTACTCAGACTTAATATGTAAACTATGTACGTATGTCCTTCCTCTGTTTGCTAACAGGCTGTGCACACACTCATTGCCCTCCAAAGGCGATATTTGGATTCACTGGGGAAACTGACTCCAGCTGAAGAGGACTCAATCTGGCAGGTGATCATTGGCCAGCGTTCAGAGGTTAGTTTGTGTTGTCCACTTTGCTGAAAAGTACTTCGAAATAAACCTGAGCATAGCATTCAGTTTTTCTGTTAATGTATTGATAAATATGACATCCGACTTGCAAACTCTACCCAACGAACTGTTGTTGATCTGTTTGAGTCGGAGTGTATCACTCTCTCTATCCTAACAGGTTAGTGACAAACGAGAGGAATTCATGCGTTTTGAGTTGAATTGGGTCAGCGCCGTCAAGCTGTGTGAAACGGCAGCCGAGGCAGCGTACATCTCAGGTGTGTAAAAGACCATGTCTGAGTGGTTATATGGCCAGGTGAACAAATGGTTGGGTTGTCATGAAGGGTTGATGCAGGTTTTCTGTTTGTAATGATGAATAAAAGTGTTAAGCTGTGAATCATCAAAGCTTTGTACGTTGTTGCCTGTGCCTGTTTCTATTCAGCTGCTGTCAGTGTTACACTTTGGACAGTGTATGGATCATTTGCTGTCACTCAGCATGGCGAAGTGTAAAACAAAATGGCGATGACGGACAAGAGTGTCTTCTTAATGACCACACATCTGAAGGCTGAACATAAGCTGATGTGATGTCAACCTTTGAACTTTTTTCGTGTGCAGGAGCTGAACATGCGTCCATCACGGTGAGGACAAACATTCAGGTGGCCCAGACACAGGTGGAGGAGGCCCAGAAACTGTCGATGGATGCAGATGTGAAGTTGGCCGAGACTAAAGTAATGGAGGTTGAAAGGGTGTCACAATATGTTGCCTCCTTAGAGAATAGTGATGAGGAAGAAGTGCCTGAGGCCTACTTAAGAGAAGACTGAAACAAATGTCCAAAGTTATTAGAAAACATTAAAAAAAAAGTTTATTTGCTTTGAAAGTAAATACCTTTTTATCATTCTCTCTTTTCAGTCTTTAACATGTTTGGCTGTGACTTGTTATGTAGATTGTGCTGACATCTGCACGTAATCGGCCATATAAAAAAAAAAAAATGAATGTCACAAAATGAAGTCTCTTTTTGTGTAGAGAGTTGGATAATGACTATCGACTACGTCGGCATCATAAAAGATTACGTTTTCAATCCACTGTTCATGTATTGTGACTCAATCAACATCAGATTTTGTGTTTATATTTTGTCAAAATTCATTGTAATAAAAACAAGACCATAATAAAACTGTTTATTTAGTTCTTCGCTTAATATGCATCAGAAAATAAAACGTTTCATTTCATGTTTACTAGATGAATGTAGTGTGTTCCGAAATGACTAGTGGATAAGATTTAGTATTATGTTGCAAGGTCTGGTTTTACTAACATTGTGTTGATCCAAACTAGAGCCGGACCGATATATCGGCCAGCCTATATTATCGGCCGATATTAGGCATTTCCCGAACTATCGGTATCTGCATTTATAATGGCAGATAAAATAAAATATATATATATATATTCATCAGAATCATTAATAATAAATGATTCTGATAATTGAATATTTAAAAAAAAAATTAAAAAAAATGGACTGTCAACCATGTTATGAGGGTTGGTGTTACATAGTTTGTCCACCAGAGGGCGCTCTACAACGTCCCTAGCTAAGTTTCCATCCACATGTCAATTGAATTACTTGAAATTTGGTAAAAACAACTTGCGTATAAAGCTGTTTAAAGTGTGTTTCCATCCAACGGCTTTAAAGTGAATAAAAACCTGTGCGTAATTACGTCACATGCTGTTTTGCGATCAAATTGGTATATCAAATTGATTTTAGACATTTCACGATGTTTCCATCCATTTTCGCACTGAATCGCACAACATTCAAGCAAACAGTTAGGAACGTTTTTCTAGACAGAGTGGATCGCGCCGTCTACCAACACATGATTAATATTGCACAAGTTAGGGCACCCAGATAGTTCAGTTGGTAGAGCGGGTGCCCATGTATAGAGGTTTACTCCTCGACGCAGCCGGCCAGGGTTCGAATCCAGCCTGCGGCCCTTTGCTGCATGTCACTCCCCTTTCTAATCTTCAGCTGTCCTGTCAAATTAAAGGCCTAAAATGGCCACAAAAAAAAAAATATTGCACAAGTTATAATAGTGCTTATGTGCCAGCTGATTGCAACATATCAAGCTATAATAAGAAAACTACCAACACATCGCTATGATGATGCAACTTTTATTGTCCCGTTGCGAGACAACTCTTTTTTTATGTGTCGCTGTTTGAGCGGCTTTCATTGACTCCGCAGGACGTCCCACGGCTTGTTCTAACCTCTGTTGGCCATTTCCTTCACGAGTTCCTGATAAATTAAATTCAGAAAGTCTATTGTCTCCTCGTTCATCCACTTCCATCTGTCTGTGTTGACACCCGCCATGTGTGCAAACAGACTGGACATAATGGGCGGAAATGAACTAAAACTTTTTTGTGGCGGGCTGCAACCATAAAATGACCTAAAACTTGATCGCAATTCATTATTTATCTGGCAAATAACGTTTCCTCATCCATTCCATTTATCGCATAAGCCGTATATCGATCAAGATAAAATCCAATGAGACTCAACGCATTTCCTTTCCCATTGAGTTGATATTCATGAAATTTCGTCAAATTTGACTGTTTCCATAAGGCATTTTTCATTTGATATCACTTAATTCAGAAAAACAGGTGGATGGAAACATAATACCTGTTGGCAATACTCTGATTTTTTTTTGTTATTGTCTTTTTTCATATCTTAATTTTGTATTTTTATACGTTTTATTTAATAGAAATTTAATATATTGTGATGTTCCTCTGTTCTGCTGTGACAATAAATCAAATTATCATACTATTTTAGTTAGAACTCATAAATAACTATTGTTAGGGAATTCTGTTTTTATTTTGTTACATGTTTCAGGACTTTTTTTTTTTTATTTATATCGGCTGGTATATTGGAATATCGGATTTTTAAAAACAAATATTTGAATCGATATCGGCCTTAAAAATCCTTTATTGTTCGGGATCTGATCCAAATGACTGAAAAACATTCAACCAGTGCTAGAAATGGAGGGAAAACAATGTGTCCACTTCACATGGGAGCCCAAGAAAGAGAGTTGTTTGATACCAGTATTTGCCAGATTTCTTTCTGACTTGATTGTTGGTTTGATACATATGTTACACATGAGAGGTGTCTGTGCATTTGTCCCCTGCTAAAGTGACCAGAGACCACTTTGTAAACCCAGTAAAACCCAGAGACGCCACACAATTGGCTAACTAACACTGTTTTGTGTAATTTAACCAATCAGCTGGTGTTACTACATTTTTTACATGTTACCTTGAAGTAATTTTGTAAGATTATTCCATCCACCGAAATTTCAATTTGCAAATTAGGAATTTCCACAGATTTCCACTCACAGGTACGCAAGTGGGACTCAATGGGAAATATCTTTACTTGTTTTTTTTACTTGTTATTTGTATCTCTGTTTTTCACTCAACAACTCTTCCTTCTCTGCAAATTAGCCATGTCCTGACTCTCCTGTAGAGCTTTTAGGCCATTTCTTAACACCTCCTGTCATCACTTCATCTACAGCATCACCTCTTTCTACACTTTATCACAACAGAAAACAAACCACTCTACCTTTTGGATACCTATTTGGATAGTTTTGTTTCCAACACACAAGTTACAAAATGATTTAGACTAAGGTGTGGGCAGGTGGTAAAGGAGTTAAATGCAGACTGACGTTATTTGCATGGTTATAGGACTTAGTCTTTAAGCATTCAATAAGTCTTAAAACAATGGTCAGGTGCCTGTATGTACAATAAAACAAGACAAACTTAACAAATTATAAATCCCTCTGTTTATTCCAGCAGATGGCGATCTAAAACCATTTACATATATTTTCCATCTTTCATTACAGTGGGATGCACTGCGTTTGCAGATTCATTCCTAGTCAGTTGAAATGCATTTACTGGTGTCACTATTTGTTTACTTACTTTCTTATGACTATAGATATTACCTATTTTATTTGGTGATTAATGATGGTAAGCCCCATATTGTTAGGACCCTAATATACTGCATACCCTGGTGCATTTACCAACAGTTGTACAGTATATGTGTGTGTTATTGTGTCTCTGAACCAGCATGTGCACATACAGTACAGAATGATTGTGCATGCATTTTAACCAGTTTGAACCCTATTCACGAATTTCTGTCTTCTTTCCCCACTGTTGTTTTTTCCGTCACAGCATATACTGTGTGTTATGTACTGGAATAAGTTAAACCAGGCCTACACTTAAAGAATATACACCTAACCTGCAAGTATATTACCAGATCCACTCATTAAAGCCTTATCCTTCAGTAATGTCAATAAGCTGCTGTAACGGGTTCGCTGTCTTAATGGTCTCCACCTATGCCTTCAAAAGGTCGGTGTGTCCTGCAGAGGGTCATTTCAGAGGGAGCTCATTATGTTGGAGACCTATGTGGGGCTGCAAACACAAGTGTGTAGCGTCAGCACTGAGGTGACCTCTCTCTGCTTTAGATGGTCAAGCCTTGGCAGGGGATGGGACCATGAGAATGGCTACAGAGGAGGCGGTGTGGGTGGGAGGTTTTGAGGTGTGCAAGGACTGGCTTACCAATGTGACTAGTGAGGAATGTTGTGTTTAACAATGGCTGTTTTCACAGACTGTAAAACCAAATGTCCCAGACCGTCTGTGTGGATGTGCACCTACTGGTCACAGGGGGGAGGGGGTGCCAGTGCAGCCTTGCCTTTCTGCCTGCAAAGTAATGTAATAGAGCTTACTAAGTATTTTTGCAGCATAAAACCTCAATGAGGTAACGGTAATTACAAAGGTCATGGGCCTTAAATGCACATAAACTATTTAGTGCGGCTGCGGGGTGGTTGAGCATTTCTCCAGTATTTATGCAGTGGTGTGAAATAACCCTCACTGAAACTATTTCACCCAAATTGGTGATATCATTAACAAATTCAATGTTTTGTGGAAGGAAAATGAAATGGGATTTACCATCTCATAAATGTGCATGCCCTCCTCACTGCTCTGACTTTACTGTTCCAATGCAAAGTGGCCCAGGAGGGGAGATTGATTGGTGAAAAGGGCAGCACTTTTACCAAGGGATTTATAGCTCTTTGAGGATATAAATAAACCAGGAGAGGGAATAAAGGCAGGGGGTACAGTGTGGTGACATATCATGGGTCATGCTTTAATCACAGTGATGCTGAGCTGTAGCACTGGGAGACAGAGCTGGTTAAATTTTGCAGGAGATGGAGGCTCCATGGAGAGTTCCCGTCCCCTGATGAGGACTCAAATACAGGGTATGAAGACGTCACAGCAAAGTGAAATGGGAAGCTCGACGTGTGGGAATCACAATTGAGATGAGCATTTTTGCTTATCTTCAGTGAATAAATATGATGTCCGCCTAAAACTGCTGAGTGAGCATGTTTATCAGTGCAAGCTTCAGTGCATGATAATAACACTGTGCTGCACACAACGCCAGATTCCTGAATGTGTAAAAACTGTAATTATCTCAAAGAAAAGAACAATGCAAAGAGAGGAGTGCTTCATTACCACTTTGCATTATGACAGAGTATTCAGTGTGCACATTCAGAAACGGGACTCAGTGAAGTGCTTTCGTTACATGTGACTGCTTTGTCCTTCAGTAGCTGATGTCTTGGGTTTATATTAACTTTCACATTCACTTCCACCTTTTTTTCTTACAGTTTTCAGAATACTTTTATAACATTGGTTACACATTGTCTCCAAAATACGTGCCTCAGCAGTCCCTGATTATCATCATCCGGTTGTTGGTTTATTCATTTTAACATTTAGCTGAACTATTTCTGTAGAATTAGGCCTGGTTAGTGATAAAAATTATAGTTGTTGTGTTTTTCCTTTGTGGCTGCTTATTTGAGGTAAAGTTGACAGTCCTAAAAGGCTTTTATTATATAAAATAAATATTTATTTCCACAGAATGAATGTGTAATGTACTGAATATGGAATAAGTTTGGTTATGTAAACCTGTTATCCATATTTTGACTGATTGATTGAATCTGCTACAGGAGTCTAAGAGCCCTTAGAAATGTGTAAACATTTATATCAGCTTAAATTTTATAAGCGCATATGAGAATAAATAGGCTGGGCCTGGTGGTTAGAAAGGTTAATGTGCAGGTCCAGTTGCCGGTGTAATCGCCACAGCACCCACTGGATGTGCCAAAACCAGATAAAGGTCCAGTGTCTCCTTGATGAAGACAATGAACCTTTACCTGTTCAGTCATGGCTGTGAAGAAGATAATCATTCTTAAAAAGAAAAACGGTGATTTGGACAAGTAATGGTTTCATCACAGTTTAGTGTGCACGTTTTCACAAGGGGGCTCCCGGAACAAGGGGATTCCCCACTGATCCACACACAATTACACTTTTAGTTCATTCTTTTTAGGAGAGTGAATCCGTATAAAGATCACTATTTTATAATGCCAATGTAAATATTAAGCAGTTATCCGCTTATGTTCTATCCAAGGTCAGATTAACCCTTTGGGACCCACTGACAACCCCCGCCCCCCTCCCCCAACCCTGTTACTCCCACTTTCTATAAACTGTGTAGGCAAACTTAGAAATTAGTTGTATGTAACTTGATAAAGCACATTTAAGCAACATGCATAATGTAAGTGCAGTATAAAATAACACTATAAAGACCATCAAACTAGGTTTTAACTCAGGGCCCCTCTACAAGGACGGGCCCCAAAATGATGTAACAAAGCCAATGTCAACTTATCATGGCATTTTGTTGCGCTTAAGTGTTGCAAACCGTATTACTGAACAAATGTTCAATTAATGAAATCCCCTAAAACTAATTGCATGCGGTGAACCCGGAGCCTTAGGGCCCCCCTGAGGTTTTAGGGCCCCAGGGCAGCTGCTCACATTGTCCAGCTGGTAATCCAACCTGGGTCCTATCCAACAACTAAAGTCCCCTCTAATGTTTTTTAAGAAGTCTCATTCATGATAGTAACCAATGTCAATCTATTTAATCAATCTTTGATGTAGAATTTTTGAGACACCCTCTGCTACTACTGCCCTACTGTTACTACAACAAACACAACTACTGTTGCCGAGTACTACTACTACTACTGTGGCCTGACTATTACTGTATGGCTAAATTATGTCTACCACTGAAAGAAATACTACTACTAGTGGTGGAATGTAAGTACATTTGCGTGTATTTACTTGAATATGTCCATGTCATGCAACTTTATACTTCTATTCCACTACAATGGTACGTTTTACTCATACCACAGCAAGTTAGTTAAAATGTGTCGTAGCATATGATAAATAGTATATGTTTTATAGAATCTCAATGGTGTAGTAAGAATAGCCTCACCAAGCTCAGCTGCAGAGTAAAATGCTACTTACACACAAATGCATCATTATTAAAAGGGTTAATATTCTAATACTATAATATGACATTATATAGTTGCTGTGCATTGGGTTTTATTTTTAAAGTATATTTTTCTATAAGTAATTTGTTAAATGCAGGATATTTAGGCTACTTTACCATACTACAGAAGTGAAAGAAGCAACAACGAATTGTATCACCACTCACACCAGTGTTAAAGCGGAACAAATCAAATCAAATGGGGATGATTGGGACCGTGTGCGTGCGTGCGTGCGTAGGCTGCGTGTGATTCTGTCTGTTGTCTGCAGAAGTGGTACAGCCCACGCGGATCGGTCGCTATGGAGAGCAGCTCCCCAGGAGCGCGAGCCAGCCAGACAGAGCAGCGACAAGCGAGGAGGAAGGATCAGAGAGTGCCAAAGCGCACAAACAGACAGGAATCATGGAGAAGAGATCACCGCTAGAGAGGACTTTGCCATCTAACGGACTGCGACTGTTAGCATCACTTCTCACCTTTTACGGACTTTCCTGTGAGTTAACGGTTTCTTTGTCATTTTGCCAGTGCTACTTTTGAGGCCATTGAAAGAAGTTGCAGTGGAGCTGCTCTGAGTCTCTAATGTTAGCTAATCACAAATTCAAAACCGGCTAACGTTAGTCCTCGTGTTTTGGTTCAAAGCCTGCTAGCTTTATCTAAGCTAACGGTTCGTGTGTGTGTGTGTGGAGCCTAACATTACGTCGTCGGTAAGAAAGTAAGTTAGTTATATAAATTTCGCTTGTCTTTCACATTTGAATACAACTTCGTTAACGCTACTAAAATAGTTTACGTTAACTCATACCCCACACAGCTACTGCTAATTACACACAGCTAACTCAATTAACGACTCCACTCGGGACAAGAGATAACTTAAGCATTGGACTGATTTGGTGGTAACGCACATTTTCTAGCCAACGTTACTTCCAGTGTGTCACATCATTACTTCGCTAGTTTATGTTACTCTGGGAGTGTGGGGGAAATGGGAAATACCGTTTCTCTCCCACTCAGATATAAACTAATTGAGGAGCAGCATTGATTTGTGGTGTTAAAAATAGAAACGAAATGGAGTATTGTGGGTGTAAGCAAAGACGAGTTCCATTGTGAAAAGTGTGTTGGATACAGATGGGGGATAAACGTTATGTGATACAGGAGAGGAGAGGCAGCGCAGACCTCTCCGCTTTGGGCGTGAAGGGTGGCAGGGGAAATGAAGACATATTTCAAGGAAGACACTGCAGTCTCGGAGTCTCTGGAAGTATTGACCTGCAGTTGGGCTGCATGCCAGACAGAGCACCTTCCAGGCTCGATACCGTCCCGAGTAGTGTAGCTGGAGAGGTTTGCTGTATCCCAGCCCTGAGCTGGGACTACAATGCATGACAGGCCTTCTAAGACAAAAGAATGGACAAACATTGATGGACGCTAAAGTAAATACTGCCCAAGAATGCACCATTTGTTTTTTTTTTCCTGGATGCAAGGGCAATAAAGGCCTCTTTAATTTATGTTTATCGATGGATTAGATTAACTAATCTGTGCAGGTACTGAATTTTTTTAGGCTGACACTGATACCAGTAGGCTATTTGATAATGACACGGGCAAATATTAAACATCACATAATATAATCAAACTGTTTTGATAAGCATCAATAAAAATAGTTTTGTGATCAATACATATACTGATCGGTAAATTTTACAGTTAACAATTAACTGATTAGTGCCTATTTTTGTGGATAAACTATGTAATGGAGACACTGTTTCCAAGTAACCTCTAACATATCTTTGGAAATTCTTTACCACAATTTCATGTCAAAGTCAGCAAATACATCAAATAATAATAATAATACATTTTATTTGTAATGCACTCTACATTTAAGACAAACCTCAAAGTGCTACAGGTAAGATCAGAAAAGTAAGGTATAAGCATCAGTTTAAAATACATATAAATAGTGCAACAACATTGTTGTGCAAGGTTAAAACTCATAGGTTCCGCTAAAAAGAAATGTTTTTAGTCCTTTTTTAAAGGTCTCAATATATAGTAATATATCTGAGATAAGATAATTGCGGCTGATATATTTGCCTAGCAGATGCATTGGTCAAGCAGTATGTGTGTCTACAGCTGCCACCAGTGTCATCTGTCATGCGTAAACACACCACACACACACACCACACACACACACACACACACACACACACACACACACACACACACTTACTTTTACAGTCCTTTTCATACCAGACCTTTTCTTTCTTTACCCACAAAACACTGGTTCATAAATCAACACAGGGAACTGATAAGCAACGCACTGTTGCAAACTAAGCTTCTTAGCCTCCAAACAGTGCTGTTTGGTACCATGTGTACGTGCAGGTTTTCAGTTCAACTACTCACCTTGACAGCCAAACATGCTGATTATTAATACAGAGGACAAACTAGCCAGTGGAGGTTAGTTTTTTGGTGTCGTGTTTGGAAAAGGAACGTGCTGGTTGTTGACGCTCAATAACATATGGTTAGAGCCCATGTGGCCCAGGCCTACTGTTGGCTGTTTAGCGCAGCACAAGTATGCAGAGGGACTTTGTGTCAAAAACCTTCCCTGACTGTGCAATTTTCTGATTCCCTGTAGTGTAGACGGGGCTGTGAGGAGGGGATTCATTCAAGGCGTGGCTACAGGCGGTGAGGTCTGTAATTGAAGACTGTAGTTTTGTGGTTTCTTCTCTTGGGGCCACATGATTCATAATCTAAATAAATAATGTTGTAATGGAGCCACCTAAATTACAGACTCAAAACAGAAATAGATTTGAAAAAGCAGTGCACTGACAGAGCAGATTTGTTACTCCTAGAAGTGAATGTGCTTCAGTGGTTATTAATTGAACACAATATGTAGCCAAGAAAGTAGTTTTGTCATTGAAAATATAAATCAAATATAGGCCTGCACGATTCGAGGACAAATATGAATCATGATTTTTTTTTTGCTTAGAATTGATATCACAATTCTTTGCCACAATGTTTTTGACCATGACAAAACAAATTGGCAATACCAAACCAAGGTTATTACAGTTTTGCATTTTTATTAGCTTTTTATTTTTATTTTGTTTTGACTTTTTGTTTTCAAATTCAGTTCAATTAGTTTTAATTATCTTTTAAAGTGGGTTTGGTAGTTTATTTTTTGAAAATCCTTAGTTTGTTGTTGGTTTTTATTAGTTTTAGTCTTTTTGTAATATGGGCTATTAGTCAGAGGATTTGAAAAGGTCAGAAAAAGTATTGTGTAATAATAACTCAACAAAAACGTGATACAATTTTATAAATATGTATTCAACAATAACACCAGTACAAATAATGTACATATGATGATGAGCACAGATATTTAAACAGTCAACCCAAGACACTGCAGAATGCGTTTGACGTGTTCCAGGAGAAAAACGTAAATAGCCAACAGACTAAGAAAGACAGACATCAACAGGTGTTAAGAACTTTGGTTCAAGTAAAGCGGTGAACTTTTTGAAGTTAATCGACTCACACAGTTGTGTAGAGATCCCAGTATTAATCCACATATTAACTCACGTTCCCTCCCGCTTTTGATGTTCGGGTCGCGGTAAAAGCCCACCTGTAGTGTTCTCTGTCCTGCTGTTGTCTCCGTCATGCTGCTAGCCCTACGTATTCATACGTCCATGCCCGTAACGTCACCGCGGTTGGCTTCTGTTTCGGGGAAAGGGGGCTTGGCGTTCTCCTTTACCTTGTTAAGGTAAGCTAGGTTAGCCTCCTTGTGTTAGTTTCTCAAATGTAGGCTACTTTCAAATCCGTGGGCTGTTTCCCTGTAAACTGCAAGGCACTTGCCTTTATCTGACACAGTCATAATTAAATGGGACTTTCTTCCGACTTTCGGTACCGCCATGATGCCAGACGCAAACTTTGTTGTTTGTTGTGTTCATTTTTACATGGAATGTCGGAATTTCTGGGTTCCCAGTCGGAAACTATACACGTCTACGGGAAATGGCACAGTCGGAAAGATATAACATTGCTCTATGAAAGACGTTGACAAAGACAAAAACTAAGGACATTTACTCGATAATTTTAACCAAACTAATTTGTTTTGGCACCTACAACACATTGCGCATCACCACAAGCCTGTAAACATAGAGGTCTCAATGAAGAGAAGGGAGAGCACTGCAGCGCTTGGGAGCACTTCAACACCTATTTCATACAGTCTATGTTTAAAACTCACAGAAGAAAGAAGTAGTGTTTGTGATGCAGTCGGCTCGTAAAATTAAATGAGAACCAAAGTCGTAAAAAATAAAAACATTTTTTCTTAAATCGATTCAAGATCGCAATTTTATAACAATTAATCATGCAGGCCTAATCAGCTGCAGCTACAGCTTTGTCACCATATCGCAGAGGGCAGATCAGGTCAAAACATGTTTTTGGGACTTTTTTGTTTGTGGGAGGTGGATAACTTAATGTAATTTTCACATTAACATTACATCTGTGTTATAGTATAAAGATTAAGATACCTGTCAACTTTTCTGGCTTCTCTGGAAAATAACATCTTATCACGCTGAGAAATCTTGTCTGTGTGAATTTTTACTTTTAATTTGACTCACTTGATACTTTTACCCTTTTTTCAGTCAGTCTTTTTCAAACAATGAATGGTTTAAGCAAGTAAGTTTAAGCATGACTTAGTAAAGTAGACCAACTAGTTACTTTATATTGGAATAATATACAAGAAAAAAGGGGTCTTTAAAGTAAGTTTAAGCATTTGGATTCTCTGGATCTGTGGGTAGCAGCTGGAGCATTCATCTGATCCTCTCATTCAATCTTAAATCTCAGCTGTGAAGCAGCAGACTGAAAACTCCCAATCACATTAAATGCATGCAGTGTTTTCCTTTTGAAGGAAGGCCATCAGCAGATGAGTGTGCTGCTTTATTGTGGGACATGGAGGCAGTGTGTGTGTGGGGTTTAGGGAGCAGGCTGTGGCCACCAGCTTCTGTTGACTCCACCCTTTGCTTCCTCTTCCCCCGACAGATGTGACTGTCAGAGGCTTTGTATGGCAAGCTGTTCCCTGGTGGTCCATCAGTAAATTCAGAGCTGTAACCCCCAGTTTTAGCTTATCCCTGGTCTAAAACCAGGATGAATAAAAAATAAACTGCAGTCAATTGTTGATTACTTTCAGCACACTGCCTTCTCAAATCTATTTATCACTGCCTGCACTAACCTGTTCTAAACTGAATTACCCCAACTAAAGATTCTGTATGATACTCTATAATAGGGGCTCTGAAGATTGCACCAATTACCATTCATTCCAATTAAAGTTACTTACTCAACACATCATACAAAATCTTTCTTCTTTCTTGTTTGCTACCGTGTTGAGTGGCCCACTGCATATGCGCAATATTGAAGTGAAAAGTTTTACAAATATTAAGCCTTCGTGGTTTCAAAACCCACAATACAATTGTTTAGGCCTGCATGATTTTAGAAAAAATTATTGCAATATTTTTTTCCCTGTGATTATATATTGTGACATGAAGCTCTATTTAGAAATAATAAATTATTCTCGACTACCGCGGTGATTTTGTAGGGGAGTGCATCTACATAGAAGATAAAAATGAAAAAGGATCTTTTCTAATGTGAACCATTCTTTGTTAAACTTTAATGCTTTACAAACCCCAAAGCAAATAAGCGCTGTGACTGCTCTTCTGAAGTGATTTTGGAGAGGGAAATTAGATAGAAATACGCTGGTTGACTAGCATGACAACATTGAATTCATATAATCCTATCAATCCAGACTAATGTGTGTGACAATGACTGCATGTTGCTTCCTCTAAATTTCAGGTTGGGGTCGACTAGCGGGGCCAGCTTGTTAGTTTGATAAATTGATCAGACATGCATGTCACGTGCCCTAGCAACAAACTGTGTGTCCAAGAACAATTAAATCAGTGTAAATGACGTTAGATCAGACACAGGCGTCTGTAGTAGATTAGTGTTTCGTTTCCAGCGTTGCGGCACCAAACCGTAACATTAGTTGGGACGGACAGACCACTTGATTCTTTATGCTAGCTATATTAACTTTAGCCTGACGAGGGTCAGGTTTCTGCGGGAGACGTTGTGATTATGTTGCATTAATCAGGTGATTTAGTTGGTAGCAAACATAAGACACTGACTACTGTAGCTTCACTGACTACCCATTGAAAACTATGCACATCACTGTGTCAGCGGCAGCTGCTGCCTACAGTACTTTTCTACACACAGAGAGCCAAACTTTCCATAACAATAAACCCTGTTGAACTAACGTCACATACAACGCGTTGCCCACATGGCTACCTGTCTTAAAGGGGAAAGGTTGCACGGTAATAATCATGAAAAAAAAGAAAATGGTGAAAGTTTACTTTTCAACTAGCAGCAAAAAAGAATTAGCGTCAACATTTCAATGTCCTGTGATGTGACTATCTCGCATGCGCACATCGCAAGGTCGATGCTAAAACACAATATCGTTCGGCCCTACAAATGTTTAGAATAGACCATATTTGCAGTTTGAGATGTCAACAGATTTACATCTCTGGTTAAGAAGTTTTTCTTAACCCAGGCATTTTAAATCTGCCTTGAGGAATAAGGCTGGCAATATTATGTATTTTTTTTTCTTTCAACAAATCCCATGAAAAGACAAACCCAACAATGAATGGAAGGCCGAGCCATGATATGGCTTATTCTTCCATTGTTATTTTGGTTATTTTGAGTCAATCCCACATACAAAATGCTGTATAAATACTAGCTAGCTTACCAAATGTGAGGTTATAGTCACCAACAAATGCACTGCACATTTAGTCTTGTTTGAGGAACGTTTGCTAAAAACTAAAGTGCCCAACTGTAGTCTTTTCATTTTTTTTTGTGACTCAGCTTTTAAAGATTTGCTTCTTCTGTAGGAATGAATGGGCTTGGGGTGGGTGCCAGAGACAAGGTCTAGAAGTTGCAAAGCATTGAGAAGCAGACTAACACTTTGTTGAATTTGGTCTTTCTGTGGGATTTAATGATAATGACACAAATATAGAATCACATTAGCCTCAAACTTTAACCCAACTGTCTGTTTTCTCAAGCCAAACACGGTGCTTATGCTGCCATTCCTTATTTTGTGTTTACTTCCTCCACAGGCCAACATTGGGAGTTACCAGTCATTAGGACCACATTGCATGGGCAGTTAGCCTTTCAAAATTGGGAGGAAAAGGGGCAACATGCAAAAAATACATTGCAAATGCTAATATTAGGGATTTTCACTATATTTCATTAATATTTTCACTGTGTGTTAGCTATTATGTCTTGTCTACTGAATAAATCTTGGATAGACAGGAATTGACTGTTCCAATCACTGAGTCGTAGGAAACTACGTGGTAAAAATGACTTCCAGATATTTCCGTGGCTAATTACCTACTGTGAATGAACACAGGGAAGCCTTTTGAAACCCTTTTTTTGCCTGCTGTTTTCAGGAGTCTGGGTTTTTTCCTTCGAGGTTAGGGTCACTTGGATACACTGTGAATTCACAGTCCATATTAAAGAGGTAGGCTATACATGCAGGATGTCCACAGTCAGCAGTTGAATCTCCCAGGAGGGGAGCCCTGGGGTTATGGGAAACAGGTGTGGCTTCTCTTCACCCCTCACTCTTATTTGTTTCACTCATTCAGCTGTCAGGTTATGATGTTTGGGATGAGCACACAGTCAGTTGTATACACTGACACACCCCCTACCACCCAAGTGGGAGATTATTAACACCCACCAGTCAAATACTGGGAGGTGCTGCTGACTGTAGCAAGTAACCTATCAGTACAGTAGTGTTGTCCTATTTGCTCGTACGCTGGTGTTTACTGCAATGGTGACAGCCGGGACATACATTATACTGTAGCTAATGGAAGAAAACTCTTGTTTTTCCGCAAATCTTTTCGGCCCCTTTGCAGATCCCTTAGTATTATACTCACCTATTGTACATTATATTTCTTAGATCTCTAGCACCTTGTTTATCTAGTGTTAGACTCCAACCTGTGATATTATATGTTAAGAAGGAAAATAGACATTAGTACTGTACAGTACAATAGTGCTGAGGGTACAGTTTGAACTTTCCTGCTTTTCAGCCAGGAACATTGCATCATTTGAAGCAGACAAAATTAATCGGAAATGACACTGTTGAAATTCACATAGCAGTTTTACCATTTTATTAAAACTTTAGTCTAACTTTTCTAGGTTCCAGCATCCACCCTCTCAGCCTCATTGTGTGTGATAAGACATTAGAAACAGAGGGAAAGAAAGACATGTCCCCTGACTCAGAGTTCCCTAATTTGGCTTGCTGTGCAGCCCTGGTCCTTGATGCAGATATATTGCGGTAATGGCTTGAAAAGGATTTTGCACAACTGTATCCCTGCTGGTATTCAGCCAAATTATTCTGTATTCCCCTGCCATCCCTGCTACATCCCTATAGTTTGCATTCTTCTGCTTTAGTTGCCTGATGCTCTCTTCATTTTCAAATAGACTGTAAAGCTGAAAAGATTTCCCCTCTTGCTGTAACAAATAATACCACATGTTAATACTACATGTTTAGTATTGATCAAGGAACATGGACTGTCTTTTTCAGCAGCTAAGCTGCTCTGTCACATAAGGGTAGAGTCAAAGATTACTGCTGCAATGTGGTTGCTATTTTTTGTCTGTACTTGGATTGTGAAAAGGATCATAACAAAACAAGTGGTCAGTTCTAATTATGGCTTCAAAACAATGTTAGACTATCCGATTTTGCATGGATTGAATTACATTTTAAAGGGGAAGACGTCACAAGTTAAAGGTTTACAACCCACAGCTCTTAGACCAACAGTAAATGGGTTACTACTGCCTTTATGTACTCAAAATATTTGTCTTTTACATCCAAGTGAGGTTCATATTATGGGAACACTATGTCTAACCAGACATGTAACCTGAGTCCCAGAAATAATACACTTGGGTGTTGTCTTACTGATTTTTGTTGATTCTCTATGGACTTAACAGTGTGGGAGGGAGGTGTGTAGTACATTACAAAGAGGGGTGTTAACAATATTCCCCTTGGTTTGAAGTTTAGACTAAGTTGTACAGGATTTAAGGAAATAAAACGTCATCATTGACAGAGCAGTTGGCTAAACATTTTGCATTGGCATGTTGTCAAATGCATGTATTTGTGTTTTTATGTGAGATCACTATAGGTGTGAACAGTCAGCTGTGACTTTATTTTAATCCCAAACTGACCTAGGCACCTAATCTCCTTGTTCTCACTATTCTAAGTGGGTGGTACTTGTAAATCATGAGAAGAGTTTTAATTTGTTGCAGAGACAGGGTGAGAGTATGTGCCGGGAAAATTGGCGCGTGGGGGGGGGGGGGGGGGGTTGTTTGCGGGAAAACAAACTACCTCTGACCAGGATAAGGCTGCTGAAATGCCACACTGACCAAACTACTGTTTTTGTATTGACCATTGGTACACACAGTACAGAGGCAGACTTTTGTCAGACTGCTTTACTTCCTCCCTTGTTGTGAAGTGGGGGTTTCCTGACGTGCACTGTGCAGATTGCATTGAAGAAAGTCCAAAGCAGCTTCCTCTATCTTTTTCTATACTGTACATTTGTTAATTTCTATAGATGTTATTGATGGAACGAGCTGCATCCAAACTTGGCAACGTTTGGGACACCAAAAAACATGAATGCACAAAACCCTAAAACAGACTACCTTCATATAAGAAAACATCTTCTCCCTACTATCACTCTCTAGGCCTACTAGCATTTTTTAACAATTGAACTGGCACAAGATTAAAGGTCCCATGACATGGTGCTCTTTGGATTTCATATAGAGTAGACCAAAGTGGTCCCCTAATACCATATCTGGGGGGGGGGTGGCCTTGACCAACTGCCACTTTGCTTGTTTGGAAGCCATGATGTCTCTCTCTCATGGGTGGGCCAAATTCTCTGGGTGGGCAAAGCAGAGAAAGAAGAGGCAACCTTGCCCCTTATGACCTCATAAGGGTGAAGATTCCAGATCGGTCCATCTGAGCTGATTTTTCTCAAAGGCAGAGCAGGATACCCAGGGCTCGGCTTATACCTATTGCCATTTCCAGCTACTGAGGGACCATAGAAAGGCTGGGGGAACACACATCAATGTTAAAAAAAACTCATAAAGTGAAAATTGTTATGCCATGGGATCATTAAGTAACATACCGACAAAAATAAGGATTTCTTTCTCCCCCTTTACTCCTTTTCTCTATTTAATAAATGGGCTAATACAATTGTGTAGCCTATTAAACACACTATAGCAAATAATGCCATACAACTTACAACCAGGTCCCATTAAAGAGAAAAAAAAAGAGATGCATGCTGGGCAGATCTAGCACTCAAAATAAAGCCTGACCATCTTTCTTATATCAATAAAAAAATGGTCATAGCACATTTTTAACTCAAGATTGTTGGTATTCTTAGCTTTATCTCTGTACATATTGCAAACCTCTGCATAATTTTACATGATACTAGTCCAGTGTGTGCATCCTACATTTGTCAGTCACCGACATCATGTAGTTCCCCTGAAAAAAAGGATTGCTGGGAGAAATAGGCGTCATAGTGGACAATGATGGGAATCATTTTTTTAAAAAACAGTCTAATTCCCTCTGGGGTCTTTGTGGCATGTGGGAAACTATGTTTCCATGATGTTAGATCAGCCTAATAAAAGTACAGTAGCCCATTTAGACCCAGTGAAGGGCAGTGGGGTCTGTGATTAGAACAGAATCCATTCTCTCTTCTCAGCAAAGCTCCACCCAACAATGATCTATTTCTGTCCTAATGAATGAAAATTGCGCCTGGTTTTATACGTTTTTTTCCCCTCAAAGGACATTGACATGTGAATGTGGTGAAAACAACATGTCTAAAACCACTGCATGATTCTTGAATGAAAGGCTCTCACGTCTAAGCTGTCCTTATGCGTGTTTGTCAGTATGGTTCATTGCTTGGTTTACACTTGAGCATTGTTAAGGAGACTTCCATGAAGAAAAGGATATTTCTCTTCTTTTTACACAATGTTTGGGAGCACGGCTGTGTGCGACAGGATAGTGGTGTCTTTGCAGTGGGGATTGCAGCCTACAAATGTAACTAGAGTGAGTCAATGTTGAGGAAATGCCAGTTTTGATTATAAGGTCAACATACAATTTATCTTTTACTATCACAGAGGTTGTGTAGATTGGACCTGGAATTATCCTTGGTAGCATATATGCTCAATGCTGTCTTTGTTTGGCGTGATGGTAGATTTCATTGGATGCTGTGAATAATTTACTAACATCAGATACCGGGCCAACCATATAACGGCACTTGTTCTGAAAATATAAAGGCTTCAGTTGTCTTTGCATGATGTCTGGCTAATTGTTTTTTATGTAGCAAATGTCTAAACATTCATTCATGGCTGTCAGCTTTCTGAAGCAAGATAACGTTTTTTTGAGAACACTCAGCTATCTAAAAGAGGACAGTAGCAGTTAGGGACATACTTGATGAGCAAGCAGACCCTGACATAAACAACATTTCTACCCAGGTGCAACTCAACACTACTGTGGTGTGATGGTGCAGTTCAAGTCAGTCTCTACTAGTATTAAAATGTCCGGGACAGGGATGTTATACACTTAAGCTCTAATTGAGAGACTCTCATTGAAGCTTATACCCTTATTAAGAAAACCTCCAAAATGAAGTTTCCTTTTCACACAGCAGCTTGATAAATACCTTCCGTTGCTTTCTGTTTCTCATTGTCTTTTCTTCTCCAAAGTTGTACATTTTGTCATTTTCCCCTTGCATGGAAAAATTAGCATTGCTACCCGTCTCTGGGTCACATACTGAAATGCATCAAACCCCCACGTCAAACTAACAAATCCCACACAATAAGGCTGGACGTCGTAAGAGTGTTTGTGTTTCCTTGGTACGCACACTGGCAGGCATTGTCCTTCACAAGTTCTACAGCAGAGCTGTAGTTGACTCCGATGAAAGGTTGTAACCTATCCTAGCACTTTGTATGTCAACACTATTGATTTTTTTTCTTCTTTTAAGCATAGATCTTTAATCAAATGTGACCTGGATGAGGACACAGAAGTCCACATTGCTATGGGGGAGCAATGAGAAAAGGGGATTGAAGAGGACAGTGACATGTGAAAGAGTCCTGCCCGCCCCTTTTTTAAAAAGCCTGTCAGCCTGTGTTTGTTTCCACCATGAATTAACCCACTGAAAAAGCCTCACGCCCTCACAGGATACAATACTAGGAAGGAAGGGGGTAGATTAGAGCTGTGTAACTAATGTTTTCTTCACAGTGCACAAATATTTCTTACGATAAAGACATGCTACAAAACAGGCAATACACCACTTGGCCTATCCTGTCTCTAACTAATTGAAACAAAGTTATAGGCCTCACAAAAATAAAGCAAAGGTCTGGGGACCTGTGTTAGGAAAATAGGCATTGTCTGTTTGTTCTTCCTGGTCACCCCCAGAGTAACAATACCAAACAAATGACTGCACACGGACTATTGACTTCTTTGAGTTGCCAGTGTTTAAAGGCACAAACAACTTTCAGAAAGAAATGCAGGCCCGGTGGATGATGTATTGTTGTGTTATTGCAAATTCCCAACTGTTACAATTTTTTTTGTTCATTTTCCACACATGGCCTTCCTACGGCTGTTTCTACAAGGTTTCTCCTTGTCCACTTAGGGATTGGGTCTGGAAAAGGTGCTGTTGTTGGCACTAGCCCACTGAGGCATTATTGAATAATTGTTTTATGACTATATCTAATAGTCATATATCAATCCATATTCATAGATTGTTTTGTGTGAGTTTGGCAGAGTTTGCCAATGCAGTTTTCAAATGAATGTCAATGAACATTTTTTTAAATGTGGCCTTGAGAGTCAGATGGAAGTTTAATAGTCAGCTAATGTTGCCATTGGCTTCTACTAGATTAAGGGACTTTAATGCTTTGAATGATTATGAATTACTGCACTCATTAAACAGTAATGAAACACTGTCCTTCAGCCAGTGTTCACCTCCCACACATGCTTGAAAATTACAGAAGCAGGAAAGAGGGTGAGAACTACATTAGGTCTGGTGCACCCCAGGTTGCTTGCAGAGCTTGGAGAGGAGAATGACAAGTGTAGCCACCCACCTTCCATCCGTTTTTATTTTGTGTTTTTTTTTAATAAGGGACACTTAAACATTTGGTCCACTTCCCCTAAAATCAGCAATTTCATTGCTGACATTCATGTGAAAATGAAACCGTATTAAATTACTCTTTACAGAATTCACAGTTTCAATACCGAGCATTAAACTGATGTGCTGCTCAGAGCGTTTATAGGTATTTCTAATTTAAACTCTTGTCCTTAGTTTGGCTTTTACATTGTACATTTTGTCATACATCTTCTACTTGCATGGAAAAATATCATTGCTGGGTCCTTAACACTGTGTTCACATACTGAAATACCTCAAACCCATGTAACAAACAATACAACGTACACAACAAGGCAGGATGCTTTCCCCCACAGAAATAAGCAAAGGCGGCGTAATTCCCCCTCAGTATGCCAATATTCCGGAAGCAAAAGAGGCGTGCATCGTTATTCACCACCCAAACCTGACCCGTCCCACAAACCACCAACTGTTTGCATTATAGTTGCACATTGTCAGTAGAGAGACGGACAGAGAGAACGAGAGAAGGAAGATGGACTATTGCATGCAGTGTTTCTGTAAGTTATTAAGTAACTTTTTGACATCCTGTGTGTCTGCTCGCGCAACTCTACTGTGTGTAGTTCCGCCCTGCTGGTGTCCCTGTACACATCCTTCAGTACGGCTCTGTGACTACCGTCTTCGTAACTTTCACACAGATGGAGAGGCGGCTTAAAGGCAGTCCCTCCTTGAACAGGCTGTGTTAAAGGGGCTCATGAGTTCGAGGCACGCCAAGCCCGACCCAGGCTCACTTTGTACATGCATTACCCGGTCATCACTAACCCCATGACCTGAATACTGCTCCTGAAGTCAGATGACCGGGATTTCATGCAGACACTATAAACTCTGCACAAATCAACCATCCTGTCTTTGTAATGCATACAATAAATGTGTGACTTGGTGGACTGAACCACTCTGTCAAACTGTCATGTACTAATATCAGCTTGTAAAATGGATTGACCCAGCCTACTGTAGTTAAATTTTTATATCCACCCATGGCTCACACTGTAGTATAAGTCTTTACTTCTTTCCGTCTCACTTATGTTTTTTCTCCCAATAACTACCCCATTTCTTTCTTTGTGTCCTTATTCATTCTCTCCTCACTGTATTTATTTCTGAATGCTAAGATCTGTTTCCTCTCGCTTTAGTCCTAAACCACACTCCCTACTGCACAGATCTCATGTCTGCATTCTTCTCCTGTGAGGTCTTCAGATCTGTCCCATGAGTGCTGTTTGACATGATAATCTATGCATGGACTTTGTCTAAATGAACATGACACATTGTCTATTTTGTTGCAGCATGGGAATGTTTTCTGGCCTTGTATCCCTCCTGTCTCACATGGTTCTGACATGCACTGCAGGCTTCATAGCAAAGTTCTCCAGCCAGGAGACGGCCTCCTCCTTTGGGGAGACCAGGGCTGAAGCTAGGTCAGGTCTGGGTAGGTGGAGTTCTTGGCTAATCAAGTGGCCGATGTGGAATGTTTGAGCCGGTTGCCAGGCAAAGAGGAAGGTTTTGATTTACCATTGCGTCTTTCGCGCAGCTTGTCGCAATTACTGATGTCAGCAGGGAAAGAAACAAATATGAAACATTTCTTCAAAGGGCAAGCATATCCTTCCCATGAGTTCATTCTTTCCTCGGCTTTCTCAAGGAAAAAGGGGGCAAAAGTGCAACCTTTTTCTCTTTTTAATGCCAGGGTTCATCCACACTTTGTGTTGACTAAATAGGTTTCAAAGTAGACCTGCGGAAAAATATGAATCACAATTGAATTGATATCACGATTCTTCTCACAAAGTGTAATCATTGCACACATGAACCATGACAAAACAAATTGGCAGTACCGAACATAGATTTGTTTTGGCACCTATAGTACATTGCGCATCACCACAAGCCTGTAAACATAGAGGCTTCAGTGAAGTGAAGGAAGAGCATTGCAGCGCTCGGGAGCACTTCAACACCTATTTCATACAGTCTATGTGTAAAATTCACAGAAGAAAGTAGTAGCATTTGTGATGCAGTCGGCTCGTAAAATTAATAGAGAATCAAAGTCATTAAAAAAAAATGAAATCGTGCAGGCCTAGTGCAAAGTATCAAAACAGTGACACAGCATAAAGATAGATGTTTTTCCCATTAAAATTCTTAACCTCATTTGTTTACTGGACAGGAAGATGGATAGCCAGTAATAAAGCTAACGACAGTCCCGGGATCTCATTTATAAATGTGGTGTACGCACAAAACGGGGCTGGAAATATGCATACACCACTTCCTACGCAAAGGTTGTGATTAATAAAAAAACAAGCAACGGAAAGATTTGTGGTCCTCCACGCATACATTTACGCACATTTTGGATGGGAATTGGCGACGCAGATGGTGAGGTTAGGAGGTAACCATTACCGGGGTAACATTAAACCATGGTAGAATTGTTGATGCTAACAATTACCCTTTTCATTTAAAATATCCTTGTTATCACCGTGGATTACTACGGTGTGTAAACCCTGTGTTTAATCCTCTCATCTTCATTGGAGGCTCCTGAAGTTGCCAGGAGAAGGGGACAGAATGTAGAAGCAGACTTTTTTTTTCTTTTCTTTGTTGAAGTGATGTGGGTGGCCCAGGCATCAATAACTGATTCCTACATGGAATCGTTTCAAAAATTACGATTCCAGTAGAATCGGTTCTTCATTGGAATCGTTTGGAGGATTTTGGCTTCAAATCCGATCCTCGCTTCCCAATTTAACATGCGCAAGTTTTGATTTACGCCAGGCGCTTGTTGTGTTGCAGCTTTGGAACGCAGTAAGCGGCGCTCTAGTGAGGCTTTATTTTACATCGAAAAAGCCCTGTAACACTGCAACCCATTTCAACTCCACCCCTCAAAGAATCGATAAGAACCGGAATCGAAATGAAGAATCAGAATTGGAGTCAGAAACGTTCAAATCTAAACGATTCCCAACCTAATTAGAACTATTCTGTAGCTTGCTAAACTGTCATGGGTTTTACTGCTTCGTTATCTTCAGTAAGTGTTCTGCTACGATGTTGAAGTTTAGCCTGTGTTACGTCTTGACATTTATTGAGAGAGATAGAGAGAGAGACAGATTAAATCACCTAGATAATATTGCTGTTGCTGTGTTTCTTATTGCATAGCTGATAAATGTGCAGATTGTTTAATATAACTTGTGCAGCCATGTGTTGATATTCAGGTTGTGTTTGCTAGCAAGGTGCAGTCACCAGTAAACAAACTAGCCTGTGGAGCCACATGCTTAGCTATTAAAGGTGTATTACACCGTTTGCTCCGTTATGGATATGTGTGCTGTAGTAGATGTGGCTTATTCTCAGTTTGTGGTACTGAGCAATATGTTACATTAATGTTAGATATTACAGAAAAATGGATGTAATTCTCAGGATTGTTTCTTGTTGGTGGCTATAACATTTAGTTTTAGTAAAAAATGTTCATAGTAAGTCAGATGCTTATTAATGTGCATTATTATTTGCTCATATTTCAGAACCACATCCAACTTCACATGTAACGTCAAATACAACTTCATAGTTAACTTCATGTTGGAGTTGTAAATAAATATTCCTAGATCTCAAAGTCACACATCTCTGGTTCAACTTCTTACCGGACACCCTGCCAGTGTTTCAGTGGCCAATTTTCAATAGTTTTTACAAGCCTATTGCCTATATTTTTGTAATATTATAAACACTGTTACATTTTTTGAAACTATTTCAGCATGTGTAGGCCTATCAGTGCTTTCTGAACATATTGAACACACTTTTAAAAATACTGCGATAATACAGAAAATCATTATTTTGGTCACTATAATCGTGAGGCTACATTTTCATACAGTTAGATCCCCGGCCTCCACTCTGCAGCAGTAGCCTATGTCCTAGGGGTGGGAATCACCAGAGGCCTCATGATCCAATATCATCACGATACTCATGTCACGATACAATATTATTGCGATTTTAAACATATTGCAATAATCTGTGATATATTACAATTTATTACTTTGTTCCGACTTCAAATGTTTTACCAATTTCAAGTGATGTCCCCCAAAATGAAACTTTGTCAACATCTGTTTTATGTAAAAAGATACATTTCTCTGTTTGTGTACTTCACTTCAATTTGCTGCAAAAAGGGATTGTCAAGCAGACAAACTGACCAACACATATATAATAAAAGATCCATACTTGGCGTCTGTGTATCAATACAGTATTGCCACTGAAAATATCATGATACTATGCTGTATTGTTTTTGTTTTTTGTTTTTTTTCTCCCCACCCTTAGTATATCCCTGATCAAACGGCATGACTGCTTTGTTTGACACACTGCTTACAATTCATTTGCCTGCAGTATTTTAGATAATATTTCACGGAGCTCTAGTTTGCGAGCTCTAGTTATGTCTCTCATGGTCTCAGCAAGCAGTGCCAAGTTTCCCCACTCTCCTCCTGGCTGTAGGTATCTCATGCAGAGGCCATCTGTCTCTCCTCCCATAATGGTAAGGGTGGAGTCCTCTTTAAGCACCCCCCCTTCCTCTCCTACTTACTCCCAAATGCTTACTGTAAAACAAACAGAACATAGCATGGATGGAGTCTAGTTTCTCTGTATGCTTTCACAAGCCTGAAAGCTGACACACTTGAGATAGATAAACTATGTACGGTAGCAGTTGGAGTGTCGTGTCAGGTAGCTGCAGTATGTAGAGCATTTTAGAGTGAAGCCTGGTCTGAGACACGTGTCTGCATGCATCAACACAATGTCACACATGCCAAGCATGTTAGTTTACCACTCAGACAACCAGTGCTGCAGGAGGATTTTTTTTTTTTTAAATCGGCATGACATCTACATTCTTGTACCAGTTACGTATATTTCCCAATGTTTCTCCCTGTCAAGCTTTTATCATGGCAGTATGCTTTTAATATATTTTTCCAAGCAAAACAACCTGAGTAGCACCAGTAGGGTGACAACAAACAGCTGTCGTGTCAGCTCAGATGACCGTGGCGTGCAGAATGCAAAACCCACATGGCTCTGACCCTGATTCTCCCCCACACCAGGAGGACTCCGTCAGATGCAAACACAGGGTAACACATGCACTGCTAAGCACATTATAGTAGTGTGGTCTTTTTTTAGACCAGGTCATGATTCAAAGGTGGGAAGAAGCTGTAGATGGAACCCTAAATTATCTTGGAGAAATGGAATAATAATCCAAAAGTGACTTTGCCACATGTCTTTCCAAGTGAATGACAAATAAGGCATGCTGAATTATATTAAGTACTTTAGATTAACAGGTTAAATGCAGTGCAGGACTGTGCTAGATCAGCAGAGAAAACAAACAAACCGGAAAGCCCAAGTATTATAGCACAGCATAAAACTTCACAACACAATGCAACATGCATTTAGGACTCAGCAGCCATTTAAACAAAATGCCTGACTCTTACATACACACTTGGAAGAGAGGAAGAGAGAAAGTAAGAGTGTGTGTGTGAGTGTGAGTGTGTGTGAGAGTGTGAGTCCGTCCCCACTGAAATTACAGGGGACGTAATGGAGCACGGGGAGCCTCAGCCTCCTTTGGCTGTATTCCTCACAAACCAAGATAGCATTGCTGTGGCTTACCACTCACATTCATGCCAAAGACTGAAAATACCAGCCAGTGGACCCACTTTTATAAGATTTACTCCATACACATTTAAGACTATGTAGAAATTTATGGCACCCAAATATGGCTTACTCCGACTGCAACAGTGTCAACAAAACTGAGGCGCACTGCTTGAATATTTTGAATGAAATCAAGTTTTTACATTTTATCTGCAACACAAACATTTTCACAAGGTTCTATGTGGATCTACTCCACAATTAAATTTAGATTTTGTATAGGCTCTTGAAAATATTTAAGCGTGCATGGTTCTCTATCAATGACTCATTCGTGTGATTATGCTCACAAAAAAAAGTCTTGGATGGATTTATTCTCCATTCAGGGCTGTAGCCTTAACCTGTAATTAAGGATTTATTTCAGGTTAGGTTTGCAAGATACTGCATTCATTCCCACTAAGTTTGTTGTTTTTGTTTTCTTTTGCTACAAGCTCATCTATCAAGTGTGACATGCAGATGTCTGTACAGCTTGCAGATCATGAACACTGAATCACACTCCTCAGTTTCTTTATTTCAAGGTTAAAGTTTTTGCTGTGACAAATTTCAGGCATTTGTTGTCACATGTTCATCTTGTCTTGGCCTGTTTTTCAGGAATTACAGCATTTGAAGTTTACATGCTGCATTACTTTACTTCAAAATGTTACTTTGCTTCAAGTCAAATTAAGGGCCTCGTTAAAAGAGGGCAAAAAAAACATAACGTTTTGTTTCATCTCCTTCCAGTGATTTCTTTTTTCTTTTTTCCTGCTTAAAAGGTGCTCTGATGATTAGCAAGAGGGACAGTCTGAGTGTCCTGTGGTGAAAGTGTGTTGCTTATTAAGAGGAAAAGCATAGCACTCAGAGTAACCAAGATGAAGTCTGGTCAGGAAAAACATGTCTGAAACAAATGATGGCTGCTTATGTGACTATGGGGAAGACTGTTGATGATGAGTGAAGGCAATGAATGCATGACGCAGTGTACTGCATCTGGTAGAAAGCTTATCAAGAATATAATTTTAATCTAAGCCTACAGCAATTTAGAATCCTAATCTTCTTTATAGCTGTCACAGTGGACGAAGAGAAACTCACTGTTCGACAAATTGAATCCAGATTTGGAGTCACAGACAATCTTCTTCCACCGCTACCCACCAGAGAACACAAACTGTAATCTCTGAATCCAATGAAGTGACAGTGTTGTGAGAAATCCATTTTTCCAATTTAATGAAAGCTGCAACAATGATTTGTTGTTGTTTATCTGAATCTCCCCTTTAATCTGGTTCTCTCAGCAGGTGTGAGCAGTAACCAGGTGCTTGTCCCCGAGAAAGTGAATGCAGTGCTGGGGAAGAACATCACACTGAGCTGCAGAATAGAGGTGGGCTCCAACCTCACACAGAGCTCCTGGGAACGTCGTCTCCCTTCAGGCACCATTACCTTGGCAGTGTTCAACCCCGAGTTTGGAACCTCCATCTCTCCAGAATACACCAAGCGCATCTCATTTGTTTCCCCCTCTGTACGAGATGCTTCCATTACCATTGAAGGAGCTGGCTTTGCAGATGTCGGGTCCTACACCTGCAAAGTGGTAACATTTCCTCTGGGCAATACACAAGCATCAACCTACGTTAATGTATTAGGTAAAGTAAAGCTCTGTCACTTCCTTTTTCCATTGTATCGAGTGCTTCTTAATGCTGTCCTTTAATCCTACTTTTCAAATCAGGGCACTGTTGGTTGTGATTAAGCAAAGATAAGGTGACTCCTAAGTGTTTGCCCTGAAGGAACAAACTACTCCCTAAAGCTAGCTGGCTTTTTAAATTACTACCTGGACACAGGCCATGGAAAGCCATGTATAAGCTGCTCTAGTGTGGTCCCTCTCATCTTACTCACCCCACTTTCACTCTCTGTGTAAAATTGCTATGTCAGGTTTAAATACATTTCCCCATAAGGTCCTCCACAATGCCACTTGCATACAAATCACAAAGCGCACATAGTAACACTTGTTTCAAACATACAGGCTCTCTGCATGTAGCAACCATGTAAACAAAGTTCAAACAGTCCCAACTTGATGCAACTAGTTGCATGCAAAAAAACAAGTTAATTGCAGGGTGTAATACAGAGCAACTCTCATGACATTCACTTGTATTTAACCACGCTACGTAAAAAAGTTTCATATGTAGCAATGGTCTTAACACTAAAATGTGCAGCTGCTTCCCTCGAGGCAGTGAGGATTGTTGTTAGCTCTGCCCTCTTTACCCTTTGTCACTTAACATGAAATCATACCTCAGGCTGAGTAATTAGCATTTGTGAAGCTCTTGAAGGCATTGAAGAAGCAGATGACAAACTTGTCAATCTGCAGTGTAAAAATGTATAGGTAGATATTATGTTTTTGGGTATCTGCACTTTTAGCTTCGCTATCATTTTCTTTTTTAACAATTTCTTTTGTAGTTGCTGATATGGCATCTGTATGTTGAGGCTATTATATTCCCTGACAATCCCAACAAAAAATACATGATCACAGTATATAATGAAGCTCAATAAGCAAAAAGGAAGCGTGTCTATCCACAAACTGTACCAAGATTTATATATTTTCTTTATATCTATTTATTTACTGCTAATTATAGTGCATGTGATACATTTTTAATGGGAATACTCATTACCATTTCCTTGTTTTCTCAAAACGTACATGTATATTCTACACTGTATGGGCACTTATAGTAACCTCCCCTCTGAGGCGCATGAACCTTGAACTTTCTCTGTGGTCAGCATATGTTTCAAGTCCTAAATTGGTGATTGGATTGCACTCAGGCAGCGCTGAGAGTAGGAGATTGCACTGTATGCAGTAGTTTGTTGTCTCCCTTCAGAGACTGAAGGATGATGACTAATGAATGGTACATGAAGGGCTGCTGTGACAGCCACAGTGTCTGCGACCTCACAGCGTTCAGCTACACCTTGCTCTCCTCTCTGAGCAGCTTCATAGGCATGTTTTGTTCTTTTTTTTGGGGCTCACACAAATGCATATTCACACCCCTACACAAATACATGATTCAGCCTACTTTACAATTCAGATGTATTCAGTGTGTGATTATGGCGGAAGTATACGTTTTTGGCAATTAGACTTGGCATAGGGTATTTTTCTTAATGCGTGCACATCTCAATTACAAGACCTAAACTTAAGTTTCCAAGGCAGAGATGAGGACTGGCTTCTTTATCTCTGCCATGTTTTGGATTGACTTGTTTCAAAAGGGTTTCGAGAAAGGAAAATGTGGCTGCAGAATATGGCTGGATAACACGTCAGCATATGGACCATATATCTATGTTGAACCAGTGTGTGTATTGTTTTTGCTTCAATTAACTCAAAGTTCCAAGTTTTAATTCATGTTTATACTTTGCGGTTTAGGACTTGACTTTATTTTCATTCCTTTCGAATGAACTAAAGAAGAGCGATGAAAAAGCCATAAATAACAGACCTGAGTGAGGACACTTATAATGATTAACGGGTGCAATGGACATTGACTTCATATCTGAAGTCACACTCTTGACACCAACCTTGTCTTGTATCTAGTCATGAGGCACCTGGTCACACACAATTTGTTTTGGCTTTCTCACTTTTTCTTTTCAGTCTGTAGTAGGGCTGCAATTTTATCCAACTCGCAATAAGGAGTACTGCAATATCCAAAATGCAGGGGGGTGCACAATACCCATTTTTTGTTAACGGCAAAATATGTGTCAAACCATTCTGAATGAAGTATTGTGGTTGAATTGTATCCTACAGACTAAAGACAAAATCTTTGTTTAGGACAGATCCTCGCAAAAATCACACTACAAATCATTTTCATGTTTTAGATTTTAATATTTTTCAATGAAAATGAGAATAATATTACAAAACTGATCATTCCCTCTAATGTTGTGAATCATATCGCATTCGCAATGTCAGTAAAAAAATAATCGCAATATGATAATTTCCTCATATCGTGCATTGACAGATCTTTTGAGTAGCTTCTAATATAAAAGGCCCAAGATCAGTTCAGCAGGAAGTGTGCCGCAGTGCGTGAGCCAAACGTCCCAACCAGTAAGCATAAGGAAGGAAACTGGGAGGGAAATATGACACAGAATGTGAATGAATTAGACTGGCCATTTGTTTTCAAGTGCTGAGGGATGAATGGGAACTCCAATGAAGAGCAATTAACTTTCATAAAAACAAAATCTGTTCACACATTCAGTCGGCGAGGCAAATTTCAATTGATTTGATCTTCCAACCATGAACTGCATTCTTTTGTTCAAAATTGTCTGTTCATTCATGTGACCAATGATGCAGCTTCTTTTTGTTGTTGTTGCTGAGTCATAAAATTGAGAAATCAGCCCCACAGACAGATAGATGGTTAAAGTTGAAGAGGGTCATCATTTTTCTGTGGTGAGAAATGTTTCATTTCTCCTTTCAGTCTATTCAAATAATGCTGGAATTACCCCCCCCCCCCCACCCCCACCCCCTGAAGTATGTGTCATCAAGCTATGTTTGACTTGTATGTTGCTATATGTTGTTCTGTTACCTATCAACGAATGAGGCCAGTTTTAGCTAACAGCTTGCTGACATTTACTGATATTATTGGCTTGCCATGCGTGGCTTCATTTACACTGTTACTTTTCTTTCTTTGAGCACCAACTTCTTGCATCACAGCACCCAAAATCTAAAACAAAAATGATGGCTCTTTATTTCAGAACTGCAATAGATCATTACACCAAATGGCAATTTTTAGTTTTTTCCAAGCTAAATCTTACTATAAAAATTTCCAGACATGATGCATGACAATCCAGTTAAACTCTTTCCTTCTAGGGGTCCCCACTCTGACGTCAGTGTTCACTGTGCATATGTGGGCGGGAAAGGGCCAATGCAGCCAGTTTGCTGAAGGGAAATCTTTAACCTTTCCCCTAAAGCATTTCCACTCATCCAGAGCGTTCCCCTCCCTTCCTGACAGCAACTCCAAATTAACACGTCTCTGATTTAGTTATTCTGAAGCTTTTGGCCAGCTTTCCTCTTAACATAGAGCAGCTACTGTTTATAGTCAGAGGGCTGTAAGGAGGGGCAAACAGAAGTGAGTGAAGAATGTGAGGTAGATGCCTACGAGCAATGTCGTCCCCCCCCCCCCCCCGCCCCTGCAGTGGGTACAAGAGACGGTAGGTTATTTTTGGAAAAAGGGGTGCCGGGGGATATTTGATTTTGTTGTTGGACGTCATGCTCGACTGGGGAGCATTGGGGTGACGGATGTCTTAAAGGTGATGGCCTTGTCTTGTTGATTAGGCTGGTGTGTGCCGTCGTGTGTCTTTTAAAACCGTCACCATCCCAGTAAGTGGAACAGCTGTTCTTTTAAGAGGGACAGAGATGGAGGAGGCGGTGCACTACAAGACAAAGAAGAAGGATTTAGCGTAAGTGATGGTACGTGGAAGGGTTAACTGCACAGCCAGGTTTCTTCACCACCCCTCCATTGTGATCTCTTCTCCTTCATTAGACCATCTTTTGTATTTTGACTGTCCTTTTTTCCTCCTTTTTTTTTTCTTTTTAAACAACTGTGTGTTTTTTAGGCCAGTGCAACATAAGATAACTTTTTTTACTGCTTTTCATAACAGGTAGAGGAGTTGTGTTATTCTGGTCACGTCCCTCATGCAGAGATCTGTTTTGCCTCTGTTGAAAAAATCCTTGTACTGTCTGAATCTGCAGTTATTCTCGGGAAGCCGGTATAACATTTTCCCAGCTCTGAAGCACTGAGAAGTGTACAGTAACTTAGCTTCTCATTTTCCAGTACAACACAGTCAAACACATACACACCCCAGTGTTGACTGCCAGTAGCCTCTGATTCTGCAACACTAAGGGTTTTTCCCCAAAGGCATATGCATACTTCAGGCTCTGCTAGTAGAACCATACAGTGGGACCAATAGTGTACCCTAACTCAAATCGATTACTATACGTTTGACACACAGCAATAAAGATAGCTCAGTCTCCACTGAAATGTTTCCATATGATTTAATAGTATGGTTCATCAATTTTGAATGCATATATATGTGAAATGGAAGAAGTCAATATGCTCTTTCTGGCAGTTAGGTATACCAATGCCACTTCTGTACATACAATATGATGGACATTATTGATTTATACATATACACAAAACGATCAATATTCTTTTTGTAATCTTCTCCATTCTGTCATTTCCTCTCCCCCACCTTCTTTTTCTCTCTGTCCGCTCTACTCCCCTTATCACAGTGGAGCCAAAGGTGTATGTGTCTGCTGGCCCCACAGCTCTGCTGGATGGCGGGAACGAGTCGCTGGTGGCCACCTGCATAGCAGAGCGTGGCCGTCCCGCCGCTGAGGTATTCTGGGAGACGGAGCTTTATGGACGAAGTGAGAAACAAAGTCAGGATGAGCCCAACGGCACCACCAGCGTACATGTGCGCTACCTGTGGCCACCGCAGAGCTACGCACAGGGGAAGACCCTCACCTGTGTGGTGCGCCACCCGGCCTTGCAAACGGAGTTCCGCATACCCTTCATACTAAATGTTCAGTGTAAGTGCTGAGTTATAAAGGTCATGGAAAGCCCAAAAACAACAATGAATTGATCCTACTACTTCTACTAAGCATTGCCTGTGTCGCCAAAGCCTGATGCAGTTTGCTCTTCTGTACCATAGACACCCCTTTTTGTCCAAAACTATTGACAGTCGGCTACAGGGGAAGATTTTTTTCCCCAATGTAATACAATTGAAATAATAAAAGAACCACTGCTACAAGTTATTGGAATGTAGAGAATACAGTTGTTGTTTTTTTGGACTGGATGTGCATATGCTTTGACACTGATCAACCAAAAAAAACATCAGTGAGCCACATCGGAACACTGGGTGATGATGAACATGGGCACTGTAGTTTACTTTGAGTCAATCCCACATTCAGCGTCCTGCGGCTGTAAATACTCACTAGCACACTAAATCAGTCCCTAACAAATTTACTTCTGTTTACTTTTTTTTTTTTTTTGTTTAATGTTTTCTGAGAGGAAGCCTCTCTTTTGCAGGAATGCCAAGTAATGTTTGCTAGAAACAACAATAACAAACTTATAGAATATCAGCCCCTTACTCAAAATGTTCAAAGAGATGCAATTGAAACCATTTTTATTTAAAAATGGTTTTGTGGAATCATCCTATCACCATCTTTCACCCACCGCAACATTTTTCTGCTCCCGATCATGTTTCTTCTGATCACCCTGGATTGGGTTAAGCACTATGGCTGCTGAATTGATTGTGTAAGATTATGCAGTTTATTATAATTTTCGTTATTGTCATGAATAATGTGAATTGTTTCTGAAATCCTTAAGATAATAATCACGACAGTATATCTTATCGATATTAACCCATGCTGATAGCTTGATTTATGAATAGCCTGATCACCACCTTTCATTCTTTTCCCATAAAGGGGCAATTTAAGAGTCATCTTAATGTTATAATCATTAATGCATACTTCCTTGGCAAGCAGTACTTAGGGTTAGCCTGTGTTTGGACTGTGTGAGTGCAGGCTAATGAAGGTATTTTATGAAATATTGATCAGGCCTCACAGGCAACACAAGTAGCAGGGGGCGGCTGGGGCTGCGGATGGAGACGCAGAAAAAAACAAGGTTAATACAGGAAGAAAGAGGCTTCCCAGCTCAATAAATCATGTTGAATGCAGAGGCAGGGGATTTTAAGTGCAAAAGAAGCACAATTTTGACGTCCAGCTGCGTGAAAAGGGTCAGTGGACACGATGAGCCAAGGCGTCTTCCTGTGTGCTGTAATGAGTTCCTCGTTTGTCCTCCAAAGAAATCAAAATAAAATATATTGGATGCCTAAGTCGGTGTTTGCCATGTTTTATTACAGTGGCATGTGCTGGGCTTCATTTAGGCATCCTCCTGCTTTCCTTTGTTGTTGTTTTTTCTTTGTCACAGTGAGGCAGTGGAGTTTATTATTAGCTGCAGTACATCTACTGTCTGAGTGAGTCTGTCATTTTCCAACTTTCCACCAACCCAGGGTCATTTGTTTGTTCTCTTGGCTCTTGTTCACCTGCCACAGTCCTGCACAGGCTTTGTTTTTGTCATTGCTTGCTGGTGTGCTTATAATGCACGCTTAGTTCCTTCTGCAAAAGCTCATTTGTCTTCAGGCTGCTGGGATCACAGTGACTGATTATTGAATCCTAGTCTTGCACCCTTTTGAAATAAAAATAAAATACATTCTGGTCATGACCAAACCTATTGTAGGAAGTAAAAGAATATATATATATAAAAATATGTTTGTTTTTTTTAAACAAATTTTCATGTACCTTTTTTGTTTTGATTTTATAGTTGCTCCAGTGGTATCGATAATAGGAGTTGACAAAAATTGGTATGTGGGTCAAGAGAATGTGAAGTTCACCTGTGGAGCCAAAGCCAACCCACCTGCCCGTGAATTCACATGGACCAGGTCAGTATTCTGAAAAATTGGCTTCCTGTGGAAATACTTTGTGGAGATATGATCCCAGGGATGACAGTTTGTTAGATTTCCATCCTATAGGTGAGGACAGGTGCAGCAAGTTATGATCCTAAAACATGAATTGCATTTAAGGCATCATTTTGTGGACATTGTGTGAATTTTCTCCTGTTAAATCTCCAACCCGTGCTTTGTTGTACCATTCATAAAATATAAAACAGATTCATACTGTGGTGTAGTTAGCAGCAACCACACTGGCTGAATGCTGAAAGAATTGCATTAAGATGCACTTTCTCTCATAGTGGCTTTATTGTTGGCTCCTACACAGTAGTAAAGTGAAGGAGAGAAACCCTAAATTCACATTTCTCAGTAGCTGATTGTGTTTTCTTCAAATGGTCAGGTTCTGCAGGGTAAGGCAAACTGTTGCTTGCACTTTAGCTACACGTGTAAACTTGGCCTTTACGGGTCACTGGGATGATGCTATAACTTATTTTAGGGGCTGCAAAGGTCTCCGGTGTGGTGGTGGTTGTTGTTTTACTTATAAATATATTTGAGTCGGTTGTTAAAAGGGGCAGTCACATGGTCATGTCAACTCAAAGATTTTTTGTTTGTCTTCAGGTTAGCAGCAGCTAATGTTAAAGTACATGAGATGATCTGGACCATTGAAAACGCCATTGTAGAATGCAACATTTTGGAAGCCAGGCGTAAACTGCATTTTTTAGTTCATCATGCGTTCAACAAAAAAAATCTCCCTCAAACAGTTAACTAGGTTTTAATGAAACTTGGCTGAGTTGACCACTGGTATTACGTGATGATGAATTTAAAATTGTTGTGTGCTCGTTTGTTTCATAGATAAACAGTTTAGTGACAAACAGGCAAAAATTAAAATGTTTGTAGAATTACTAATGTTATAGGAATTACTACATGGCAGATGAGCTGCTGTTTTGTCCTGCTGAGTAGAGGGTTTAAACAAACGAAAAAGAAGCTTCTGTCTATAAATTACCTCCAGCAGTACTTTTGGAGCCTGGACACCGGAGCTGTCGAATGCACTGCTGCACCCATTGGGACTCCCTGCTATAAATAAGATTCCAAATGGTTCATGCGTCAGAGCAACACTGGCCTGTTGGCAGCTCTTTGTCATCATCTTGCTTTGAAAACAAGAAATATGGTCTCATTTGTACTGACAGTGCCAGTAAAGTCTACACAGCCAAGCTCTCCATTATTATATATATATATATATATATATATATATATTTTTTTTTTTTTTTTTTTTAACTGACATTGAGACCTCGTGTTCACGTAGAAAGCTTTTCCCTCGACTGATGCGAGTGCAGTTGGCTCAAATTATCAAAGCCATATGATCATTTAATAGTTGCAACAGGCGTACGGATGGTAGAGTCAACACAACACGCAGAGCAGTGGCATCACCGCAAGTCAGGGATAGGTTTTTCAATTATACTTTGTAAAGATGTTCCGATATCAATACCGGTAATTACCGATACCGCCTAAAACGCTAGTATCTGTATCAGGAAGTACTGAAGTTTATGCACTGATCCCATTCAGCCATGTAAATCACATATCACTTCCATACAGGGATAGTAGTATACAGCTGTTAAAACATAATAAAATATATGACACACTGGTATCGGATCACTACTCTGTATCTGCCGATACTCAAGTTCAGGTATTGGAATCGGCATCGGGAAGCAAAAAATGGAATGGGACCATGTCTAATACTTTAAACATGCAGTGACAACATCATACATTTATTTGAGTCTTTGTACGCATGTCTGTGTATGCCACACTGTACAGTTCACTGTGAGATTCACGTAATGTTTTATTTCTGCACAGGTTGGATAGATTGATGCCCGAGGGTGTTGAGAAATCAAACAATAGCTTTGCTTTCACTCGCCCGTTGGAGCGCAATGACTCCGGCGTGTACCGCTGTGTAGTGATAAACGACATCGGTTTCCACAGTCAAGATGTAACCCTCTACGTACAAGGTACGTGTCCACTTTTCACTCAGTTTCTTAAAGTGGAAATGGATGTTTTTTTAATTGCCTGCTTACTTAAATACATTTCTTTTTCACACCTGAGGTTGAAAAAACAAACCGTGCCTTTTGACATTCATTGTGCCGCTCTGATGCAAGATTACCCTCTCAGTACGATCAGCCCGCAGTTGAACACTAGCAGAGCTAAGCCGCCATATAAATGTCCCTGCCCAGATCCACTTTCACACATTCCTGGCAACACAGGAGCACGGAGTGCAGATAAAGAGTATCAGTCCCAAACGTTTCAAGTGTTGTGGTTTTGGCAACATTAGATATCTCCGATAAGGAAGAGGGTGTTTACCCTTGCTGGTTCAGCAAAGTATGCATGTTTTTTTTTTCTCTTGGTTTTGTTTAAGGTCAGGTTTCACAGCGGGACATAATTAATTGTGTTCACAGATTTGCTGTACACAGAAGTATGTGTGTGTATTTCACAACGTTTTTTATTCAACAGTATATTGTGCAAGCTGTTTTGTGTGAAATGTGATTAAGTTTAATCACACAATTCCATGGATTCAAACTAATAGCCAGCTAGTTGAATGCTGTTGATTCATTGACATGAATCCTTGTCAGAAAAACACACAGGATGCTAAAGTCGTCCCGTCTGCTTCCTCTGTCTGTCCATGCTTTGCTACTTGAGTTCATTATTGCAAAGTCAGGGGCGTGGATCCTGAGAACGCTGCATCTCTTTTTGTTTTCATTTCTCTTCTGCTCCTTTTTAATCCTTTTCCAAACAAAGCAACTGCTGCTTTTGGACGTGTACTCCGCTAACACACACAATCCTTTTAGTTTCTCACTGTTCAGAAGAAAGCACTGGAGAAGGCCCCCCCCCCCCAAAAAAAAAGGCTGTCAGACTCCATCTGTGTACACGTCTGGTTTGGACTCCTGCTCCAAAGCACAGCTGACATCCTGTCCAGGATGGACTTGCACTGTGCAATTATCTTGCTTCTCTTGTCAAATATTAAGACTTGGGCATGCGGCCTTGATCTTCCACCCCCCGTGGAGATAGCCAGGTTGAGCTCAGCTATATATCCCCCCCCCACCCCTCCCCCTCCGTGGCTGCTCGGTGTAGCTGTTTCACATTCCCTGTTGCCTGTGCAGCGTTGTAGCTCTTGGCTGCTCGTGGGATCATCAGCTACATGGTTGCAGATGCTCATAATAACTCTACATGAGTTTAAAGTGTTGCGCTGCAGGGCGGGATTGATAGTGACTGACAAAGGAGACGACTGCCAGTACATCAGTTCACTGACCTTGATCCGTCTCCATTATCCTCTCTCATGCTTTTTACTTGAGCCCTCAGGCTCACACACGGTGTATGATTGCAGGTAATTACACTCATACTCAGTTACACAAATTGTGCAATTCATTAGGGCTGCACAAAATGAGGAAACTATCTCATTACGATTCTTTTGACTGATATTATACATTCACAATATCGGAGTGAATGATCATTTTCATATCATTCTCATTTCATGATTATAGTGTGATTTATGTGAGGATCTGTACCAAACAAAGATGTTTTCTTTAGTCTGTAGGATAGGATTTGTAGACTGGGACGTCTCTGCAGCACCACAATAGATCATTCAGAATGGTTTGACACATAGTTTGCCTTTACCGATTTTGGATATTGCACTAGTCCTTATTGCGCTTTTGATAAAATTGCCATTAATTGTGCAGCCCTAGAAATGATTACAGTTCCACAGGGAATCCGGTTTTGATAAACGAGTACCTAAACACCTCGGGGATATGCTGACCTCTATTAGTGCGAGTCCTATTGCTTCATAGTCAGGCCTTTGATGTGCCTGTGCAGAGATCGACTAGTGGTATCAGGCTGCTCTTAGCCCCAGAGGCTGCAGGTCAAAATGGAGACACTTATCCTCTCCTCTCCGACTCTGGCTGCTATCACAAACGCCGGCCACCGGAGGACAAATCAGATGCAGGAACCTCACATCGATCACACAGCGTTTCATCTTCTCACATGACTTCCCCACAGCAAGGCTTTAGAAAGAAAGGGGGGAGAGCCAATCACGCTTACTCAGATGCTCATGAGTGCATGTCCGCTGTCCTCCTATCCCTTTCACTTAACCTCTTTCTGCCCCTCTCATTTCCTTCTTTTTTGCTCTACAGCACAGCTTTCAACAGATGCTTTAGTCTCAGGAGAGACATGCTTCTGTTCCACACTGTACAGTGTTGCTATAAATTAATCTAAAAACCATTCACACTTGCTTTTCCAGTCGTTTCAGAACATAAAGTGTGGTCTTTCCCCCCCTTCTTTATTTTTATGACTCCTCACTCCCTCCGCTGTCTCTACTCTCTGTTTAAATCTTTTCATCACATGTTTGCTCTGCAGATCCTCCCCCCACCACGGCCGCCCCCAGCACCACTGCATCGCTCCTCCGTGACACCTCTGGATCCGGCACCGCCGCGGACGAGCGGATAGCCCTGTTTACCTCCCCGACCCTGGCATCCCTACCCGAAGGCAGCCTGGGCACTATTGTCGGTGGGGCCGTAGGTGGTGTTTTATTCCTGATTCTGTTGCTGATTCTCGGTGGGGCTTGCTTCATGCGACAGCGCAGGACCTTCCGAGGAGACTACTATACCAAACAGTACCTGGGACCCTCGGACATGCAGAAGGAGTCCCAGCTGGACGTGCTGCAGCCGCACGAGCTGCAGGAGGTCTATGGGGACAAGACAAGCAAAGGCAGCCAGGAGCTGAAACCCAAATTGGGCGGAGACATCATCTACCCCGACTACATCCCCGACCACAAGGATAGGGACGACTGGGCCGACAAGGGGGGGGTCCACAGGGGCCTCAAGGAGGGAAACTACTACCCAGATCACTACAACACCCAGAACATGCACCCCTGCGGGCCTCCTGTGCACAGCACCATAGTGGCCAACGGCTCCCCCTACCTCCCGGAGGACTGCTATGACAATGGTACAGACAGCGACTACGTGTCCCACATGGACGGATCTGTGATCTCACGCAGGGAGTGGTATGTTTGAGGAGAAGAGCGAAGGAGGGAAAAAAACCCAGACGAAATTCAAACGACTGATTGAGAATGATTTACCAAGTGACAGATATAAATATCGTTAAAGGTGTGTTATTTCAGTTAAAGGATGAATACAATTTCACAGCTGAGTTACACAACGAGCTCTTTGAACAATACTGCTCTGCCTTGATTGTAACCACTTAACCTTAATGACGTGTATGTGGATTGTATTACACTTTTGTAGCTTTTCAAGGAGCTACAAATACGTTGGAATGCCTCAGTGATATTATCTGTGGCTGATATTATCGGGCTTAAGAGGCTTTGGCATACAGTGAAGTTTGGACGGATGTGAATGAGGTTTTGTATTCTGCTTGTTTGTGTCTTCAACACAGGCCAGGTGTTCAGACCCTTGTTAGTGAAGTATTTATATCCCTGACCGATGGAGCTCTGCTCTCATAAAACCTTACAACTTCTGTGGCATTTTTCAAAATGGCCTCTTGATTGCTTAGGACGTTTTGATACTGTTGAAATGTTCATCATGGCTGCAACCAGTATTTAAAGCAAATTATATTGCATGTGTTTTTTGAAAACAAGATGTATCATCACGTAAAAGGGAAGGTTTGTCAGTCACGTGATTTAAAAGGGAGAATCACACTGACAAACAAACTGACTGATGCTAGTACATTACAAAGAAAATCCTCTTGTTAACCTCTGCTTAGTTCTTCAGTGGCTTTTTCATACTCGCCGTATCTTCAGTCAGTTATCCAGCCTGTCAGCTGACAGAGAGAGGCCACTCCCTGTGAAGGTTCTTTTACTTTTAGCTTCAGTTCAGCTTATTTATTTTACAGATATCTCTCTCCCATGGTTACCGTAGTGACAGCACGTGTGGTTGAATACTGCAGCAGACACTCCTTGAGCAGCTACTTTTTACAGGAGCAGCAACTGGTGAATCTTGTTAAAGGTCACATGACATGGTGATCTTTGGATGCTTTAATATAGACCTTAGTGGTCCCCTAGTACCATATCTGTCTCTTTCCCAAAATTCAGCCTTGGTGCAGAATTACAGCCACTAGAGCTAGTCCCACAATGAGCTTTCCTTAGTATGTCCATATCCATTTATGAGTCTGTTGCTTTTGAGGAGGGGGGGGCAAGGTGGAGACTGGGGGTGTGGCCTTGTCCAACTGCCATTTTGCTCATTTAAAAGCCTTGATGTCTCTCTCATGGGTGGGCCAAATTCTCTGGTTGGGTAAAGCAGAGAAAGGGGAGGTAACCTTGCCTCTTATGACCTCATAAGGGGGAAGATTCCAGATTGGCCCATCTGAGCTTTAATTTTCTCAAAGGCAGAGCAGGATACCCAGGGCTCGGTTTACACCCATCACCATTTTTAGCCACTGGGGGACCTTAGGCAGGTTGGGGGACTCATAGTTATGTTATTCATTTAATGTTATTCACCTCAAAATGAAATTTTCATGCCATGGGACCTTTAAAAAAAAAAAAAAAAAGAAAAAAAAAAAAAAGTTAAAAATAGTCCGCCAACAAAGCAAATGCAGAAAATTACAGTTGCCATGCATTTGTGATAAACGATTGCTTTCAGTGCTAACTGCAGTGACAAATACTTTCCACTTCCTGTGGTTGCTTCACAATAAAAACTGGATTACATGCATGCATTGTTTTCTTTGAATCCCTCAGGTTTAGGAAGGAATGGCAGACTCTGCCACTACTAATAAAAACTGTAGAGAGAGGGTGGGGGGGGGGGTTATAACTTTACCAAATATACTATTATTATTATTGAAATGTGTTAATCCAGTCACTTCCTTGCAGTAAAAAAGCACAACTCTGTCATTACAGTTGTCAGTAAACATCAAGGGAAGCCTACCAGGCTTTGGCCCCTCTCCACTTAGCCATGATAACAGGCTGCATCGCTGTCTTTCCCATTTTCCCTCCTCTGTATCCTCTGATTTCTGTCTGCACACAAACACCAATTGGTCATTATAGTTTTTATTTTAAACGTGGGATCAAAGCAATGAGTTTTAAATACCAGATTTGACTATCACAGCTGTCATCATCTGACGTTATGTGGCTCCATAAACCACCGACAGCTTTGCTGCTCCCGCTCGACACTCATTCATGATGGTAAATTAGCACACACACACACACACACAAAAAAAGGTTGGAGTGCATAGAAAAAGAGGACACTGATAAACTGATCCCCTTAGCTTTAGTTTGTATGTTTTGAAGAATGATTGCGCGAATACCTCGCAGCCCAGTTGGAAATATTGTGCGCGGCTGACATCACTAGGATCACAGAACAGGCTGTAATGTTGGGGTTTGGCTCCTCAGTCGCTCCTCTGAGGATATACAGCGATCATGGAAACTAGAAATGGAATCCATGAGTGTTTAAGAACCATGTAGGTTAGAGCTCTCTGTGTAATGGCAGCCAAAGGGATTTTCTTTCCCCTACATACAACAAACGCAGGGATGTTGAGTTAAAACAAAAGAGTTGACATCATGAGTGATCTCATCTCTCACTGCTTGATTTGACTCTTTTCCACTTTGAGATTCTTTTTTTTCTTCTCAGAAATGATACATGGATCAAAGTGGCCTCACATGAAAAGGAAAGTGTAACCCTTTTTGGAAGGATCCCTGTTTAGTCAGTCAGGGTGTATGATGCTAGAAGAAGGATCCATATGTGTATTACAGTCAGTACAGGGGGGTTGGGTATTATTTTAGGTCTTTCTTATTGGGGTTTTATAGATTGTGGGTGCACATTTTCTCTCTTCTTATTTTTTCTTTTCTTTTTTCTTCTTTTTTTTTTAACCCTTCTCCACCCTGCTGTTCCCATGCCAGGGCTTTGGTCGAAAGGTTTAGATGTCTGAGAATAAACTACTTTAATCTCGCTCTCACTCTCATCGTTACACACACACACACACACACACACACACACACACACACACACACACACACACACACACCACACACACACCCGCGCACCCAGCCGCCACACATCTGCCACTGCAGCCCGCATTCGAAGAGCAGTCCTCGCCTCAAACCTTTGGCTTTTTAATTAACTTCTTTTTTTTTTCTTTCTTCACTTGGCAACTAAAGTGCTCAAACTCTGTGATATATATACTATATATATATTTCATATATGGCTGATTCATGGCTGCCAACTTGGCTCCATGCAAACTGCTGTCTCTGCTCTGAAAAGGATCTATTTCTTTCAACTGTTTGACAAAAGCAAAAAGAGCTGAAGTGATGAATGTTTTGTAAAGTCCTTTATCCTTTTGGATCACTCACCAACTAGTTGCATGTATATTAAATTATTTGGTACCTACTACGGTCATTATTTCTCATCACTAATGTTTGTATACATGTACATAAGGCTAATAGGTTAGCGTAGGATTAGCTGTTGGATTCATATTCTCATGTAGTTTTTTTCTGGACTCCCCTACTGAATAGTTGGTGCCTTAGACGGGCTGAGCAATGCACAGAAACTTTGAAAAATGACAAGCATTAATAAAAAGGATATTGTTATCATTAAAAAGGAGGACTGACAGGTCCCTTAATACATCTTCCATCTTGATATTTAAAGTGAGCTGTTATCAAGACATCAGAATAGACGAGGTTAATTGTCATGCCTTATTCACTTTGAAAGGACACATGTAACAAGTTCGTTACTGAGACAATTGTATTAAGTAAAGTTTCACTGGGAATTTAGGCAAGCCAGATTCATTGAAAATATTGTCCTGTAAATATGCTGGCTGTTTTTTTTATTATTATTGAAAAAAAAATCTTATTTTTTTTTGTATGAGGTATATAATTTCTTACAGAGTATTAGTTTATCTGACATGTGTTGGAGGAGCTCCTTTCTCTTGATAACGTAGAGGGTGAGCCTGTTTTCACTGCATATTCCCTTTGTTCTCGAGAGTTTCTGACCAATTATTTTGTATGTTGTTTGAATGATTTATGGAATCCGAGATGAAAGTGCAGTAGATTGTATTTTCTTTGTTTGCATTAAAAGAACATCATTATTGCACTCACATGTGTCGTGGGATTCTGCTTTCAGAGGACAATTTTTGTTTGTTCTGAAACTTGCATCAGTTTTTTTTTTTTTTTTTTTTTTTTAGGTGAATACTGTGTTAAATTAATATTTTAGAATGGCCATATCTATTGAAAGCTTTGCAGATAGATGCAGGGGAGGACTAAATCACAAATGGCAATTTACAGTATATGTTTGTATTTATAGTATATACTGTATATAACAAGGTCGTAGTTTGTAGTGACAGATACTTGCAAAACATCGATGTTACAATTAAGATTGAAAGTGAATTCTTCACCTTGGAAAGACTAGTCGACAAAACTCCCTACGAGGTCCATTTAGTAGTGTAGCTGTTCTGGAGCTTTCGATCGTATCCCACAAACCTCTTCAGCAGATGGAGTTTTCCCAGTAGTCATTGATTTGTAGCTGTTTGAATGTCAGTGTATCTCGTTCAAAAAGTCAGATAAGCTATACTAAATGGACATTGAGATGAGATGGTTCTGTCTGCTGTTTTTAAAGGTCAAAAATGAACTTTCAGTCCCAACTTTTCAGCACCAACATCGACGAAAAGTCTTTAAAAAAAACGCTAAAAAAAGGAAAATTTGAACATCGACAAATGCCGTGAAAACTGCGCAAGCTAAAGATCTGATACAATGGGCAGCTCCAGAACGGCCAAAAAATGACTTTAACGCCAGGACAACAAAGGCAGCTACACGAGATCACACCATTAGTCCAATAAATACATAAATACAGCTTCCACTTACTAGATTTCTTCTGCGGTCTTCAGCTGCATCTCCTGAGTAGCATTTTGTTTTACTTACAATCCCTTACACAAAGGAATCTATTTTGTAATTCTCATGCTTTCATATATAATGTAGCACACACAGTATGTTGCTTTAGCTAAAGTTGGAAAAAAAAAAAAAAATTAGTTGGTGGTAAGTGTGGGGATTCGCTGTTTTTTTGCATCACCATGAACCTGGTAAAATGTGATGGCTACATTTAGACTAAATGTTTACTGAGATAATCTGAAAACAAAGACAGATTCATGATAAAAAACAATAGTTAATTGCAGGGTTTGAAAAATAAAAAAGATAAGGATAGATAGATACATAGATAGATAGATTGTAGGTAAGATGTTTCAGTCTTTTAGACCAGTGGCCATCAATCTTCTCTTCCACTCTCCACACCTGGGATAGTTACTAACTGACCCATTGCACACAGCTCTCCATCCTGTCTAACTCAGCACCCTCTTCATCACCGGTTCATAGAGGGAAACGAGAGAGGCTGCCGTTTCTTTGTCACACCTGCATGGGCCTGGAAGGCCGCTGACCACCCACAACTCCCTCCTGTCATCCATCAGTCCTCAGAGATTTAGATGTCTTCTTGAACATTGTCAACGTATCACACTGATATTATGCCCTCAAAGCATTTACAAAGGAATTTACAATGGCACTCCTAATCCAAGCCCTTCCACTCTAAGTGCCTGTGTTTAATCCCCAGTGTTAACCTGGCTTTGGAGGTGATAGGAACACTATCAGTGAGTGTTGTTTAGCAAAGTGACAATCGACCCCACAGGTCCAGATTAAGAGCTGAAGGAGAAACCAGATACTTAATCTCCTGTGGCATGTTGGGCAGAAATCTCCCTTCTTGGACTTCACTTTCATCACTTCAGCTGCCATGTCGCCCCGGCCCAAAAGCACTCACTTTATTATCATGGTGTTGCCTGACTGGGATGACCCCGGTCTAATCCATCACTGCTACCATCTGCATGTTTGTGCAGGCAGTGTGGGGTAAATAAGGCTGTGTTGGTGGGCTTGGGTTACGTCTCCTGTTTCCTTTCTTAAGTCTTTGTCAGATGGCTACAGGGGCATTTTTTCGCACTTAATGAATCCGTCAGCAAATGTGTTTAGTTTTGTTTCCTCATAAAACAGCAGTGCGTCCTTTCAACATTCTTTAGGACCCCACCCAAAGATGTTAAAGTCAAGAGGGGTTTCTGCATCAAGCTCTAACTTTTAGAAACTATTCTTGTAAAAATGTTCTTCTTCACTGCCAGTGTGAACAGTGTCGTGTTCCTTTGTCACCTTCCAGGATTTATTGATTCACACTGGAGAAATAAAAAAGAGAGGTAGCCACTTCTATTTTGTACTGCTACCCTCCTCCTCCTCCTCCTCCTCCTCCTCCTCCTTCTCCTTCTCCTCTCCAAAAACACTGATTGTTAGCTAATGAACACGAACGCAGCACCGGGGAGCTCACTTCAAAGGCCATAGCCGACTGAGCTGAACAGACAAATTGTTTGAGCTCATGGGTTTGGAAATAATGAAATGCTGCAGAGGGTGGGAGAGTGCGGAGCAGTTACAACAAAAATGTTGTCACATGGCCCGCGGCCTCGCTGGCCCTCTGCTCGGTGTGAAGTGTGTGAGGCTTCAGGGCAGCAGCCACCTGGCTGAGACAGTGGCGGCGAGTACCGGGGGGGAAAGATCAAAACTCTCCGGACGCGCTTGGAGTTGTCCCTTTATGAGAGAATAGTGAGATGTTGTTTTGTTTTCATTTTTCCTAAGATTATTATGTATTTTGAAGTATTTATTAATTATATATACAGTGGCTTGCATAGGTTTACACACCCATGCTAAAGTTGATTAAAAAGAAGAATAAAAAACATCTTTTGGAAATCCTAATGCCTTAATTCAAAAAAATTAGGAAAATACAACCTTTTAAGGGCACTTATTGTCTTTGTGAATGAATAATGTATTGTAAATAAATAAATATTCTTCCTTAAAATACAGGGGGCATAAGTATACACACCCCTATGTTAAATTCCCATAGAAGCAGGCACATTTTTATTTTTAAAGGTCAGTTAGTTAATGGATTCAGGATACGATGCATCCTGATAAAGTTCCCTTGTCCTTGGAAAGAACCCTTCACCATACATAGAGATTGACATGGGGAACTTTCCATAAGATCATCTCTCAATGCAAATCAAACCAGCAGCTAACTGAAATAAAAAATAACACCATGCCAATCTCTAGGTTTGGTAATGGGTATGTGATGATGTGGGGGGGGGGGGGGGGGGGGGGCTATTATAATTCCAAAGGCCAAGGGAACTTTATCAGGATGCATAGTATCCTGATCCATGAAATAACTGGCCTTTAATAATAAAAATCTGCCTGCTTCTATGGAAATTTAACATAGGGGTGTGTATACTAATGCCCCCTGTATTTTAAGGAAGAACATTTATTTATTTACAATACATTATTCATTCACAAAGACAACTGGTGTCCTTAAAAGGTTGGATTTTCCAAATTTTTTTGAATTAAGGCATTAAGATAAATTTCCAAAAGATGTTTTTTTATTTGTCTTTTTGATCAACTTTAGAATGGGTGTTTAAACTTATGCAAGCCACTGTACCTGCTAAGCACCAAACAAATGTAGTAGTTGCTAAAGAAACTTGATTTTGAAACTTGTTCTGCTGAGGAACTCCGTGTTACACCATCAGACAGCTACTTAAAAGATCATTGAGATTTTTAGTCAGCAGTTTTATTTTTAGATTATGGCATAAAGCAGAGCCAGTCTCAGGCTAATCTTTAGTTTTTCTTTCATTGTTTTTCAATACTTTATTTACTATATATATATATATATATATATATATATATATATATATATATATATATATATATATATATATATATATATATGAAATCCAAAGTCCAAGCAATTTAAATATAAACAAACTGTAAAATAAACCTTTCCATTCCTCTTTGTAGGATGGAGCTAAAAAAAGCCGGTGGCCTCTGCTCTGTCTGCAGACTACTGCCGTTCCACACTGCCTTTTGGGATTCACAAGCCACAATTGTAGGGTTTTCATTGCGACGTACTGATGTACAATGGGAGCATTTAAACAATGACAGAATATGCAAGCTGTCTCAACTGCTTCATGCTTCCTGTATGTTTATCTAATCACATGCAGACATACTTCAATCAAATGTTTCTGATAAAACATCTCACAACAGCCGAAGTGAGAAATAGCTCTTATCTGAATCATGACTGGTTCATAAACCCTCCTACACCTCCCACATCACCTTTGAGCGAGGAATTTGACTTGTTTGCAGATTGAATGCCGAGGGGTTGGGCACCGTAACAAAACCCTCTTTGTGAAGAGACTCCTCTGAGACCCGAGAGAAAAGACAATGAAGGTTTTCAGTGATGAGCCACATTGTTGCTCCAGATTGCACTGAGGCCCATTCACAGATCAGATCCTGTGTTCCCAGCTCGCTCTGCTGCCGTGGAAAGGCTTGCTGCTCCGAAGCGCTGCGTTTCTCTCTGCTGACTCAGAAAGTTTTCCAGAGACAGTTTAAAGAAAACAAGCGAGAGCAGCATATCTTATTGCACAATGTGAAATTAAACTGGAATGATGGAGTGGTTTTCTCTGTGGCCTAATAAATAAGGTGCAAGCATACAGATAGAGTAGTGAGGACGGTAAGAAAACATCCATAGGATCGTTCTTCCTTTTGGCAGACTGACCATCTCTGCCGCCCACTATTGTAACAGGCACCTTTAAAGACAAAACGCACACATGTTGGGAGTGCAAGGGGTAGACAGTTACATGATTTTACAAATGAGGCTCTGAGTTTTTCTTATGGATCAGGTACTAATTGGGCTCATGGCATGCCACAGGCTCTGATCAGAATGGGTGGGCAGCCATCTTCCTGGGCCGTGACAGGGAGACCCCCACATCCCCTAGCATTGTTCTGCAGTGCTGGAGCAGATATAATCTCCAGTGAATTTTAATCCCAGCAAAACAATGCAATGTTCCCTGGGAAATGTTCGTAGAGTGTATAAAAAGGAAACAACACACAATTGAATGAAACAGGCTATAAAGGAATGGACTGGACCTGCAAATTTATACATGCTGGAAAAATATGGGTGGCACCTGGAGGAAGTTAACATTGTGCATTTAACAAGATTTAGGGCACAAACATGGCCCAATCAACCACGCAAATGCAAGTACACGGACGCAAGTACGGAAACCCATGCAAGTACTAGAGCGCAAGTACGCAAACACAAATGCTTCGAGCTATGGCTTCAGGCAGAACTTTCGCCGTAGCATAGACAAGTTGCGTGATGTCTACATGTGCGTTGGTGTGTGCATCAAGCTGGCATGTGTGTGTGGGGGAATGGGTGATAGAGCAAGGGAGAAGTGAGAAATTACCAATTACCTTTGGGGTGAGTAGCGGCTCTAGAGTCATAGCAAGAGAAACAAAATGTCTCCCCTGTTCTTTCTGACCACGGTGAGACTAGATCTCCAGCAGGAAAAGTTAACCCTCTCCTTAATTTCATGTTGTTTATGGAGAAGGTGAACCAGGAAATGAGCCGGGGGAAATGTAACGCTACCAGGCCACAGCCGAGCGACTTGCGTCGCCACGACGCAGAAGCATAAAACAGCCTTGAGACCATCCATTCTAGCATTCTTAGTTTAGCATGTTAGCATTCTAACATATGAGCGCTAAACACATAGTACAGCTGAGGCGGATGGGAATGTCATTAGTTGGGCTAATATTTAATCATGACACATCATGGACAAATTTTAAATTTGACCTCAATTCGCTAAAGGAGGAATCAAGAGATATTACAATTCAGCCTCTGAGAACCATGAATACCATCACTAAATGTGATGACAATCTATCCAATAGTTTCCCAGACATTTCACCCTGAACCAAACACGCCAACCTGCTGGTGGCGCTACAGCAAAAGTCACAGGGTCGCATGAGTAATTTCAATCCATTGTCTAGGATCCGTGAATGTCTGTCGACACAATTTTCTGCCAATTATATCACTAAATGTTGAGATATCTCATTTGTTAAAATGTTGACCTGCTGGAGGAGCCTGAAGGAAAGTAATGGAACTACCAGTGTTGGAGATCCCCAAGGACCTTGAATATTGGAAGCAAATTTTCTTTTAATCCATCAAAAGTCTAGATATTTCACTCCGAACCACAGATGTCAACGTCATAATGGCACTAGAATGCAGGAAGAGTCAGGGGATCACTAAATTCATTAGGATTCATTCTCTATGTGACATGAATGTCAATACAAAATTTCATGGCAATCCATCCGACAGATATTTCCGTCTGGACCAAAGTGATGGAGCGACCGTCTGACCGACTGCTGTCTCCATTCCTGGAGCCACGCTTCTAAAAACGACTTCATATTGACATAAGAATGCCCCCATCTATCACTTTCAGGGACTTGTGTGTGTGTCTGCCTGCATGTCTTCTGTTCTCCATTGTTATTTTTAGTGTTAAAGCTCTGTTTCCTTCACCTGCTTGTGTCTGTCAGTCTGCGACAACCACAAGACCCAAGAAGCACCGTCTAATCTGGCCCACCAGACACCCAGCACTCCCCTCTGCATGCTTCCTGTGAACAGTTGGACACTGGGTCGTGTGGATGCAGTCTGACAGCCGGTCCAGCCGTCCACTCTCCGCTCTGCTACCACCAGCTGTGTGCGTTAGTGCACGTGACGGCGCTCGTCCTGTGACTGCTGCCTGCCCCGGTGTCAGAGCTCAGCAGCCAGCAGACCACCACCGGAGGCTGGTTGTTGTTAGTTCCAAGTCCTTGGAGCAAATGAGAGGCTGTAAAACCTCACCTCACATTAAGCCCTGCAAGCTCAGCTTCTTATGAATCAGTCAACGTTTAGATTTTATAACGTTTCATAAAGCTCATTTCCAGGTTCATAATTCTATTTTGAGGCTGTACCAGAATAGGTTTACATGGTTTCATATTTAAAAACACCATATTTTGTTGTACATACATTGCTGCAGATCCTGTTTTTATCTTGTGTGTTTAGGTGTCTGTTTTAGCTACAGAGTGAGAAATCTGAATTGTCTTACTTATCTCATTTCACTATACTATGTTTGTAGATTATGGTGAACTGTGTGTGTTGTAGCAGAGGTTTGCCATTGAGAATGAGCTAGCATGCTAGAGCTAGCATGTGCTACGGTTAGCCACCTCTTCTCGGCTAGTGACGTAGAAAGCCGTGCAGCTCACCCGGAGACTGAAGGCAGAGGACATTTAGTTTTTTCCAAGTTTGTATGCATGTGGACGCACCAGAGACACAATATAACACCCCAAATCCCAGAAAAAGTGTTTTTTTTATAACATGGGCACTTTAAACATCTGTTTAGCTGTAATTTGTGTTTGCTACCTTTGTTTTGCAGCCCTGGAGTCTTTTATCTAACAAGGAGACATCTTCTGACTGGGAGAAGGGAAGCCTGTCACACTCAGCTGTTCGGCTGGATGATGTATCAGCAGGACTCGGGCTTACAGTCAGGACATGTGCTTTTTTGTTACAACAACATCAGCACGGCCTTAGCATATCTGATTTATGGATCCGGATTACTGCAGAGGCAGGCAGAGAATTTACACATCTATAGCAGACAGCATTCTGATTACAGCCTTGTTAATGTCATAACTTATATTGTTATGTCAGCCAATTTATTTTAGAGATTTAAATTCTGTTAAAGTCTGTTCCCACGGCTGTTTTTTCTTTTGTAACACAGACTCCACTTAAATCTTTTGTGCATTTCATGGTTTGTTTTCTTCTAAAAAGCATTTAATAATTTTGTTTCCTTTCTCTTATTTACTGTGGTACGCTACATATAAGCATATTTCTCTTGCAACATGTTCCTAATAATAATACTTGTATTTTAGGAACAGTACTATGGAATGCTGCCAAGATAAATACATTTAAATTTACAATAACAAAGGTTTAAACAGTTAATGTCCACCTCGTCTTGGCTAGTGACGTAGAAAGCCGTGCAGATTTTAAACAGCTCACCCGGAGACTGAAGGCAGAGGACATCAAGAAACTGTATCTCACTCAAAACAGCATGGATAGTTTTTTTTCCAAGTTTGTATGCATGTGGAAGCCCCAGAGACACAAAATAACCCCCAAATCCCAGAAATTGTGATTTTTTTCATAATATGGGCACTTTAAAGCCTTTATAATTTCACTTTATCTTGTGTTAATCTAGGGCATTTACCTCATTGGTTAATATGTATGTTTATGTATATAACTGGTTGTCTTTAATGTTTTTTTTCCTCTTATATAAATTTTCTTTGTAACGAGTTGCATGATGACCCTGATGAAAGGCCACAAGCCAAACACATTAGTCTAAATATGAGGTAAGACTTCAAGTGTCGCTGGAGTTTTGACCTCTGTTGGACATATTCCTAAATAAATCTGTGCTTCATAAAGTTACCACAAACAAAGCACTAACTAATACGTACACAAGGCACAGAGAAGAACGGTGGGTAAAAAGGGATTCACAGTTTATTTTTGCAGCAGGGCCCGGTAGAGGGTTAATCTGGCCCCTGTAAACTTTGGCATTTTTAAACATATTGATTTGACTACATATTTCAATACAAATGTGGTTTGGGGTCATTAAGCAGTCATAAAACCCAAACTTACTTAACTGAACTAATACCCTTGCTAGATTACTGAGTGTATAATGGACTGGAAAACCAAAATCACCCATCATTTTCAAAGATCGGGACAGTAGAAGAAAGAACTGTAATCAGCGTTCCTTCTGTTTGTCTCCGACTTGTTTTCTCTTCCTACAATTGTTCCATGATTGACCACTTGACTTCCTAATTATCTATGCCCTCATCTACAACGGAGGCACTTTTGACTTAATTAAACACAGCCACGGTCATATACAGAAGCAAGGTTGACAAAAGCATATAGACAAAAGGAGGAAAGGAACTCTATTGTTCCCGCAGCAACACAGGCGTGTGTTGTGTGAGAGGCGAGGATGAGGTGAAGCCCAACTCATGTCAAATCGAATCCATTTATTTTAACAAGAAGAGGCGGGAGGCCCATTTAGGAGCTTTTAAAGTCGAACAGCGTGAAGTCTTAATTACTGAGACTTAACACTGGCCGGAGCTGCGATCACGCAGCGACGGTCAGGAGTTGGAAGCTGCTGCCCCCCCGCTGCTCCAGAGGAAGGATAGAAGACGGAAAACTGAAGATTGAAGACGTTTCCACTGTCTCCGCCAGCAGGAGGGAAAATAAAGGTTGATTGAATTTCATTTCATTTCTGGAATTGTTAGATAAAAGCCGTTTAGGCCTCATCCTGTTCTCCGCTTGGTGTCGGGTTGAGATGGATTTCCAACAAATGACACCTTTTTTTTCCCACCTTTTTTTATTCTTCCTGTCAGATTGAATCTTCATGCACACTCAGCTTTATTAGCGGTAATGATTCCAAATTACTCCCCGCTGACCAATCACTTGTAAATGCTTGCTGTTCAGATGCGTGGGGGGGGACCAGTTGTGGAGAGAAGCTCTGGTTCCATTAGTTGGATGGAGTGATGGTCTGAATGATGATAAGGATATACATGCTGACCTTTGACCTTTACCTCCTCCTGAGAGATCAGGCTTCCCATGTAGTCCATGAGCCAGGGGGGTTGATTGGTATCATCGGGGGGACAAATGCTGCAGCAAAATCCCTTTTTTCAAGGCTCTCACAAAGAAATAGTAAGGGTATATTATACATTTTCTGAATCATCAGAGTGCCTTGAGGATTGAAGTTGTTTTGAAAATGTGTGTTATATCTGGTTTAAAGAAGTCATGTGACCTCTGTGTTTGTCAGAGAGATTCAGTAACCAGCTTAAAGGAAAGCCTAAAAGGTCCCCTTTACAACGATACCAAGCACCATATTATAGAATATTGGCAATATTGCTACCATGAGCCTAAACCAGATATACACCAGATTTCAAAAACATTTTTTTGATTTCGCTACCACCCCTGCACTGCTATCATGATTTTTCTAGTACTAGAGGTGTATGCCTCGCCAAAAATCACTATGAGACTTTGTCCCCCGATGGCCCAAATTTGGGGCCCTGGCTCATGGACTAATTGTGTCTTCACTGCTTCAGCTTCCCTTCCCAAGGTGTGTTTTCATCCCCATGTTGTTGTGTGCAATTTGAATTAAAACATGAAAAGCACTTAAATGACATAAATCACATATTCATACACACTAATACATTGCTTATAATTACCCTTGTATCTCATACATAATAGTGCAACACATACTAAGGCATTACATAATTTTACTTTTGATTCTTTAGGTACATTTGGTATGCAATTTTTAATAGCTATTTTTACAATGTGGTATTATTGGAGCTTATACTTCCTTCACTGCTGGATATCAGCCATTTAAACAACATTCAACTAAAGGTTCCATTAATGTTGCTATTTTTCATGCCCCTTAGGTCCTGTTTTATTTTATTTTACGTGAATTAACTTCTCAATGCTACCTTTTTGACCAAGTCTCCATCTCTAGAGACATTCTGGTTAAATAAAAGGTTGAATAAATAATAGCTAAAAATTCCTGTGTTATTTGCTGGGGTGGCATTTTGTGTATTTCAGTGTGCCGAGGTGCTGCAATAGCAGCACTCGGCACAATGACTATTATTGCCCATACTTATTATTATTATTCCGCCTGTTTTTTGTCCCACTACTAGTCCCAAAGCGTTGCCAACACGCGCAACACATTACACCGAAATGTGGGTATTGATCGGGAATGGCGGGCTATGACTTTTCAACAAGATTTGCCGCGTGGTTTTACCGAAATCGGCAAAAATACGGCCAAAAATGTCCCATAGACATGAATGGGAAATGTTCGGGAAATGGTTCAACATCGCTCAAAACTCCCTCTCTTTGGGACCGTGCTGCATCGCCATACTTTAACGTAGAAACATGATTAAAAGTTTAAACCGAAGACAAGACTTTGGGCTTTATTGGGCTGAATGGGCGTTCAGATATCAAGCACGGTTTCTCCCAAATCCCAGTTTACGTATCGTCCCGTTTTCAGACCGGCTCAGATTTTCTAATGTGTGTGTATGTGGCGGAATGTTCAGAGCTAGAGTGGGGGACAGAGTGAGGGCCTGCGGTACGGATTTCTGGAAGTTTCCCGAACAAATTGCTCTCTCTCCTCCAGTTTTAAATCTTCAGACTTCATTATTGGTCAGAATGTAGGGAATCTTGTTCCGGTCGCAGACATGTAACTATGGAGTCTGTCGGACTTAAATTGTTGGCTGTGATCTACCAACTGTCGACAGAAACCATGAAAAAACCATGCATTGAGTCCGATTCAATGATTTTTTTTCCCCAAACAAATTGCTCTCTCTCCTCCAGTTTTAATTCTTTAGACATCATAGTTGGTGAGAATGTAGGGAATCTTGTGCCGATCGCAGACATGTAACTATGGAGTCTATCGGAGTAATACTTTTCGCGCTAGGCTCACCAACTGCAGATATAGACATTGAAAGAAAGACTCTGGCCCGTACTCTGAGAAAATCACCATAGCAACAGGTTCTGTTTCTGAGAGGACAGAGGGAGGGGCTGCAGGACGATGCTCTGAAACAAACAAATGTCTCTCTCTCCTCCAGTTTTAATTCTTCAGACATAAGTTTTGGTCGAAATGTAGGAAATCTTGTTCAGGTCGCAGACATGTAACTATGGAGTCTATCGGACTTAAATTGTTTGCTGTGATCTACCAACTGTCGCGAGAAATCATGAGAAAACCATGCATGGAGTCTGATTCAATGATTTTTTTCTCCCAAACAAATGTCTCTTTCTCCTCCAGTTTTACCTCTTTAGACATCATAGTTGGTCAACATGTAGAAAATCTTGTGCCGATCACAGACATGTAACTATGGAGTCTATCGGAGTAAAACTTTTCGCGCTAGGCTCACCAACTGCAGATCGACAACATTGGAAAAAAAATCTGGCTCCCTCTCTGACGAAATCACCATAGCAACAGGTTCTGATGTTGAGAGGACAGAGGGAGGGGCTGCAGGACGATGCTCTGAAACAAACAAACTGCTCTCTCTCCTCCAGTTTTAATTCTTCAGACATAATTTCTGGTCAAAATGTAGGAAATCTTGTTCTGGTCGCAGACATGTAACTATGGAGTCTATCAGACTTAAAGTTTTCACGCTAGGGAACCAACTGCCAATACAACACATTGAAAACGGCTCAGACACACACCCCTATCATGACCCTGTTCCCTGGCGGCCATGTTGACCAACTGACTCCTAACTGATGTTTCCATTGTGTGTGTGTGTGTGGATGGGCCCCAATAGCAGGCACACTGATAAAATTTCTGCGGAATTTTCTAGTTGTTATTACTCTTTATTATTAGAACAGTTTTATTAGAGAAGTTTTAGTGCAACCAAACTCAAAATCTCACCTGATTTGAACTGCTCATCATTCTGCACAGTCAGGGCTCTTTTCTTTCCTAATTGGCTGAATATCTGGGTGTCTCCTGTGGTGATATCAGAGCAAATGTCACGGTGCATTTCTTATTTTGGCTGAGGTGCATGTTTTTCCTTGTCTAACCCCTGGGCTGTGTTACCTTTTAGAGGTCAGGCAATGGGCCTTCGCAGCCGTGAGGATCACGGGTCTGGTAGCCGTGACGATACACTTTCATTTCAGCCAGCTAGTAATCCCGCAATGCAATAAAACTGTCTGGCCCCTGCGTCTGGCTCCAGTCAGACCAATTTTACTCACAAAAATGCCCAACCCCCAACCCCCCCCCCCCCCTCAGTATTATTAAGTGGAATGTAAATCTAAAAATAGAAATTTTGGGCTCTTTTTTTCTTCCAAGATCCGAGATGTCATTAAACAGCTATTGGTCAGGAGAGAGTCAGTAATTATATAGGGGGACAGAGTCTTATGTGTTATAATAAAGGAGTGTATCTCAACCAAACCAAGCCACCAGAGAGGACAGAAGTCCCTGCAGTCTGGTCTGGCTGGGTTTGCTTTGGCCGTGCAGTTGCAGCTGTGTGCAGAAAGTGTGTCTCTGGGTTTAGACATTATCTCACAGTTGGTTCTGGTCAACTTTTCAAAACAAACAAAGTGTCTTCTTTTGGACTTTCCTCAACTGTCTTCCTCGCTGTTTTGTAAATGGATAAGGGAATGGATTTGAGAAAGTCCTCGTGGAGAAGCCACTGTGTACGTGAATGCAAATTGGGATTTTAAAAGGTGCAACAACTAATTTTATTGGCCACTTGGGGGCAGCAGAAACAAGTTGTGAACACAACATTGATATATCAACATTTTTTTAAGTTGACATGACATTAGCAATTTAACTTATTGACATATACAGAACACACACAGCAGTTTTGGCGCAACATTGTCATTTATTTGGAGTTTCTGGCCACCTGATTAATCTAAGTCCAATATCTCTCACCAATATCAGTCTTTTTAGCTACTAAAGGAGAAGTCAAGGGACCATTCATGTCTTTACCGAATGTTATGTTAATCCATCTAATAGTTGAGATATTTCAGTCTGGACCAAACTTGTGGACTGACTGACCATGTCACAGTGTTAAAATCATAAATCTGTGTTTCCTCATTTTACAGAAGCTATACAAGAATATTATAACTTTTTATCCCTTAAAATAAAACGCAGATTGAATTCCTATTCTAATCTCCACAGCAGTGACCGACTGTCTCAGTGCTGCCATACAGTACAGAAAATGTGAAACCTATTGATGACTTTAGTTTCCGTAATACAGATCCATTTCATACACTGACTGTGGCCTGAGTCACTGAAACCCTGCCCTTAACCTAACCTCCTGTATCTCATATCCATGTGAGATTTCGAGCTCAAAGCGTTACTCTCATCCTGTCATAAACCATATCCTATTATAAGCAAGAACAGAGGGTCTTACAAGGTAAACTAAAGGTTGTGCTGCTCCACCCTGCTATGCCCTGCTACGCCCTGCTCCGTCCTGCTACACCCTGTGACGCCCTGCAGTGCCCGGCTACACCATAAACTACTACAACTACTATTTCTAGTTCCATTATTGCCACTGTTAATTACACCCCCAACCGGCCCCGTCAGACACGCCTACCAAGAGCCTGGGTCTGTCCGAGGTTTCTACCTAAAAGGAAGTTTTCCTTCACCACTGTTGCACTAAATGCTTGTTCTCTAGGGAAATTACTGGAATTGTTGGGTCCTTGTAAATTATAGAGTGGTCTAGACCTACTCTGTCTGTAAAGTGTCTTGAGATAACTCTTGTTATGATCTGACACTATAAATCAAATTTAGCTAAATTGAATTAATGTATCAGATCATGTCAAAAACTATAAGGTTTTAGTTGCTTTAATCATACTGCTACTTATTTCTGAATCGTTGCCGTTGTTTTGGATGACATCAGTTATTTCCCAAAAATTGCCTTTTATTTTTTATTTTTTTTTACTTTACTTTTCATTCTAATTGATTGCTAACTTTGTTTCATGAAATTGAGTTTGTCCCGACGTGCTGTAACCACGTTCAATGTTTCATGTTTCTGCAGAACAGGAACCTGCTGAAACGTTTTTAAACTGAGTCAGGCCCGTTTATATTGTAATGTAGCGTTACTTTTAACTTTCTTGTATAATAAATATGAATGAATGAATGAATGAGTTTGAAAAGTGAAAAAGAACCAAATCAACTACATTTTCCTAATTAAAACACTTTACATTTGTGGCAGGGTTAGCTCAGTTGGTAGAGCGGGCGCACATATATAGAGGTTTACTTCTCCATGCAGCGGCCGCAAGTTCAACTCCGACCTGCGGCCCGTTGCTGCATATCATTCCCCCTTTCATGTCTTCATCTGTCCTGTGGAAATAAAGGCCTAAAAATAATCTTTACATTTGAGTTTTGACAGTAAACACTGCACAAAAAAAACACAAATGTGTCCCTTACAACATGAAAATCGTGTATCAACCTAAGGATACACTATTAAATGGGACTTTATGCTTTAAAATAAAGTTATAGGGCAGAAGTTATTGCTCATCCTTAACTTTTGTCCATTAAAGGAATCAATTAGCTTCTGATCAGCATGTCCACATAGTGGGATTTATGGCCTCAGGCTGTTCAGGCTTTTAAAAAGTGGTTAAGAGGATATTGGACTGATGCTTGACAAATGCCTCTCACACCCACCGGGCGTCACCAGCAGCATAATCACTTAACATTAAGCAGCAAATGCTGAGTCAGTGTAGGTAAAAGGAAGGTCAGGCTGGGTGTTATTGGCAGAGGCAGAGAGAGCGGTCACTCAGGGACACTGAAGACACCTCCTGGCTAAAAAAAGGCTTATTTGAAATAGTGTCTATTGAAAACTCCTGGCATTAAAGATTTCTCTTAGAGGCTTAGAGGCTGAAAGTGTGGGAATGCCCCTTTAGATTCTGATGGCATTGTGTTGAAACTTGTGTTAACATGGGCAGACCTACAGTACAGGGTGCTGCAGGAATGCACTGGTTGAGTGGTCATTGCATACACAAGAGGCGCCACAGGGATTTCTGAGGGCCCCTGTCTTCTGTGTGTGTGTGTGTGTGTGTGTGTGTGTGTGTGTGTGTGTGTGTGTGTGTGTGGTGTGTGTGTGTGTGTGTGTGTGTGAGTGTGTGTGTGGTTAATAGGCTCAAACTCACCTCAGAAGACGATTTTATTATCATAAACAAGTGTTTCCCAACATAAATTGTGCATGTTTGATTTATAATTACTCTGGGATGTAGAGTAAAACTATAGTAGCATAAAATTAAAATAGTCACAGAAAGTATCTTACAATTGTTGAAAATTGAAAATGAACAGTACTTTACTAAACATAGTTTCCACCACTGTTTCTGGGTTGATGGTGCAATCCCTCAATCCTACTATCCATGTGTCAAAGTGTCCTTGAGCAAGATACTGATCCCCAATTTTCTCCCCATGTCTGGGAAAAAAACATGACTTCTTCATTCGTGTTTATTTGAATATTAGAACAAATTTCTATTAATTGCATATTTGTATTCTCTTCTCAATCATCAGTTGCGCCCATAGATGGCAGCCATGAGTTTTGTTAGGCTGGCATCCAAAACGTGTTGCACAAACTTTGCATCAAGTACTTTTTGCCTTTGCAATCTGTAACCGGAATCTGAGCGATGTGGAAAGACTTAGACTTAGACTTAGACTTAGACTTAGACTTAGACTTAGACTTCTCTTTATTGATCCTTTTGGGATGACTCCCGCAAGGAAATTGAAAATTCCAGCAGCAGTTTTAGCAAGAAAAAAGAAATTAAAAAATAGATTAAAAAAAAGACAGTATAAAGACAACAAAATAACAATAATGATAATAACAACAATAAGAACATTTGTCAAATAAAATAAACAAAAGACCATAAATTATTATTAAAGTGTCAGTGTTGAGTCCAGTATTGAAGTGATAAAGTGATAAAGTGACGAGGTGTGAATTTAAGTCCAGGTGTGCGTGTATGTATGTATGTATGTGTACTGTGTGTATGTATGTATGTGTACTGTGTATGCATGTATGTGTACTGTGTATGTATGTATGTATGTATGTATGTATTGTCCTCTGCCCTATTTCCTCCTCCCCCCTAGTGAGGAGTTGTAGAGTCTGATGGCATGAGGGACAAAGGAGTCCTTGAGTCTGTTGGTCCGGCACTTGGGAAGGAGCAGCCTTCCACTGAACCGGCTCCTCTGGGTGCTGATGACGGTGTGCAGGGGGTGGCTGGCATTTTCAGTAATAGCCAGCAGTTTGTCCAGTGTCTGGTACCAGCTATAAAACCAGATCTAAAAGTCAGAATAGAGACTTCACATCAACTAATGGAAACATAATAATCTCCATCACAGCAGTCTGGATGTGTGTGAGTGTCACCTCTCTCCTCTCCTGAACAGCCATTTGACAGGAAGATAAAAGTAGCAGCACTAAGAAGGAACATTTAGGCATGATTCAGGTCTATAAAACTGTATTGATTTGCTGCTCGCCTTCCTGCACAGACCCTGCCTGGCCGGTGCCAGAGTAATTTGTCCCCCAGGTCTAAGGTTGCATGTGAATTTTCTGTTGTGTCAGCTGAGATTAGTGCAGTGCATGCTTAAGAGGAGGTGAACTCTCATTATCCCACACTGCTTTAATTAAGAGCTCACTGTCAACGAAAGCAACATCTTTAACTCATTTATTACCTCCTGCAGTAGGCATCTCATAAACGGCAATATTTCATCTTCCACAGTAGAGTGTGTGTCACTTTGTCATAAAAACATCTGCAGCAGACATAGATATTCTGCTCATTTTCAGGTTCATAATTGTATTTAAAGGTTGTACTAGAATAGCTTTACATGGTTTCATTTTCTAAAAACACCATATTTTTGTTGTACTGATCATTGCTGCAGCTCCTCTTTTCACCCTGTGTGTTGAGCTCTCTGTTTTAGCTACAGAGTGAGGCATCTCACTTCTGTTCCATCTTTGTTGGGAGTAGCACATGCTCAATCACAACAACCTGAACCAGCTGCACAACCAAGACTGGAGCAAGACATTTCAGAGTGGTAAGTTATTTAAATGTGACAAAATTAGTCTTTCATATGTAAAGTTTTCATTCTGCATTGTCTCTTGGACATGGTGATACAACTATCTGAGCTCTTCGGCCCTCTGCTCTTACTAGCTTGGTTTGAGGGCGTGCCACGCTACCAGCTAGGTGAGCATTATAACGTGTGCTACAAAGTGACGCACATTCGTCTCTAAGTAAAGGTTGGACTACAACAGAGCTGTTTGGAAAAGTTGGTGAACAGTGGTTTCTGTTGGAGAGAATCTGTAACATGCTCGAAAAAGATATGTAACACCATAAAGAAAAGGGGAAAAGCCAAAAAGCATAATATTAGCACTTTACTACACATGGGTGTGTGTATTCATACGTCCGTATTGGATAATTCAACACCTTATGATTCACATCCAGCACCAACACAGGAACTACTGTGTCCTTTGTTTAGTCAGGCAGAAAGTAAGGATGTGGATGGGCGTGGAGCCCAACTTACTTTCATGCAGGAGGTCAGAAGTCGTGTCCCATCAGCTGCAATTAACATTTTCCCTTTTAAACCATAATCACAAACTTTCCCTAAGAGTTTTACTTGCCAAACCCTAACCATACCCTAACAATTATTTATTTTTCATCACCAGAATCCCTTTCCCCGAACTAGATCAGGGGTCAGCAACCGGAGTGCCATTTTAAAGAATTTCTTGTTAATGAGTATGCTATATTAACATTAAGCCGGCCATCAACCGAGCCCGAGGAGGCAGTGTTCTTTTTTTCTCTTCATGCTGCATTCTGTGAATAAAGCAACAAGTACTTGCCAATCAGGGCGGGTCTTCATGAAATGTGAATGGGGAAAAAGTCAATAAAACTACCATAAATAACAGACTGTGCTCCTGCCAATGGCTCCAAAAATAAAAGTAATTTAGCATCCAGATGAGAGGACACTTTTTCCAAAAACTCTCTTGGGAACTTTTTGCTAGTGTGCCATTGGTTTAGCTACCACGTGCCACCTAGGGTATCTAGGGCAGAAATATCCAAATATCAGTGTTTTTCTCCTTCAAATAGAGTACCATAGAAGTCAATCAGCAGAAAACATCCTACTCTCAATAGCAGCCAATGGGCCTGGAAGATCCTTGAAGATGTACAACACAAATAGGTGACCCTGTGCAAAGAAGATCCTTTTCATTACTCGTCTGTAGCACATTGTATAGACTGGCTTAAAACACATTAGCACTGTATCAAGGTGTATACATTAACATGGAACACTGACATGAAACATTTGAGGTTGCATGTATTTTATTGAGATTGTTGCATTTGCGTGTGTATTAATGATGTGGAGTGTTTTGTAGATTGAAGGCCTGCCCTTGAAAGGAGAACACACTCAGTTTGGTTATTTCAACACGTAATTAAATGTTCATTGTTATTTAACTCAAAATGATTCAATTGAATAACAAAGTGTTTCAATGGTACTAGTTTGTGCAGTAATGTCTTTGTTCAAACCTCCTAACACTTCTGCCATGTTTCATCTCCAGGGTGTTTGGCCTCAAAGAGCCCCCAAGCATGTCACACACACCAATGTAAAGGTTGCAGGAGCTCCCAGGTGATAATGAATGCATGGGGAGTTTAGTGTACCTCAATCTGAAGCTCAGATTTCCTATTTTTCTACAAGTTATGTAAAGTAACTTAAGATAACATTTTACAGTATGAATGTAGATGTGTATGTATTTGTTTTATATGTGTAGTTTTTGATGTAAGGTTAGAATTACACTTCCCCATACCGTGGTAGGGGTAATACATAATTGTGAATGAACACCTGGTTGGTCTGCACCTCATCTCCAACTCAAGCCTCCTGCATTAAAGATCCAGCTGCTAGATGGTCATCATAACAAACTGTAAGTCTAGTTTTGATTCAAAATTGAGCACCCACTGGGGCGCCCTCATGAATGTAACAACCCTAGTTTGAAGTTTGCTGGGGACCTTGTTGCATGTTGTTTTCCATCTCTCTGGCCCCTCATTTCCTGTCACCTCTCTACCAGCAGTTCTCTAAAAAAAAAAGGGCGCTTCACCTCTTAGATATTGTATCCACCATACACTTCATGACCTGAGGAAGATGATGTCATGGAAAGTTGTGCTGATCTGGCAGCAGTGTTGTATAATGATTTCTTGACTCGTTGTGTAAAACAACGAGGTCCCTATGGGTTATGTGTGCAAACAATTCAATATTTTATTTCAAATAGTTGATTTGGAGCTGCAAAATTTCACAAAACAAGCCAGGATCAGCTTATTCACATGGCCACTAGTGGAAGTGGTATGAGGTTCTGAGGTGTGGCTTTATGCCTCTGCAACAACACGATAGCTTTGTGGTATGTGTGCATCAAAACAAGATAAGTAGTACAAAAGATTCAAATGTTACTCCCTTGTGTGTCGTGAGAGATAAATGGCCACAATCTTCAGGTAAACAAGGTCTTGATTTCGGGCTTCAGGAAGATTTACTTCAGTATCAATTTGGCTCCACTTTCTTGGATGGGCTTCAGAACTCTCCTCCCCTGATGGGAGTTGTACAGGTTGCATTAGCACAGACTTCCATCCTGCTGGTTGAAGAGTCCTGTGGTGGGGGAAGCCAGGCCGGGTGCCAGGTCTGAAGGGGTGCACAGGCCCAGCCACGCTCAGCACGTCCCAAACAACCGGTGCACGGACCAGAGGCCATCTGCTGTCCATTTCACTTACATTCTCTCTTGATGCTCTGCCAGCAACTTGCTTTTTCGACCCTTGAACGAGACTAATCCTCCCGTCCTCACATGAGCCACCAAAGCATCGGGTTCAGCTGGCAGGACACTCTTTCATTTTTGCCTGAGAAAACAAAGAGCTACACTTCCCATAACCGTATTTCAAAGCCATATCATTTCTCACAAACCCTTTTCCAAGCTCCAGCCTCTACTTACTGTAATGATCACATTTGCCTCTCCACTCTTCATGAGTGTTTGAGTAATTTCCATCAACTAAATAACCATTAAGCACTCAGCAGTCCGACCTCAACAGTTGAAGTACATAAATGGCTCGCGAGCTGAAATCAAATGCATCATCTCCAACACACTGTTTTTAGTGATTTTTTTTTCTCCCATGAACTAAACAACCATTGGTTACCATTGAATGTATTATTTTTACTCATTTATTATTGTTGCAGATGCATAGAATATAGTTTCTATATTGCATCACATAAAGTGCAAGCGTGAATGTTACCTTTCAGGCAACAGTTGTAAGAAATACGACTCAGTATTTCAGTATGAGTCACCTTACGCTACAAAAGCACAACAGAGTGCTCATAGAAAACTTTGGTTCATCAAGAATCGCAACCGTGAGAAATGTTTCTCTTTGAGTACTTGTAAATGATGCATTTGAAAACCATTAAAAGTAATGTGACTTTAGAAGGTTGTTGGACAACAAGACATCAACATTCGTGAAATGTTTATGATTTATCATGGCTGTATAATGTTTTATAGAAGCTGATAAAATGCATCAGTAACCATTATGTGCTCTTAAAAACAAGGTCAGACTGCTTTGCCAATGGATTTAAGTTGGGAGTGTCCTTACTGTATGTGCATTATCAATCGATCAAACCTCTGTAAACCACCTTTGCCATATGATAGGTGAATGGCAAGCTAAGACGGCTAAGTCATTGTAGAGTAATGACAAAAGTGAAAATAAAATGAAATTGATATTTGCAGTACTGTGCAAAAGTCTTAGGCAGGTGTGAAAAAAATGCTGTAATCTAAGAAGGCTTTCAAAACTATAAATTATTTCTTTTATCAATTTGAAAAATGCAAAGTGAGTGAACAAAAGAAATCTAAATCACATCAATATTTGGTGTTACTACACTTTGCCTTCAAACCTGCATCAGTTCTTATAGGTACACTTGCAAAAAGTCGGGCAAAGTTGAGGATCGTAGACTCAATGGTCGGCCGAGGAAACTTATTTCCCTTTAAAATTGGAAGATGTCCAGCAGTGACATCAGCTCAGAACTGGCAGAAACCAGTGGGACCCAGGTAGACCCATCTACTGTACGGAGATGCCTGGCCAGAAGTGGTCTTCATGGAAGAGTTGCAGCCATACCTCCGACTATGTTTTTGTGCATTGTTGAGTCGCTTGGCCTTGTTTCTATGTCGGAGGTATGGCTTTTTGGCTGCAACTCTTCCATGAAGACCACTTCTGGCCAGACTTCTCGAAGCTTCCTTCCACTCGGCCCATTTGTAGTTTCAGGTGTGCTGTCAACAGTTTTACAGACATCACTTTTACAACAATGGCCTACGGGTAAAATCCTTTTTGGGCTGCAGGGGTGTTTTTGTTGCAGTACACCTGACAACTAGAAAAAAGAACTGTCTGCAAGGCTGAGCGCAGTGTTCCTGGGGGCCTGGCTGGACCATATGTTGGAAATGAAAACAAAATTCTAGCTCGCGCCAGGAAGTCCACGGCAACTATAACGCTACATTCAGGCTCCATAGGTGGAATTGTGGTCACCACCACATATTTTCTTCTTTGTTTTGGTAGTGATGGCTTTTAGTGTAGCATTATCATCGGCTTTATATTTACCTGGATTCTCACAAACTTGCAGCAGAGCCATGCATTATTATATATTTAGCGTCATCACTTCCACACTCTTAAGACTCTGCCCACTTTGGCTACAACTGCCTTAAAGCATTTGAAAGCCCATTATTTAAAACCTTTTATTATTTAGGAGTGAACATGTGCTTTGAGGTACCGGATGGTTTGTCCTTCCTCTGGGCTGCAGAATACACATCTGTTACAACCGTGAGTGGTATTAAATTGTACTTCAAGATAGAAAGCCCAGAGGGGTGTGTGTGTGTGTGTGTGTGTGTGTGTGTGTGTGTGTGTGTGTGTGTGTGTGTGTGTGTGTGTGTGTGTGTGTGTGCGTGTGCGTGTGCGTGTGTGCGTGCGTGCGTGCGTGCGTGCGTGCGTGCGTGCGTGCGTGAAAGAGATGGTGCAGATGATCAGTAATTTTCCTCCTCTGAAGAAAGCGATGATAAGGTTCCACAGAGTTAAGTAGGTTACCACACACAGTCCGTCACATGCAGGCTTGCCTGTGCTTTACTGCACACACATTATTACTGGCTGATCACCAACTACCTTTTTTCCAGCTGACTTTCCGCTTGTGTGTCCAAAGACACAGTGATGAAGAGTAAGCCAGCAAGGTGAAACGGATAGCAGTTGTACATCTGTGAAATCTATAAGTACCGTGTCTGTGAAATGTTAACAATTCATTGTCAGTAAAATGCATTAGCTCGCAGACAGTAGGGCACACCCGGAAAAGACTGAAGGTATCCACAATCCCTCTCCAAACTCCATCTCCAACTTCAGGAAATAACCACTTCAGCTTATTAGCTGGATAAGGATTGCTTGTTGGTTGTGATTACACCGAGTTTTAAGAGACACACTTGACTCCGTGTGAAGTGTTTGCCCTCCAAAATCAAGTGTTGCATGTAACTTTGATAATAGACTGAACTGTGTTTTACCTTCCGGAGATACGATCATCCTCACTCAGAGCAAGACTGGAAGTAATAAGAGCTTTAATCTTTCTTAGATCGAGCGGACAAACGCTCGCTCCTCTATCTGTGTGGCTAAGGAGCTGATTTGTACATATAGATTAAACAAATTTGCTTCCCTTCATCTTGTTTTCAATCTGTCTTATAGCACAAAATGGCACAAGAGAAACCTAACAAGAAAGCTAGATATGATTAACACCTGAATACCAATTTCCAGATAGAGGTCTTCTAATAGAGGTTTGCGTGAAATGTGCGTGTAACACTAACTTTAAAGGATCAGACATCTGAATTTGAGCCTGCACAGACAAATGGTAGCCCCTGAATGTTGCTTAATATGCTCCTTTCTCTGCTCTTACATACTGCTTCAGGTGTCTAACTCCAGAATTGAAGGTGTATTTAAGAGTTCTGCCACTTACCATGCAAAGAGAGGTGCTTGTGGTTTTAATTGGAGCATTTTAAGGGAAGTGTGTGTGTGTGGATCAAAAGGCAATTTAAAGGCTTTTAAAAGAGATGTCTGCATGCTGTAGGCCCTCCTGATGATTGACTCTGCTCTAGTGCGTGTGGTAGAGAGAGAGCATGAGACATCAGTTTTATTTGTTGTAAAACCCACTTTCACAGGCTGCAAAATGTCTCACTACGGCTGGCAGTTTCACATCGTGATTCAAAAAAGCCGTTGCAAACCACACAAATTCTAAATGTGTTGGCAGCAATTGCAATTTCTCTTTGTCAGGTCATTCCATTCACTGTCATCCAGCTGTGGTCTCGATGACTCAACAGATGACAGGAAATAAAAAAGTCAACCTCACATAGACCAGCATCGCTGGTGCAAAACATCTTTCTCACCCACATTCGTTGTCAGTTTTCCTCACAAAATGTGACAAACTGTACTTTACAAATAAGTCTGACTGGGGGAAAAGAAACACACACAGCCTCTAAGTGAATTAGAGGTGTGTGCGTGTGCGTGTGTGTGCGTGTGCGTGCGTGCGTGCGGGTGTGCGTACCTGCAACCATAAACCACAGAACACACGTTCACACTTTAAATACCCTTATGCTACGCAGTCAGTTGATCCAACTCTATTTCACTCGATGACACCATCATGGGATGCTCAGGGCTGTTGGTTTTGGGTTTTCTCCTAAATGTTGCTCACTGCTTGGAAATTTTGGGTAAGTCTGCGGGGTTATAATCCATCTGTGACTGTCAGCTGTTTATGGGCTTATTTTACCAGCCCTTGAGGTCTTGTTTAACCTGTGGCATTTACACTGAACAGTTCTGCTATGGTTTTCCTAAGTGATTAGTCCAATTATAAAGGTACACAGGCAATAAAGCCACATGCTGGATGCATCTTGAAGGCACTAAATAATTATTTCTGTAATATATTGCTGATGGCATGTTGGTGTTGACACTCCAGTAGTCAGTTCATTATTATTGACCAGCAGTGTCACCTAAAACCACATTAGGCTCGTTACAGGCTTTAAAAGTTAATATATGAGGGTTGTAAAGTTTTTTCTTTGTCAAGGGAAAGGCCTCTGCAGCCAACACTTATTGAGATGTCGTACAGTAATGTTTTTTAGGTGAAGTCTTTGTCACTGGGACTTCTAGCTGGAGATGGAAGTTTAAACATGTGAAAAAGTTTTTTTTTAAGTTGAAAGTCTTATTTATTTACCACAACCCCAGTCTGCGAAGGAAGAGTTGCTGTGCACCACTGAATGGTTGCTGTTTGGTGAGAAAAAGAAGCCCTCTGGGGCTCAGGAAATATGATGCAGTGCATGAATAACTGATTTTTTTTCTTCTCTCAGTTATTACTTAGTTTGCATCCTTAAGGTGTGCCTTTTCCATGCTTGGCTGACATTTATTTTGGCAATAACTTGCAAGGGCAAATGAATTTTAAACCCACGAGGCATAATTGCCCTGATCCAGCACAGTTATTTCTCTCCCTCTGTGTCCTTTCCTCTTGAAAGGCTTTGGAGGCTTCTCCACATTGTTTCCATTTGCTGTGATGTATAGGAAGACCAACAGCATTTCAGCTTTTATAGTGCTTGATGCAAACAGTTCAGTTTAGACTGCAGCAGCTGGCTGTATGCTCTGTGGTCTGCAAGGAAGCAGTGCAGCAGCATCATTTTACTCATAATGTATATAGGGCTGAATAGGGGTTCTTGGCTTCAGCTGGCTGATGGGGCACACTGTGTCCTCAAGTGCACTTTAATAAAGTTAGCAGAGGAAGCAGGATGAGAGGGACTTTGTATGCATTGGAGTCTGCACACTGTCCTTTATGCAAGTGTTAAAACATGTCAGCTTCTATTAAATGTCCTTTCCTCTGAAAGCAAACCGGGGCTGGTTTCTCAATAGTTTGGGTATGGATCCGAGCCTAACTTTTGAACTGGTTTCATTTCATTAAAGGTCCCATGGCATGAAAATTTCACTTTGAGGTTTTGTAACATCAATGCGTTCCCCCAGCCTGCCCATGCCCCCCCCCCCAGTGGCTAGAAATGGTGATAAGTGTAAACCAATCCCTGGGTATCCTGCTATGACTTTGAGAAAATTAAAGCTCAGATGGGACGATCTGGAACTTGCCCCTTATGAGGTCATAAGGGGCAAGGTTACCTCCCCTTTCTCTGCTTTGCCCGCCCAGAGAATTTGGCCCACCCATGAGAGAGAGACATCATGGCTTTCAAACGTGCAAAGTGGCAGTTGGTCAAGGCCACACCCCCGGCCTCCACCTTGCCCCCCTCTCCTCCTCAAAAGCTACAGACTCAGAAATGGCACATACTGAAGAGCTAATTCTGGGACTGGCTCTAGTGGCTGTAATTCTGCACCAAGGCTGAATTTTGGGAAAGAGACTTCAGATATGGTATTAGGGGACCACTAAGGTCTAGATAAAAGAGACTTCAGATATGGTATTAGGGACCACTAGGGTCTATGTAAAAGCATCCAAAAAGCACCATGTCATGGGACCTTTAACATAATGGAGTCCCCTATTTAATGTACACTAAGGGGACAAGGTTGCATTAGTCAGGTGCCACTGTGTGCACAAAGGCCATTTCCTGTCTTCAGCAATTTGATTGTCAGAGGACTCTATATATAACTTGGACTTCCTTGTCAGTTTTTGGGTTACATGTTTGTGAGCCATGCTAGTGGCACAGATGGCACTGACAATGGTTTGTTATTGGGTCGGTCCACCACTTTAATCCGGACTGAGTGTCTCAACAACTATTTAATGGATTGCTATGTAATTGTAGACAGACATCCATGACGCCAACTGACTTTGCTGATCCCCCGACTTTTCCTCCAGCGTCTCCATGGTATTGATATTTTTGGTTCTGAGGGACAGAAACAGGTGTAGGATGAAGGCCGTGAACTTTAGTTCAGATATTCATGTTCCCCTCAGGATGTGTTTTAATAACTTTAGTTAACGGCCTGACCTTTGATCTAGTGTCACCATCAGGTCAAAATAGTTTATATGGAAAATGAAGAAGACAAAAGTACAACTTTATATTTTAATATATATTTACTTTAATTTGTTTTTTGCACATTTCAAACTAAAATTTGCATTCAAGCTTTTACATTTACTTTTTATGGTTTTCTATTTTAGGATTTTTCATTTTCATAATGCATTTTACAATATCAACTTGAAATTTCAATATCCAGTTTCCTATTCATTTTTGTTTACTGTGGCCTTTTGAACTAAAACAACAAAAAATATTTTCAACTTTTTTTCTCTCTTGCCAATTTGTTTTCTGTCAGCTGCAGTCACCTTCTGCTTGGGGCTGTTCAGGTGAACTCATGACCTCCCATTGTTGTTGAAAGTTGTGTTTTTCTTTGTCTAATGTCCAGATCGAGACCCAAATCTTGAGATCCCACACAACCTCACAGCAGTCCTGGGGGAAGACGCCTACCTGAGCTGTAGATATCTGGGCGAGCATGAGATTCTGAGCGCCCAGTGGAAACGTCAGATTAACTCCATGAAATCCAAGCGACTGGCAGGATTTACTGATGGCAAACCATTTGGCCGCAATGACTTCTCAAACCCAGCCTCTCCTACCAACCTCACAGTTAAGATAAATGTTTCCAGTGTGGAAGTAGAGGGACAATACATCTGCGAGTTTAAAACAGAGGAAGACGATATTTCTGACAGCCTATTCCTCACTGTAGTAGGTAAACCAAGCCAATAATGTTTGTCTTCTTCTTTTATTCATTCCGATGAGATTGGCATAATTTAAAGTTTTCTGCTGCAATACCAGTGTGATGCCTACATCCTTTAACAAGGATGACATGTTTGCTGAATTCCTTCACAGCTCGGCCTGATGTGCAGATCCTGGTGAATGCAGAGACCATAAACGGCTCTCACTACCAGTCGGTGTCATGCTCCGCGGTCGGTGGCAGGCCTGTGCCTCAGATCAGCTGGTTGGTCGAAGGCCGCCCTCCCTCAGATTACTTTTATACTGTGAACGTGAGTGAAACCGCGCACTCAAACGGAACCTCCACCCTGAGCAGCATCCTGCGCTTCCCCACCCATCTGCAGGAAGAGGACAGCGTGATCTGCTTGGTCCAACACCCGACCCTCCCAAACCCCAAACTCACCACAGCCAGGGTGGAAACCTACAGTAAGCCCACACTCGCAGCTGAGCGTGTCAGTTTTGTGTTAGTGTTTGTCCATCTGTGTTACCAGGAAGTGACGAGTTCTTATAGATCCCACGTAACTTCGAGGCAAGTCCCGCCCAACAAAGCAGCTTGATTGGTTGGGGTTAGGCCTCAACCTTGTGGTTAAGATTAGGATAACCGATTGATCAGGGGATAGGAGCTGATCATATAGGGTAAGGTTACCTTGCATAAGCATGGACGCCTTGCCAATAGTTTGTGAATGCTATTGAAGGGGGGGTCTTGCCTAGAAGTTGCTTGGATTCCCTAATAACGCGGAGGTGACTTATTGTGTTGCGTCACCAGTCAGTTATGTAATCGTGCCTCATGACTCAGCATCTCACTACACAATAACTTTTTTTCATGCTAGCTGTTCCTTCCCACTCTGTTCCACATACACAGTGACAGACCATAAATCACGTTGTACAGTTCAATGCATTCATGTGGGAATGCACTCTTTTTACTGCAGTCAAGCTAATGGAACAACGTAATGCAGCAGCAATTAATAACTATATCATACCACCGTGCAGCATGCATTTTGCTAACTGCAGTTCTACTGATAATTGTTTTTTGGACCAAGAACATTCACTCACATGTAGGTACATAAATTGAGATGTAGAGAAAAACATTTTTCAATTTTAAGACTTGAAACAACATACCATAAATTATTAATGGTAAAGGATCAATGTGTCTTCCTTAAGTGAGAAGGAACTCAAAATCCAGCACACTCACCTTCCAAAACTTTTTGTTCCATAGACTTTAATTAGGTACCCTGACAATGTTAAAGCTGCTAGAATGTATATATATATTTTTATATAACCAGTGGATCCAATGAAAAAGGGGTCAGTTGTAGTGTTGAGTCCACAGAGAATTATGACCTGACTCTGCAGTTTCTCTCAGCTCTGCGGAGGATCTTTTCAGGTCATTGTTTTGGTTTTAAAGTCCGTCCACACTACTCTGTTTTGGTTCACTTATACAAGCTTAGCACAAACCAGCAGACAGACAGTTAGTGACTATAGTGAACATAGTGGAGTATTTAGCAGCTAAAAGGCCAGATATTACAATTACATCAGGAGTTGGTGTCAAAAACAAAGCAAAAAGAGAATGTTGGACTCACGTTCACCAAGTAGCCAGAAACACGTCTCCAAATGAATGTTGCCCTGTATACGTTATATGTTAGGTTATGTGTCATTGTTGTATTAGTCTGGCTGACCGGATGTACGTTGCTGCCAAATAAAGCCCGACATCCTGGGCTTCTCTCACGATCCGAGGTCCCTCCCCTAATGCTACCTCTGCTATCTACTTTGCAAGTAGACTCCGCCCAGGAGATTGGTTAAAAGGACAAACAAGCCAGAGTTTTTTTTTTCCCACCATTCCAGAACAGATTGGCGGTGTAGCCAGACTATACTTAAACGCTGACACTGCTGTAGAGATAGTTCTGGCAATGCAGGGCTAATGTAGTGTCTGCTGCCACCAAGTGGCCAAAACAATCAAATAATCCAGATTAAAATTACCATTTTCATAAATTTACTGTTTTTTTTCACATAGTACGACCCAAATTCAGAAACAGCTGGTAACAAAGATTTAAAAAAAGTGGTGTACTGCTGCCGAAGTGCACTGGAATGTTGCTCCGCCATTTTTTTTGGTGAGGAAATTTTTTTGGTAGGAATTCATGGTTTTTGTAAAGCCTTAAAGACCCAATAATCACTTAAGCATATGCCATGCAAGATAGACAATAAAAACAAATAGAACTGTCAAAGTTGCAGTTTTTCTCAGTCGATAGCTAGCTAACTAACTAGTAAAGATGACAAAGCAGCAAAACATTCTTTTATTTTTTAGTCACATTTATGTATGTACACTTGCCACCTTAGAAACATTGGTTACATAACCTTCGCAACGAGACACAATTTAACTGCGCACTTGTCACAGGTGTTTCGCTCTGGTTCTTCAAATGGCACAACACCACTGCCAAAAAATCTCACAAGTTGGGTTTGTTGTCCCCTCAACTGATCCATCAATGTTCAAGTTCACACACCATATGTAGGCTCTGGTTGCCATGTGACACGCAACAGCATGCTACGGCACACATGAAACAAAATGGTGGTCCAAACCAACAAAGTTAATGCTTGTGTGTTGCAGCATGATGGCGCTCGTTTTTGGTCATCAACCCTTTTAAATGCTCTCATAAAATGCTCTTCCTCCCTACTGTCAGATTCAGAGTTGAAATGCCCCAAAGTGGTCACAGGCTGCTTATTGGCTCCCCTGCGTTTGAAGAGGTTTACTCGAGTTAAAGCCTTAGTGCGTAACTTTGTAATAATAATGAGTGTCCGTTCCATTCAAGCCATTGCCAAATGAGTTGCTGCAAAGCTAATTACTACCATCACCTCCACACAACTCTCTCTGTATTTCTCAGTATGGCTATATTCATTGTGGCGTCCGGCGACTTTCCCGCGTAGAAACTCGAGTGAAGATAATGATCTCTTCTGAAGAGTTTTTCTGAATCCTCCATGTCATTCTTGGCTATTTGCAACTGCGTGGAGGAGGGGTGGGGGCGCTGCCACGATCACGGACTGTGGATCCACCAACAGTTTTGTTGTCATCACTTAGAATTCCTCATGGGGGCGACAGAAACTATGCACTATGGCTTTAAGGTTTTTTTTAGGCACTTTAAGCAGTCTAGATTGTCCAGATCGATACGATAACGAACCCATTAGCACGAGCCAGGCCAGCCAGCTCTTCTGTCCGTGATACATTAACATTCCACTGAAGTACTGCAGCTTAAGTAATTTTCAAATTGCAGTAGTTTTAAATTCACACAGAACTGTAGGTGTTAACAGATGACAAATTTTTAATGGTCCCCTTAACTCACTTTAAGCGTAGGTACACTTCCCCAACACCCAAGCCCACTTCTCATACTCATTAGGGATGGCTGGATATTGTCCGACACCACAACTTTAATGTATTTGATAATAGACCCTGATCTCTGCTGGTCCCTGCATTAGAGCATGCGGTTCTCTCAGCTTTGGTTGGCCAGCAGCTGGGCCAGACATCTGCTCTCAGCTGCAGCCTGGCCAGCAGATGGGACAGGTGATAAGCCTAAGTCAGCACTCTCCAAACCCCAAGCAGAAACCCCTCATGGCTTGTGTTTAGCTAACATTCAGCTCATCCGGCCCTGGCTTCCTATTCAAGAAAAACACTCTGAGCTTCAACTTGATATCTGACTTTTTAATTTGTTGAGATATAAACATTAGACTCTTCTCACCTTTCTTCCTGCTCGTTAGCAAGGCCAAATGTGACAATTAAAGCAGAGATGGTACAACGAGGTGGAAGTGATTTCTGGGTGGTCTCTTGCATTTCATCTGGAGGGAGACCTGACGCTGACATTTCCTTGGCTTTGAACACCGACGAAGAGCTGCAGAGAGAGTACAGCACAGACACAGACACACAAACAAGCTCAGTCCTCCTCCCTGCAACAGTGTACGAGGGACGCAATGTCACCTGTGTGTTTGGCCACCCCAAATTTACACACAAAGTGTCCCGAGTCATGACACTGCCATCGTTTTGTGAGTATCATCAGATTCACCTTTTGAAATCTCTACTGATGTTCATGAGGCAGAAGTTACAGAAAACTCAGATATGCTTTCTATTTTTCTTAGATTTGTCTGGAAAGCTGGGAAGCAACAGGGATGACTTCCAAGACCCTGAATCTTTGGAGCTGCAGGAAGGACAGAGTGACACCGTCATCAGCCTGCAGGTCACAGGGAATGTGCCACATTACAGCGTTACCTGCAAAAAGTGAGAAATATTTGGCGATGCAAAGTCGTGCAAATTCTGTCCCATAATTGTATTTTCTCCTTTTTTGTGTGTCTTGTTTTCTTTTAAACTTGGGAGAAAAAAATAATTTAAAAAGGGAAATAAGAGGAGAAACTCACGTATGTTTAGACTGAAACAACCTACATACCATGTGGAGGATGTGGTGACACGTTTGGTGGCACCAGACCACAAGGGATAGACGGCAGGAACCAGATCGAGACGCGTTTCCTGATTGAAATAACAGTCATATTTTAATATTGGTAAAAACATTAACAATGAAGTATGAATTCCTCTTTGTAATCTTTCTCATGTTTCCCTCTAGAGATGATGGGCCCTTGCCTGAAGGCGTGGAGCTGGTTGGCAACAGCAGCCTCACAGTTGAGGGTCCTGTGGAGCGTCAGCATGCCGGCCTGTATGAATGCGTCTTCTCCTATCACCAACTGAATGCAACGCTTAAGTTTAACGTCACAGTCAAACCTCACCTCACACAGCCTGGTAGGTGAAACTCTTTGCATAGCCTACTATTTCTTAAAAGACTTTTATGACTACATTTAGAATTTTCGGCATTGTCTGAATGAAATATTGATGTGGAACTTTCTCTCCTCTCAGTTGCTCCCACAGTACGAGTGGATTTGCAGACTGAAGATGGATACAGGGTGATTGAGTGCTCAGCAGCTGATGCTGTTCCTGCAGCCAACATGTCCTGGCTTCTACCAGAGGGTGTGTCTGGAGTGTCTTGGTTCAATTTCACTTCTCATAATGGAAGCCACTCTGTCAAAGGAGTTTTACTCCTCCCTGCCTGCACGCCTTGGGAGCTCACTGCAGTGTGTGTGATAAATCACCCTGCATTTGAGGAGCCAGAGAACAGAAGCATGACCCTCCCTCTTTGCGGTATGTTCGACAAATCAAGCGGTGGATAATTTTGTCTGAGTAGTGGACATATTTGGCCGTATAAGCGCCATATATTTCTATCTTCTTCTCAAAAGAAACTACTTTGGTTTAACTTCTCTTTCCCACGCAGCTCGCCCACACATAGCCATCAACTCCAGCACTGAGTGGAAGGATGGTGAGGAGTACACAAAGGTGGACTGCTCTGTGGACAGCGTTGCCCCTGCAGCAACCATAACCTGGCATGCTGGAAACGGTGACAACAGCATCAGTTCTGTTCATGTATCTCTGTCTGAGATGGAAGTCCAGGCTGATGGTTTGGTACGGGCCCGGAGCTCTGCACACTTCTTGTCTTCTTTGTATTCTGGTCAGAATGTGACCTGCAGGGTGGAGCACCCAAGCCTGGAGGCACCTGAAAAAAGAGCAATACACATTCTTGTGCACAGTACGTAATTTCTTTTCTTTGAGATCTTTTTCTCTGCGACTCAAGCAAACTCACACAGCTGCTCGTCTGCTTTCCTGTCACCCCTTGTTTTCTTTTTCAGAAGCCCCTGTGCTGAGTGTGTCTTTGGCGAGACAGGAGGATTCTCAACTCTGGCTGGCAGTGTGTGACTGCAGAGGCGAGGGTGTCGGCACCAACCTCGCCTGGGTCCTTCCAGAAAATGCCAAAGGCCAAACATCCCTTCACTCGACGTATGAAGGGCGTGTCATTAAAGCCAGGCTGACTTATCAGTTTCCTCTGGCTTATCATGAGGGGCAGGACCTGACCTGTGTGTATCATTTTGAACATGGAGCCACAGAGAAAAAGACCATTCACATCCCCAGATACTGTGAGTTTAACAGAAACAATACTTGTGCACTTCAGTTCCTCCAAATGGAGTAATTCCCATAAATACATTCAGTGATCCAAAGCTACAAGGTTCATCTTCAAGGTTCAACTAACTTTTCTGCAGATATCTCCTCTGTGAGAGTCTTAAACCACACGACTCCTCTGCAAAGCCGCTACAGTGGTGAGACCATCGTACACAGACTGGCTCTCCAGGAAAATCATCACAACCAGAGAGTACTGCTCCGAGTCGAAGGCAACGTGCCAGAGTACAACATCGACTGTAGAAGGTGGTGTATCCTCTATTATCTAGGACCTAATCATCAAGATAAAGCACCTTTTTGCACAGTGTGCTGCACAAAATCCGATGCCCCCACCCACCTCCACCCCCACCCCGTACAAAGGTGCTCTAAGCGATGTTGGGTGACGTTCAAAGTATTTTTAAACAAAAAAAGTTAAAAAGCCAAAAAAACGTGTGCCATTGCTCAGAGCATTTGTTTAAAGGAACTAACACACTCAGAGAGTTAAGAATTTTCAGCCAGAAAATATATACTGCATTATTTCCATAACATGGATCCAGCATCCAGTATCCTTTTGACATTAAGGTATAAGTTTGGAGATATTCTTAATATTTCAGGCATTTTCAGCCTTTATTTTTGACAGGACAGCTGAAGACAGGGGAGACATGAAAGGGGAGCAAGAGGGGTAATGACATGCAGCAAAGGGCCGGAGGTCAGAGTTGAAACCCAGCCCACTGTGTCAAGGAGTAAACCTCTATGTATGGGCGCCCGCTCTATCCACTGAGCTATCTGGGCACCCAGTTTGGAGATATTCTATATCCTTTTATTGTCAACAAACCACCACAACCAAAATCAACATTTTGGGGTCAGCCAAAGCCTGATACAGTTTATTTCTTTGTGCCCCAGTTTGTTGTCCAAAAACTATTAAAATGTGGATTTTTGAGTTAGTTCCACACACACGTCTTGCTGTGAATACTCACTAAGGCACCAAATGTGTATTAATCTGCAGTTGAAAATAGTCCTCTCCTGTTAACAAATCTGAGACATCATTACGTAACCATCCATTCATCCATCCATCCATCCAAAAAACTAGAGTGCCCAACTTATTTAGGAAATTAGGCCTACTGAGCCTTTTAAAATACAAACTTCATATTGGTGATGCAATTTTTAACATTTATGTCTTAAAGATCCCATGACATGGTGCTCTTTGGATGCTTTTATACAGACCTTAGTGGTCCCCTAATACCATATCTGAAGTCTCTTTCCCAAAATTCAGCCTTGGTGCAGAATTACAGCCACTAGAGCCAGTCCCACAATGAGCTTTCGTGCCAATTCTGAGTCTGTGGCTTTAGAGGAGGAGGAGGGGGGGGGGGGGGGGGGGCTTGACCAACTGCCACTTTGCTCGTTTGAAAGCCATGATGTCTCTCTCTCATGGGTGGACCAAATTCTCGGCAAAGCAGAGAAAGGGGAGGTAACTTTTCCCCTTATGACCTCATAAGGAGCAAGATTCCAGATCAGCTCATCTAAGCTTTCATTTTCTCAAAGGCAGAGCAGGATACCCAGGGTTTACAGCTATCAACATTTCTAGCCCCTGGGGGACCATAGGCAGGCTGGGGGAACTCATATTAATGTTAAAAAACCTCATAAAGTGAAATTTTCATGCCATGGTACCTTTAAGTAATGGGGTGCAGACAGAGTAGCGAAGACAGAAACGACAGAAACTTTGTTGCTTTTTCTTTTTTTCAAGTGATATGTCCACAATGAGACAAATCAAATCTTTAAACAACAATTTCAAGACAAACTAAGTTTAGTCATCTGTGTTTCAGGAGTGATGGCTCATTTGTCCAAATGGACGGCGTGGCAATGGTCTTCCAGTCAGCGCTCACAGAGCAGGAAGAAGGCCTGTACATCTGCCAGGCGTCCTTCTATCACCACACAGCCACAGTCCGCATTCAAGTGGAGGTGGCGAGCGAGGACAAGCACATTGGTGAGCACTTACCATGTTGTATTTTCCACCTACAATCAGAGTAACTTGTTTAGTCCAGACATTCTGAGCATATCAACATGTTAAGGTATGTTTTTTTTTCCTCACCACGGCAGCTTTAAGTGCAATTGCTCTTGGGGGGAATGGTTTGTCTTTGTAAATTATAGAGTGGGGTCTAGACCTTATCCATCTGTAAAGTGTCCTGGGATAACTTACAGTATTACTCATATAGTTTCAGTTTTCATACATTTATTATATTTTATGCACTCTTTTGTATCTACGTGTTATTGTCTTAGAATGTGTGCTTTTCTTTGCCCTCAACTCTTTTTTTACTAAGAATTCCTATGTGCATGGACTGTTTGGTGTATGCACAAATGGCAAATAAAAATCTTGATGATTTGACACTATAAATACAATTGAATTCATTTATTAGTTTCAATACAAGGTTTGCTGAGACTTTGTGGCTTTGACAACTGGGTCTATGTTTGTGTTTCAGCACTTGCGACCATGATCTGTGTGTCTTCGGCCTTGGCCATCCTCGTCATCCTCGCCGTCACCCTCTGGGTGTGCTGGTGAGTTAAATGCCTCCACAGGTGACCGGTTACAGCTCGGCAGGTGATGCGTTGACAGGCAAATGAGAGCAACCCTGCCAGTGGCACACGATATGAGACAAACAGGATGCGCGGATCGTTAACCCAACTCACCAAAACCCCAGTATAATGCTGTTATTCACAAACAGGAAGCAATGCGGTTGAAACAGACAGGTGTCTGTGCCACCGCAGACCTGCTTGTAGACAGGTGAAAAAATGTTCCCGCTGTCTGTGAGATAAACAGATTTATTTTCCAGTTTCCTGCTCTGGCTTTTAGCAGTGTTACTTCTGGCACTTTTCTGCAGTAGACTGTTGTTTGTTGGCCTTTTTATCATCAATGCCACACTGCAAAAGCAAAGGTAGAAAGTAAAAAAAAAATGAAATTCCACATCTTTGCAAGTTATTAGTATAATGAAATTCAAGCTGCCATTCATCAATGACAGAAATCCACAAATCCATCTCTTAATCTTATTGCTGTTGTGGAACAAATCAGTGAGTCACTCGTCTTTTACGACTGATGTGGGATATCTCTCACGATCCTAAAGCTGTTTATGGGTTTCAGCCTGCAGAAGTTTCCACATTTTCGCATTCACAGCCACGTCTAACTTCTCTCAAGAAGGTTTGTCAGGATCAGATCAGGCCTTGCTGTGAATCAAGCGGCCCTGCAAAGCATAACAGCGGTTCAGACGCTATTTCAATAGGCCTGGCTCCCTGGTCAGAACATTTGGTCAAGGTGCCATTGGTTGACAGAGCCTCGGTCCCATTATCCCTCGCTCCAGTGGGAGGGTCCTGTCAGGCTAATTTGGGAAGGTCAGTCGCACAGTGTACAAACAAGAAAACATGACTCCATGCGAGGAAAAACTATTTTGGGACCAATGTCAACCCCTCACCCTCCCCTTCCAGTACTGGGCACACTTTGACGGCTGCAGGTCTTCATTAAATTGATGTCATTGAGGTCATAATGTACAAAGTGAGCTGCTGCTTCTCACAGCAAAGATCCATGATGAGGCCTCAGGTCACCACTCGTCTCCATTGTTGTTCCTGTAGAATAATGCATTCACACCTGCAACTCGCCCATTTGAACACAGCTCAGTGTGTGAGATTACATCACAGTGCCACCTAGTGATGGTAATCAGCCCTACAAGCAGACACTCAAAAAAGCATTATTGACATGATTCATACAAACCTTTTGTGTTGTTTCACAGCAAAAGAAATGGCAGGACACAATATAAGGTAGGACAAAAATCAGTTAACATGCAAGTTTGTTTACCTTTTTTTTTAGAAATATGTTCATAGATCCTCTTAAATTCAGCCTGTTTTTCTGGTTTTGCTCACTACGTTTTTCCTAATATATATATGTTATATAAAATTCAGAAGCAGGAGTCTATCTCGGCTTTGACATCTCTGATGCAAGAGCCCGGTTCGCCTGAGGTGAAGAAGCCAGTAGTGACGGAAAACGACAAAAAGGAAGAAGCTCAGCTGATCAGTTACTCCATAGTCATTGACATCAAGAGCACAGTGTGAAGATGGGGGGGGGGGGGGGGGGCTTTGGATTACACTTTCTGCTTTACATTATGCACAAAACTAGATATGAAGGCTTACTGGGAGTGCAGCATTGTTTATAATTTCAGTGTATTTTTATGAGTTCAGCAGTAGAAGTGAAATAATCCTGTTTATGTACTGAAATATGAAATATTTTTAAGGTGTTTAGTTTTGACTGATTGGCATTAACGGTTATATGCATTACTTTTGCACTTTTTCATCTTACTTGAATTTTGTACATTTTTTTAATGCTCGTAGTATTTTGTCAATGAAATCATCCAAATAACTTTGTTTTAGTTGAATTTGTTACCCTAAGCTGTGCTACAAGCAACACATCTCCAGATACAGTATAGCGGAGATGACTTTGACCTAAGTTTCCCACCATCTGTCTTTGTGATATCTTTGGTTGACTAAATCAGTGAGGACCATCTGCTGTGACGACCAAAGTAACTATTAATAAACTCTCATGATCCAGATGCAGACTTACTCATGTTTAACCCACCCATTAGTTTGCAGTGCCGTTACACCCTCTGGTGGCGAATGATTCCACAGACACAACCGAGTGAATCAGGTTTTAATCACAATCACTCAGCCTACGGTCATTATAATTGAAAATAAAACCCCTTCCTTTTAATGTTGAACTCAAATATCTATTTGCTATTAATGAGTTACTGAAGAATTTCTTAAAGCAGTGAAAAATATTACATTCTAAAATGGTCATTTTCATTGTATGGAGGGTTTTAGTGCCACAACCACTGTACTTTACTACAAAAAAATGCAATTCCGTAATCCTGCATGTAATAGTCACAAAATGGATTAATTAAAAAAGTTTTATTTTTAATGAGACAATTTAAAACACTTGTTTTCTTGGCTCGTAAACTACCGGCCAAAAGTTTGGGATCACTTAGAAATTTCCATTGCACCCCATTATAGACAGAATACCAGCTGAGATTAGTTGCCTTGTTTTGTTTTTTAACCAGGGCAGCAGTTTTCAGATTACATTACGCACTTACATAATTGCAAAAGGGTTCTCCCAACGTTTTCTAGTTAGTTTTTTAAAATGATATCAGATTAGCAAACAGAATGTTCCTTTAGAGCAGTGGTTCTTAACCTGGGTTTGATCGAACCCCAGGGGTTCGGTGAGTCAGTCTCAGGGGTTCGGCGGAGGTCAAGACACACACCCGACTTATATGATTCGTGATGACACGCCCCGCTTGGCCATCATCAGAAGGGTTCGGTGAATGCGCATATGAAACTGGTGGGGGTCAGTACCTCCAACAAGGTTAAGAACCACTGCTTTAGAGCACTGGATGAATGGTTGGTGACAGGGTCTAAAACTAACTTTATTGTCCACCAGCCAAATGGCTAGTGAATGTTCAAATTTTACCATAGCACCATAGTTTCTTTGGCTGGTGATTGAAGAAAATCTACAAGCCACTTGCATGTTTCACCAGCATTTGGCTAGTAGATTGTACTAATTTTGGACCCTGATTGCTGATAATGGGCAATGTAGATATTGCAATAAATATCAGCCACCTACTTAGATCAGCTGGTATTCTGTCTATAATGCCGTGGAATGGAAATTTGCAAATGACCCCAAACCTTTGACCGGTGGTGTATATAATGTGCCATCCAAAAATGTATGTAGGTTTTCATTCCAACCAAACGCCACACAGTGTTATTTCAATAATCAGCACACCTTAAACCAGAGACAACTGAAGGAAATCTGAATGCGTTTGGATAGTAATGGCGGATGATCACTGATTCCTGTATTACATGAGAAACCATGTACAAATATTGCAGATAATTCAGCTCTGTTCAAATCCGTGAATTACAGAGGCTTCAAAATGTAGCAATACAGTTACACACTTAACACAAAAAAACAATACATTTAGATACAAATGTACAACTACTGCGTAGGAAAACAGTACATCCAAGCTGCACATTCACAAACATACTGCTTAGGGTTTTTTATAAAAAGAAAATAATATCCTATTCATCTTTTCTTGTAGACACATGGCCTCAACTGCAGTCCAAATGTCTTTATCTTTTCTGGAGCATCTCCAGTCTTCATTAATTCAAAGGAGTAGAAATGAGTGTTCTCTGTGTCCTATGAAAGAAAGAAAAAAAGGAAAACATCAGTCTTTACATGCAGTCAGCCACTGGGTAGATACCTCCACTTCGTGTGGTTAACTCTTATTCAGAGTGAGCTGTTTAAATTGTGTTCACCTCCTTTTTAATACATTTAACAAAGTCTGTTTGTTGCCAACAATGAACCAGTTTTCTGAATGTTCTGCTCTACCTGAGGTTTCCTGCCCGCAACACCACAGCCTCACGCTAGAAATTATGAAAGCTGCATCTACCAGCTACTCACGACTTCTTTGAGAAAACACAAAAGACAAGGCTCGTTTGAGATAAACTGCGCTTCGCCTGTAAAGTGGACAAGAGCAGGCGGCAGCAGTCGGGGGCGATGAAACAAATCTGCGGTAAAGTCAGACAGTTTCCAGCGGTTTTCAGCAGCATTTAGGCTTAACAGGATGTAACATAACCCCTGTGGTCCGATTCCGAATTAATAAAATGTTATCAGACCCATATATCAGCTTGTTGTCAAATTCGGGATCAGGTTGGACACAAATCTAACCAGCATGCAACGGGAGGCAATCGCCGGTGATTGATTCTGCACAGACCGGGCTCATCTTGAACGAGCCTACTTCTTAAAGGAAAAAGAAACTACAATAGCTGTAGTGACAATACATATTGTTGCATCTTTTGTTAAGATTGTACAGCTAGAAACAAAAGTAAAATGTAAACTAACCATTTGCTTTATCTTTAGAAGGATTCTCATAATAGGAGGATGAACAATGTCCATTTCATTTTAAAACAGCTGTGACCACGCATGCACAAATTTGGATAATATAAAAAAATCTTGTCTGATGCCTCACCTTGGACACCATCTTGAATCCCAGACTTGCCAGTGCGGAGATGAAGTTCCGCACGTTCTCGAACCTGCTCGCCACTTCCGCTATTTTAAGGACACCCCTGCAATAATAGTAAGAACAGTTATACAGACATAAAGTGTAAATACACACAAAGCTGCCGTGCATGTACTGAATCGATGTGACATGTGTTACCCCTTCTTTAAGACACGATTGGCCTCTGCTAGAAAATCTGCCAGGTTGGTCCCCATGAGAGAAAGGCAGAACACAGCGATGTCCACGGAGCCGTCACGGAGCGGGACCTGCACACACAGAGAATGGGTTGGATTTTTCTAACAATCACACAGACTGCACGTGAATTGGCATGCAGAGAAACGACACACTCACGTTGGCCATGTCGCTGACTGTGACCAGCTCGCAGGCAGCTGCCAGGTCGAAGCTGTGCACTTTGTTCTTCACGCTTCGCGCTATTTTACAATCACCACAACCAAAGTCTGCAACCACCAGAGAGGAAGGTCTGGAAATGACACAAGTGATGTGTTTACAATTAAAGGATGTAAGAACTGAAAGGAGTAGCTCCCCTTTAAATGAAATCAAAGTTACAATCAACAGAGAACCGATGCAGATTTAAAGTGCCCATGTTAAGAAAGTAAATTACTTTTTTTCTGGGATTTGGGGCGTTATTTTGTGTCTTTGGTGCTTCCACATGCATACAAAGTTGGAAAAAAACATTCATGCGGTTTTGAGTGAGATACAGGTTTCTGAATGTCCTCTGCCTTCAGTGTCCGGGTGAACTGTTCACTAGCCGAGATGAGGTGGCTAACCATAGCATGCTAGCTCGTTCTCAATGGCAAAACACTGCTACAACACACACTAGTTCACCATAATCTCCAAAAGAACTACGTCCATGTCCCTGTTCTGCAGGGATTCTACAAGTGCCCCTTGTCTAGAAGAAGTCTCCCAGCTAATCCTGCCTTGTACTGACCAAAGCTGGAGAAAGAGTTATCTAGCTGATGTGATCTTACCTAGTTACTGAGCATGTGAGACTCCAAACAAAGATAGTATAGAAGTGAGATGTCTCACTCTGTAGCTAAAACAGAGACCTAAACACACAGGGTGAAAGCAGGATTTGCAGCAATGTGCAGTACAACAAACATATGGTGTTTTTTGAAAATAAAACTACATAAACCTATTCTGGTACAACCTCAAAATACAATTATGAATTACCTGAAAATGAGCAGAACGAGGGCACCTTAAAGTTTATAGGACCACACACAGCCAACACTGCTCATCTTCTCCCAAACTGCTGACATTAACAAGGCCGTTTTCTCAAAGCAGCCAAATTAAGCATCAATTCAACACCCACAGTGGAGCCTTATCTCCTGCATTATACCTCGCTGACAGTTTTTAGCAGAGTAATGGAAGATATTTTCTGTATACTGAAGATAAATGATGTAGATAATGGGAGTTTTGGACCCCCAAGAAGCAATGCGAAGGAAATGTTATGGTTTTTACTCCTCTGAAGGTGTAAAGAGAGGGCACTGTTAATGTATTGAGAGGTTGACACTAAAGTGTCTGTAACAATGCATGTTATGATTCGGCATTGATCAATGCAAAGATCTAAATTCAGTACACCCTGTGAATCAAATGAATCGCCACACGTATTAAATAGTGCAGATGTTGAGCTGAAAGGTTACAGAAACTCCTGTCTTTGTGAAGTACTGTTTTTTTTTTTTCTAAAGATGCTGTAAACTTACAAAGCACTCAAATCCAGGAAATTAATGGAAAATTTAAAAAAAATGTCCCAGTCATGACTGACTTCTGCTGTGAGGATTGTATTCGATCAGGACTCCACCATACGTTGAACTTTGACTGAACTTTGTAGTTCAACACGTTTGGTTGTCCATCAATAGAGGTTCGGATTTTTTTCAGAACGGCTGAAATAAATCATAAGATCATAAAAGAAAGTTCTGTGGTGTTCATTGTTTGTGTTCATGTTTCACAAAGAGTTTTACCTGAGCTAGACCGACGGCAAAGACGGAAATCATATCCCATCCATACAGGGATAGTAGTATACAGCTGTTAAAACATAATCAAATAATCAAATATATGACACATTGGTATTGGATCGGTATTCTGTCTCGGCCGATACGCAAGTTCAGGTATCAGAAAGGGTATTGGGAAGCAAAAAACGGTATCGGACCACCTTTACGTAAAACTAAGCCGTACAATTGCCGAAGTGCATATGTTTGATTGCTTGGTTGCCAATGAGTGTTGCGTTGAAGGTGATGTCACGGCAGTTTGGCAATCAGCTGAGAATCCCGCCTACACTGAGGGGTTACTGTTCGCATGGGAAAACGAAATAGAGAAAAGGACTGGTACCAAAAGGGAGTAAGCAAATGCGTACCCTGTTTACTGATAGTTACTCGTCTGAATCACTCAATTCTCATTGGCTACCTGCTAATGTGGCAGGTAGAGTAACAGTGTTACCCGCCAATTGTAAAGTTCACCCGCATTTGGCAGGTGGTTGGGTGTTAATTTCAGGCCCTGCATGTGAGTACACCTGAGCCAGCTTCAGTTGCTGAAGAAGACCTTGAGATGCAGTTGAGATCTCCAAAAAGGACTCAGAGAAACCTAAAAAATCCAAAATGTTAAATGACATGCAAAATACTACATTGGCTATAATAGCTCACTTTTTTATAATGTAGGAGATGATGGCGTCCACTGGGTTGCTGGGCCATCTCTGAACCTGCGCCGTGTATCCTCTGTGGTAGATCCCGAAGGCCTGCGGGTCCTGCTTGAACATACGCTTCGCCTCGCCGCTGGACGTACTGTACAAAACTTCATTAATGTAGCGGAAACGAGCCGACTCCAGCCGCTGCTCCATGCGGGACCTCAGGGAGGCCGAGCGGTCCTGTTTCACCTCTTCTTCTGGTACCGCCGGCTCGTCTTTCAGCTCTGCAGGACTCTCCTGTCTGACCGCTTCCTGGCTGTGGAGCATTTTCCGCAGCTTCTCTCTTTTCAGAATCTGCTCTTTGGTCTGCACAGGTCTTTTCATGGGTAACTTGTGATCATCACCTGTGATCGCCACTCTACGTTCATCTGCTTTTTGTTTTGATCCATCAGCGGAAGATTCTGTTGCAGCTTTTTCACCTTTGCCACAAATTTGCTGCTTTTCCTCTTTGTGCGTCTGTGTTTCTGTTGGACCGGATATTTCAGTGTCCTCTTCCGTGTCTTTCCTTTTCTGTGGTTTACGTTGCTTTTGCTTTTTCTTGGTTGGTGTCTGACTGTTGTTGCTATATGAATCCATTTTGACTTCTTCCTTTGGCTTGTGTTGCTCCGCGGATTCTGCTTTATTGACTTCCATCTTGGGATCATTCTGGCTGTATTTATTTTTACATTTCCTCTTGTTCTTCATTTTGTTTTTCCACTGTTGTCTGCTCAGTTTCTCTGTATTCTCTGGTTTGTTTATGTTCACTGTTGCAGATGTGGTAAGTTCTTTATCCTTTGTCTCACCCGTAGATGGGATTTTTACCTTCGGAGATGCTTAAGAAGGAAAGAAAACATGTTAATCATCATCAAAGTTAAATTGTGTGAACATCAGCATTGTTCTGTTTCAGAATGCATTAAATACTTAACACTTTAAAATGTAAGTGAAATGAAATGTAAGCTTTTAAGCAGTTAATAACTCACCAAATTTGTTGTCTTTCTTCTTCTTTTTTGTTAAATGTTGTTCCTCATTGACAGTCTGATCCAAGTCTCCATTCCCTTGGTGCTCTGCTGTCATCTCCGCTTTCTTTCGTTTCTTCCTTCTGTTCTTTCTTTTCTGACTGTGTGATGGGACCTCTGCCTCGCTGTCACTGGACTGCCGATGGTCGTCGTTCTTCCACTCAGGTACCGAGCCCAATGTCTGCAGGGTCCGCATCAGGCTCTTCTTCCCAACCACCATGGACTGATCAGGGGATACATTCAGATAGTATAATCAAGTCGTTTAACTGAAATGTTGAAGACTGTCCGATATTGAGACTAGGCCTGAACAATTGATCAAAATAAATATAAAAATCACAACATGGACTGGTGTAACATCCACATTGCAGTAGGCGCAATATTTGTTAAAGAAAGAAAATACAATTTTGAATCAAGTATTGTGGGGCTGCAGAGATGTGCTGGCCTACAAACTGTGTTTTTAGAAAAATACCTTATATTTAATAATAAGGCAAAAATGCTAATCACAATCATATTGTACTGTAAATCAATTGCAACATCGGTCAAAATACTTTTGTACTGTTTTCCAAACAGTTCAGCCCTAATTAAGACAGTGTTATATTAGTCAATCAAATTTGTTTTAGTGTGTGTGTGTGTGTGTGTGTGTCCACACTTTGATCATGTATATATGTAGCCTACTGTCTCCCAAAGTAGCTGTTAATCATGGTAATAAAACAACAATTGGCTGTTGACTTGCCTTAATAGCATGTGTCTTTATGGTGTCATATACCACACCATTAGATGATATTGAAATATGTACAATAAGTATGGCTAGATTTAATGTGAATACAACTAGCAGCAGGCAAAGTTAAACGTTGAGCTGAATTTGAGTTTACCTTGACATTCGTGCTGATGTTATTAGTCTTCTGGGTGTTTCTGAGGACAGTCTTGCTCAGGACCTGGGCGTCTTGTTCGTCACTCCAGTCTTCATCCTCATTAAACATGGTACCAGGAGGACTGGAAGAAACACACACCCAAATGTGAAACACAGCTGGAGACGACTGAAACTCTGCCTGGGCCACTTCTTCTCTATCAACGCGCTAACTCTGCTAATTCAGTTACTCACCAGTTCATCTATGCGACATAAAAACGAGTTAATTTACTTGTCAGACGAGTTGAATCGTAGATTATGGTATTTGTATAAAAAAAATAATTGTAATAAACATGTAACTACATTTAATAACTGCATAAATGTCTGGTCAAAAGCAAAAGCCACGTTGGTTTCTCTCATGTGCGGAAAGGAAGCTAAACAGAACTACAGTCGCATGTTGATGACGCAAGCACACCAGCGATCTATGGGACATGAAGTTTTTCTGTGGTTTGTTGTTCGAAGCAACTACATTTTCTGTTATTCAGGATTTGTAAACTACCATATTTAACCATTTGTGTTTATAATAATAAAAAACATTCACAACAATAATGTTTTTGTAAGTAGTGCATTGTACAACTATTAAGTAGTTGAATTACAACCATCATCAATGTATAGATGGTGGCCAGGTTAACTCAGTTGGTGGAGCAGGCTCATTTGTGTACAGGGGTTCGCTCTCTACGCAGCGGCCGCGGGTTCGAATCCAACCTGTGGCCCTTTGATGCGTGTCATTCCCACTCTCTGTCCCCTTGCGTGTTTTCGTGTGTCCTATGGAAAATTAGGGCATAAAACGCCCGATAAAATAATCTTCATGAATGTGTGTTCTCAAGCTTGACTTTGCTTCAAGAAATTACATAAATGCTAATAATTAACATAGAGTTACTAAATAAAAAACAATGACACAGTGTATATTGACATAACTCTAATAGCAGCCTTACTAATATCATACTTTCAAATACATAATTGTTCCAACGCTCCCCTACTCTGACAAACACATTCCCACATAATAATAATGACTGTGGCTTTACATTATGTATTATGTATGGAAATGTTTGAACATTTCTCACATTAATGGAATTTTGAATTTACACTTTTATTTGTAGCGTTAACCGTATTTCTACACTGTTATATTGCTACTTTTGCAAGTAAAATATCAGTTTCTACCACTGCACATAACTGTGACCTAGGACTTGTTGATGCCTCTTAACTTAAAAGTCCATGACCTGAGGCCGTGATTTTTTTTTACTGCAGTTCTCTCCGCCGCCTGTAGGAGGCAGGAAGTTCTCCCTCTCCACTTGCCACTGAACGTTACCACGTACGTACGGCGGCGGTGAGGGTGTGGACGTCCCACAGCATTCAATCTACTGGAGACAACATAACGCTTCTAATAACTTCTAACCGCATTACAGCGCAACAGGCGAATATACCCGGTAAGTTTATCGTCTTGGAGGCTAATTTAGTATTGGTTTGGACTGTTTAAACCACCAATTTATATTGTTTAGTGTCTCAGTCAAGTCAGCGTCAAATGAGAGAAACGGAGACAGTCTGCGTCAGAATAACGTTAGTTGGTTAACGTTAGCTTGTTAGCCTGTGTCTCATTTTGCCAACCCGCGGATGCTAGCTAATGTGTAAAGCTAATTTAGTTTATTGTAGTTTGTTCGAGTGTAATAAAAGCAAACGGTGGTACTGACAGGGGCTGAAGGGATATCCAGCTAACTTAAATTAGCGTTTCCTCTGTTAGCTAGCTACATAGCAGTGCAGCTAGTCACACTGTTGCAAAGGCAGAAGATGGTTAACGGTCAACTCATCACTGTGACGCCAGATTTTTGCTATGTTTATGTTCACTAACGTTAGCTACATGAACAAATCCCACTAATTCACAGAGTCGACCTCAAAGGATTAAAGGCATGTTAAATTGCACCGCATTAAAGTCGTGTTATCATCTACTAACGTTATATCTTTTTGAGTTTGAGTGTTCTTATTAAAACATCAAGTTTGAAATGTAACGTTATTTCTTTATTCAAAATGATTGTGCATGCAAGTTAACAATTGTGATCCCAGCTGATTTTATGCCACCTTTTGTTAACCCTGTCACGATCTGTTGTCTTCAGTAATGTCTTGCAATTGTTTTTATGCTGTGTGATATATGAGGAAGTATTTTATTCACACTATATTATCTCCCTGTATGCATTGTGTTGAATAGAAATGTCCATCAGAAATGCAGGAAAGCTCAAGCTGGTATCTTCAGATTGCTTTTGTCTGATTAATGGCCCAAAACACAAATACGCTTTTGTATAATTTCACATAAGACCGAGAGAAGCAGCAAATCCTCAGAATTGAGTTGCATTCGTTCATTCTTGTCTGATAAATGGCTTAAACAACGTGTCCATTGTCAAAATAGTTGCAGATAATTTTCTGCCAATTAACTCCTGTCAGTGCCAAATAAAATAATAAGTACAGAAGTTGGCATGACACAGGATAAAGATGTTTATCTAGTATGGTGTCACAACCATGTTGTGAGTCACAATGCCCTAAACGTCACACCCAGCCAGGATTATGGGTGGATAAGATTACTCACCTCAAGGTGTCTTGGTTGCTTGGCTTTTTTCTTTTTAGGTTTAATAATAACTTAAACACATTTAATTTGCAAAGAAATTTTACAAAAAACAAAAGCAATCCAAAATAAAATCACATTTGTACAACAGGATCAAATGAGTGGGGTTATCATCTGGAATAGAGATTGAAATGTGTTAAGAAACCATCTTCCCCATTCATGTCCCCTCTTTTCTTAGGATTACTGTGACTGGGTGAGCGTCTCTGATTGTGTCCCTCATTGTCTCAGATGAGGGACTGATGCTGGCCAGGACCCTGCTGAACCCCTCGGGTCGCCTCTCTCATCTGTCCCAATTCACTTCTGCATCTACTCCCACGGGTGCACGTTAAGAGAAGGAGAATACACCAGCCAAAATGGATGATATATTCACACAGTGCCGTGAAGGCAATGCAGTGGCAGTTCGCTTATGGTTGGACAATACAGAGAATGACCTCAATCAAGGGTGAGTCCAGGTTTATTTATTACTGGATTTTTTTGTCAGGATGTTAGTGGTATCCAGAATTCACATATCACTTCTGTCTATGGCTACATGAACGTTTAGTCTTAGTCTTAGACTTCTCTTTATTTAGTTAGCTTAATCTATTTAAGGCAATATCAAAGTATTATACGCCCCTGAAGCACGACTGATAAACTCATATCCAGCAGGTGCTCACTTTCATTGAGGATGTGTTTTAACAGGGTGGGTAAAGGTATAAAAAAGGCACTTTTTGATGCAAGGCACTCATAGGGGCTCCTCTCTCCTGTATCTATATTTTTCAGCCAATTATTACTTTTGCAAAACTGTTCTTGATCTGCATGAAACTTGCCACAACATGAATCAGAATCTCAAGGATATTTCTGTTTCACTGCAGCGTCATTGCTTACTTTAAATGTTGCATTCTCCAACCCAATTTCTGGTGCAGGCTGATAGCCCGCCTTTTCAGTCCCTCGTGAGATTGTGGCCTGCGATTGAACTCATTTCCTTGTGGGCACATGTTGATGTCACAGCAGAGAAATTCAAAAGTCTGATGTTGGACAGGAAACCTGCTGTTACGGTAGATTTAGTCACAAGTTGCTGCAATTGAATTTAGGCCTTACAGAAATTTAATAAGAAGAGTGGACCAAATACTGCAGGCTTCTGTACGATTTGACATGTTTATTATACAAAATATCTGTCTGATAGTTACAGATCATCGGTCAGTCCTGAGCTGCTGCTGTATCCCCAGCTGACTGTAAAGAAAAAAACTTGGCAGAGCTTGCTAGGCAAGTAGTGATGGCCACTTGGAAAACTTCTTTTTGTGACCCCTCTGTCCTAGATTAAGACTACCGTTATTTGTTTTCAGAGCAAGCAAAGAGAGAATAAATTAATCAATTTAATTATGATGACTGTGTACCTTGGAACTGCTCTCGTGTTGTCTTTTTTTTTAAAGTACCTTTTAGTTTAAGTACTTTTTTATGGTAAGAAGGTTTAAGCAGTGAACACATTACTATGTTGGATTGTGTTTTACACCAACAATGATTTGCTTGCAAAGGACGTTGTTGCCAAGTTTCTTAAGTTTTAAATAAAACAGTAGTTGCCATTTTATTTTCTTTGATTACTTATGCAAAGTTAGTAATCTACTTACCTTCTAATCTCGTATGTAACAATAGCGAGAATGATTCATGTTTTTGTTTAAGAGGCAATAACATCCAGAAGTACTCTAGGTAGTCCAACTAAGTCATAATGTGGTAATAATAAGACATGATATGAAAACATTGGATTGTTGTTGTTTTTTTTTCCATCTGAGGGACTCAAATATTGACAATGTGTTTGCTTTGTTTTTACTTTTATTTTATTTATTTTTCCCATTGTTTATATGGTTTGATTGCATTAAGCCAATGTGGATCCATGTGTTCCCTACATGTGACTCCATTAGCTGATTGTATGTCAAGGTCTCTTTTCCGGTTGATATATCTCCACCAGTGATGGAAAGACGTTTTCCGTTGCCCTTTCATTTCTCGACAGAACTTCTAGTTCTCCCCTTCTTATATTTCAGCAAACTCCCTATATCTTCACCATCAGTTCCTCACTGTAAATTGTGCTGTTCTCCTTGATGACAGTGTGTTTACACTGATGTAACTCTCAGAGAGTAGTAGTGGAATGCTGAATCTCCTTACAAGGAATAACACACAGGCCTCGAGGGAACCATCTACCACCTACCAAAACTGAGAAAGAGAGGGGGGGGGAGACATTATTGTAGTAGGGCAGGACTGGAAGAGGTGTGTGTGTGTGTGTGTGGTGTGTGTGTGTGTGTGTGTGTGTGTGTGTGTGTGTGTGTGTGTGTGTGTGTGGTGTGTGTGTGTGTGTGTGTGTGTGTGTGTGTGTGTGTGTGTGTGTGTGTGTGTGTGTGTGTGTGGTGTGTGTGTGTGTGTGTGTGTGTGTGTGTGTGTGTGTGTGTGGTGGGTGGTGTGTGTGTGGTGTGTGTGTGTGTGTGTGGTGTGTGTGTGTGTGTGTGTGAACGCACATCGGCTTCCCCTCCTCCACTTATGTTTCCGGTATTCGTCTCCCAGTGGTATTAGATTGCTCCACTCATTGCACATCAACGGTTCATCCAAGTTTACATGAGTAAATTGCAAAGTTTGAAACAAATGATCCTTAATGGTTACAATATAGCCGTTCTCTTTGGCCTTCTCTAAATAGGTTTTACACTGCCTCTTTGCGTCAAAATTGTGACACCAAATTTGAATAAAGATTGTGACACTCCTAGACTTAATTATCAGAAAAATAACGATTATATGACCGTGAGATAACCAAAAGATGTTGTTTTAAAAAAGTAATATATATTTTTAAATTTGAGTGAAAGAGACACTTGTATTGTTGATTGCAATTGTTACTGAGACAGTTAATTGTACAGCAACATTTTGAATAGTTACAGCTCTAGTTACCGTAGATATGGTTGGAAATATCTAGCCCTCAGTGGCATAAATTCTGCTCTTCTTATGTTCAGCAATATGAAATGTTTCATGAGGTGACAGAACTAACAGTCAGTTTCTCCAATGTGAAAACATTGTCGCATTGTTGTTCTTTTCATTTGTTAGGTGTTTCTGTGAATTTAGTTTTCCCTCCTCTGAGGCTGGTTATATGCCCTGGTGGGGATGTCGGGGCAGAGACATGGAGGGCAGAGACAGGGGCTCTTCCTCTAGCCTTTCCCTCTGCCAAACTGAGCCCTGTTGGCAGGTGGAAGTGCCTGAAATAAATTACCGCAGCCAGTGTGGCGGGGGTGAGCAGGAAAAAACCCTGGCACTCCAGTGCCTTGGGGTTGTGGGGATGGAGCTAGCTTAAAGGGAAAATCTATCCTATAAAAAGGACCCATGAATAGAAATACACACAGAAACCAGAGGCCTAAGCCTTACTTGATGTGTAAGTAGTACATTTTCAGCAGTTGTATGTGGATTGAGGATTATCTTTTGTTATTATATAATAAATGATCTTCAGTCAACCAACACACTGAAACTGGTTATGGTATTATAATAGCCAGATAACATTGATAGAAAACAGTGAAAGGCATCAAATCCTCACATTGGAAAAGCTCGACCCATAGAGATAATGACTGCAGTTTTTGATTGATAAAAGACTTAAACTATTGATCAACTATCAAATTAGTTGCTGTTTGATTTTATGCCAATTGACTGACTAATGCCTTGACTACTAGTTTCAGCTCTAGTTATTTGCAAATAGTGAATTGAAGCTCATACAGATACAGATACAGTCATAGTAATATGTTTATGAGTGCCCTCTCACTTCTAAAGAAAAGAGACGTTCACTTCAGAACTCTTCCTTTTTTCCTAAACAGGCTCAAGATTAACACAAACTAATACAATCAGAGAAGTGAGTCTTTGGGGCGTTTTCTTCTCATTAACTTAGGCTAATTAGTTGTTAGGATTTTGGCCTTTTGGTCTGAGAGGAAATGGCACACCAGCAGATCTGGTGTGATTGCAGCAGGTCACTCAGATGCACAGATAGATATGTGTTGTGGGACTGAGAGGGGGTCTCTGTGGGGCTGTTGATGCTGGTTTGAGCAGAGCTCTGCAGAATGTGTGAATAAAGGCCAGGAAATTGATGCGGGGGGGCGGGGTGCATGAACAGGGTTCAGATTCCTGCAGATTCATAATACCCCCTCAGTTCTCGGATCACATTATTACGCTGTCCGCCTGCTCATAATTTCAGAGCAAGTGCATAACTTTACTAACTGGAGGATTGTGCTGTGTCTCGTCACAGACAATAAAGCCCACAAAGGAATATATAAGAAATGTATCATCAGTGCAGTCCAGCTGTTTCAGTAAAACTGAGAGGGAGAGGATGATCTGAATGAGAAGAATAGGGATTTTTGATGAGGGAGGCAACTTAGTATGAGAGGAGGTGACCACAGCCAGGCAGAGAGGGCAGAGAAAGGAAGAATGACACAATCACACACTGCAGCTGGAGTGTATGCGTGTGCAGCGCTGCTGGAGGAAATCTCACTTGGCCTTATAAGGACTGCAGCACTCAGCCTAGTGTTTTGTTTCTTTTCCTGACTGACTCTCTGTCACTCAGCGTTTTGTTTTTTTTCCTGATTGACTCTCTGCCACTCAGCTCTTACTGTTTCTTTATTTCTGTCTTTATTGCCATCAGATTGCCATCATGTGTCGCTGCCAGTGTCACTGAGACAAAGAGGAATGAGTTGCACCGGAGGCCTATTTGCTGTTGTTAGCCTGTTGCTGAGTTGCTTGAGCTTCCTTTTTCTGAGAAAAATTACAGAAGTACAAATGAACAAATAATTCCTCATTATGTTGCCTAAAACAACGTTAAAGCTGTAGTGTCAAATAAACAATCAGATGCCAGTTTAGGAGGTACAACTGGCTAAAACAAATGCAGTCTGCATCTCATACAATAACCCTGCAGTAAACCCTACCTTCCTACCTGTCCTGCAGTTATTTAAAGTACTGCGGTATTGCAGTACTGAAGGTTTTCATAAAATCTGTGTTGATAATGAATTCTCCTCCCTGGTTGTAGAGATGACCACGGCTTCAGCCCTCTCCACTGGGCATGCAGGGAGGGTCGCTCCAGCGTGGTGGACATGCTCATTATGAGAGGGGCTCGCATCAACGTCATGAATCGTGGAGACGACACGCCTCTGCACCTGGCCTCCAGCCACGGACACCGCGACATCGTGGGAAAGGTAGGGTTCATGTAAACATTGGAGCATGCACACAGCTATGCTGGGAAATGTTCCTACCTGCTTACTTTGGTGTCATCCTATAACTCCACTGTAAAACTCTTACTGATGATTATCAATATAGGAGCTACCTCCCTGCCATTGTAACCTGACCCACTCTCTCTGTGGTCCATTTGTCAGAATAAATTGTTAATGTTAAAATGTTAAACCAGCACTAATCTCTCCTTTGCACAACGGTGTTAAAATCTCACCAGCCAAAATGATGATGGGTCTCTTCAAGTTTGCTTCATAAATGCAGGATCTTATAAAACTTAAAATGATGTCACCTGAACAGCAGTTTTATACAAAGGTCTTGTCTGTTCTTGCAGTTCCACCATAAACAACTTTAAACTGAAGGAAGGCTTAGTAATTCTCAGTGTTGAGGATAATTGATCGTAATGCCGTAATTCAAAAACATAATCCATCAAAACATTTTAAGGACACCAATTGTCTTTGTGAATGAATAATGTATTGTAAATAAATACATTTTCTTCCTTAAAATACAGGGGGCATAAGTATGCACCCCCGTATGTTAAATTCCCATAGAGGCAGGCACATTTTAATTTTTAAAGGCCAGTTATTTCGTGGATCAGGATACTATGCATCCTAATAAAGTTCCCTTGGCCTTGGGAATTAAAATAGCCCCCCCCCCCCCCCACACACCATCACATACCCTTCACCATACATATAGATAGGCATGGGATAGTTTCCATAAGATCATCTCTCAATGCAAATTAAACCAGCTATTAGGTTAACTGAAACAAAACCATGCCAATCTCTAAGTATGGTGAAGGGTATGTGATGATGGGGGGGCTATTTTAATTATTCAAGCCACTGTAAATCCTGCTTACTACTACACTTCTTAACAAGCTATTTGTTGTATGAAATTCAAGGGAGAGTCAGTTTGCCCACTTGCTTATTTTTTTAAGATACCAAAAGGGGTACAACTATAGGACAAATACATCAGCTGCACGGCTGACTCTATTGCTGGTAGACAATTTATGGCCAATTTTTGATCTACCAACAAGGTCAAAATAGTTGACCATTTAAAAGCACAATTTGTGCACAGCAATACAGGGATCCATTCACTGATCCGGGTCTGTGCTGAACAAGCTCCTATGCAGCATAAATCACGTGCAGGATTCCTTTTTAGATGTCCTGTTTAAAGGCTTTGCGATCCACTGGTTTGCAAAATTATAATAGGTTTTGTTTAACAGCAGATCTTGTTGGTTAAATAGAAAAACACAAAGTGACCTGCCAGTCTATTGTATTTGTGTAAAGATATTAACTTTAGTCTCAGAAAAAAATCTCTTGTATCTAGCGTATCATACTCCATAAAGTGAGGCCTCTGCTCCAGGGTGTCTGATTTAGAATTGCTGCCAGACAGCTATTGAGTTCAACGTTAGGCATGTCTCAATACCTCTGGTATGTGTCCACTGGCAAGACGAACTTCCATGATTTTTGTTGGCAGCATTAACACTCATCCCTGTATACAGCCCAAGCACAGATATGAGCAGCCTTGCTTAGCATTTCATTCTGCTTCTCTTTCAGCTGATCCAGTGCAAAGCAGACACCAATGCAGCCAATGAACACGGGAACACACCACTGCATTATGCCTGCTTCTGGGGCCAAGACCAAGTGGCTGAGGTTTGTGCGCCCCCTGGTGGTATTAAAGCTGAGACTTATCTGTTTTTTATGTGTAATTCCCATCATGATAAACTATCAAACATGTCACTGACACCAATCTGTCCTTTAAACTCAGGACCTCGTGATGAATGGGGCTCAGGTGAGCATCTGTAACAAATATGGGGAAACTCCCCTGGACAAAGGCAAACCCCACCTGCGTGAACTCCTCAGAGGTATCCTGACTACCTACTCCAACAGGTTCAAATGCTTGTTTTGATAGTCTCAGTGTTCACTTTTCTCATTGCGGGCTTTCCCTTCATCATCCAGAAAAAGCAGAGAAAAGCGGACAGAACTTGACTAAGATTCCCTTCAAGGACACGTTCTGGAAAGGGACCACCAGAACTCGACCCCGTAAGTCCCACACACACACACATAAATCAGTTTATGAGCTGACCAGTTTCCATCAGTCGTTTTGCTTATAGTGCTGCAGGAAAGGGTGAAACTGCTCCTTGCTGACTTCCAAACCAATCTAAACGTGGTGTTTGAAATTTCCATTGCTTTTTTGTCTGTATAGACACACAAGTAATGGGGTTTTTGTCTGAACTCCATCTTGGTTTTTTTTTAGGCAATGGCACTTTGAACAAACATGCAGGCATTGACTACAAACAGCTCTCTCTCTTGGCTAAAGTAAATGAGAACCAGTCTGGAGAGGTACTTCTGATTTTATTCTAGCATTATTATTTATTATTATTTTATCATTCTGAATGGTCATGGTACATGTCATTCTTTCCAACTTTTCTATATCTAATTTTTGTCTGTAGCTGTGGCAAGGGCGCTGGCAAGGAAATGAGATTGTTGTTAAGGTGCTGAAAGTTCGTGACTGGACCACAAGGAAAAGTAGAGACTTCAATGAGGAATATCCCAAACTCAGGTTATTATTTAATCATACATTTTCTACAGCCTCTATGATCTATGCTGTTGTTGTTGTTGTTGTTGTCACTCATTTGTCTGTTTCCATTGTGTTGAGCCACACTTTATGTATTCTTTTTTGGGGGGTTTGCATCTAACACAAGCCGTCTGTTTTTGTCAAATCCTCTGTGGGTTTGCCTCTTTTTGTCTGTCTGTCTGTCTGTCTCTCTCCCCTGTCCCTCCCTTTTGGGCTCCATCCTAGGATATTTTCCCACCCGAATGTCCTACCCATGTTGGGAGCATGTCAGTCTCCTCCCGCCCCTCACCCCATCATCATCACACACTGGATGCCTTATGGCTCCCTCTACAACGTGCTGCATGAAGGCACCAGTGAGTACTTCTACTCCGGTCACAAAGTCCGTACTTGTCACCATTTTTGGTGGTTTGCAGGGATTTGTGATTTATTGCACTTTCGTATTTCTCATTAAGTTGCCCATCACTTTTTGTACTGTAGACATTTCACTGTCATCCTGTTATGTGTTGAAAGTAAGGGTGGCTGAAACCTGTTATTTGTCACTTATTGTGCTGTCAGACTTTGTGGTGGACCAGACGCAGGCAGTGAAGTTTGCCCTGGATATTGCTTGTGGAATGGCCTTCTTACACACACTTGAACCCCTGATCCCTCGCCACTATCTTAACAGCAAGAGTGTCGTGGTAAGATGAAGTTGTGGTTTCAGCATAGTATTGTGGGTCATACAAGTACAAACTGGATTTTAAAGGAATTGTGTTTCCTAAAAACACAGAAAACCGCAGAAAAGTGTTGTCTGTTACACTTTAAAGTGACATCTCAGTCAGTGTTCCTTGTTTCCACAGATAGATGAAGACATGACAGCCAGGATCAGCATGGCAGATGTCAAGTTCTCCTTCCAGTGTCCTGGCAGGATGTACTCGCCTGCATGGGTAGCCCCCGAGGGTAGGCATCACTCATACAGCACAGACCCAAAGTGACAGCTGAAGCATGAGCGTGAATGATGGATGCAGGAAACTCTAGACTGTCTCAGAACCAAATGTAATCTACAGCTGATTTCCCCTTGAGATACAGTAATATCAAGTCAAAAACATAAATTGGTTACAAAATGTGAATATAGCCAGGGAACATTTGCTGCAGTGATAGAAACGGTAATGGCAATCCACAGAAAAGCTTTTAAGTTCACAGAGCAGTGTATGGAGCATCATGCTGTTGACTGCATTAAAATTCAAGAGCTTTGTTGCCATAGAAACAGCCTCCCTACAGTCTATATATAGTGGGTAGTGAGCCATTAAATTGAGAGCACAGAAGGGATTATTATTGATAAAGCACACATGTACAGAGTTGGTAAGGTGAATCATTTTAACAGGCCTTATCTTTAGCAAGGATGTCTCTGTAACATTTAATCAGATGGAGAGAGTGTTTAACAAGTGAAGTGCATTGACTGTAGAGTTCTGCATTTCATTTCTGCTGTTGTGAAGTTCAGCTCTGCATGCTCTTCACTTGTTGCTCTCTGTGATTTGCAGCCCTGCAGAAGAAGCCAGAAGATATTAACCGTCGGTCAGCAGACATGTGGAGCTTTGCTATCCTGCTGTGGGAGCTGGTGACCAGAGAAGTGCCGTATGCTGACCTCTCCAACATGGAAATAGGCATGAAGGTCAGCAGAGCTATCTTTCGCTCATTAAATTACCTGCTGAGTAGCAGACGCTTGCAGGCAAAAACAAACCATTACTCATAGCTTTATTACATTCAAGAATATCTTTTCTACAGTACTGAACTTCTGTCTGTTGTGCTTCTCAGGTTGCCTTGGAGGGTTTGAGGCCCACCATCCCACCCGGCATTTCGCCCCACATTTGCAAGCTCATGAAGATATGCATGAACGAAGACCCAGCAAAGAGGCCTAAATTTGACATGATTGTGCCGATTCTGGAAAAAATGCAGGACAAGTGAAAACCCTCCCCTACCCTCCTGTATTGAACCGTTGAATTAGGGGATATCTCACCCTTGAATATCACTCTGGTATGGTGGTGTGGTGCTTACCAATATTGCCTTAAACTCTTACTCTACTGCTGCATTCAACGCCACTGTAGCTTCTGCTTCTGAGATGAACTCAGCAGCAGTCACTTGTTTTTAAGTTGTTGTTCTTCAATGTGATATGAAGTTTTTATTAGTGTCTTCATCTTTGTCACTGACTTGTTGAGGCTGTCTTTGCAAGAGCTTAACATTGACTGTTAATTTTCTGAACTGTTATCACGTGGACTGAGTACCATTGTCTTCAATCGTCTAGACTGAATAACCTGTGGACGTCAGCATGACAGTCTGCTGCGCTGCTTCAGTTGATTTAAGGCCTTATTTTTCTTATCTGGAGTGGGCTCTCTATTAAAAAGTCACCCTGAAAGAAAACTGCTCCTCTATACTGGTGGCTTTTAATCAAACAAATAACATATTAACTCAAAGCTTGTCTTGTGGGGGAAAACATAATGTTTGTTGTGTTGTGCAACAAACTGTATGCAACTGGGAAAGCATGACAAATGTCTGAAACCAAGCATTCAAACAACATGTAAGATTATGAATATGTTTATGAATGAGTGGTGCCTGTGAGAGTACTAAGCAGTATTGTATCTTTCAGCTTGTCGTAATGTTTAGAGCTTGACTTGAAAATGATGTAAAACTGGCCATAGAAACCTTATTTTTGGTGCGGCAAAAATGCCAGTGTTGATCATTTTAACTTTGGGAAAATTACTTTCAAAGTGAATTGCAAGGTTGTTGAATGTCTTGTTAATTGCAATGATGTAATGTAACTGAATTACTCAAATGTCTGACTGTAATCTAGTTTATTTTCGTTATTTTCCCTTCAAAATCTTAACGGTTGTATTATGTTAGCTGTACTTTTCAACAAAGAGTATAGTGTCCTTTTCAAGATGTCTAAAAAATCTTTGTGCTTAACTCAAGTGTTATTTTTATGTTGCATACTGGCATGCATCTATGTAATCTGCCAACAGAAGGTGACTTGGACATTGAGGGGCGGTGTAGACATTCTGCAAACTGTCATATTGTTTTCTCACTTGTTTTTATTGTTTTTGTCCTCGACATTGCGTCTGACTTTATATCAATCTCATGGGTTGTTTCTTCCACCTGCATCATCTATGTGCCTCCACCAGCTTGCTTTTTTGTGCAGAGTCACAGTTTGAAGCCAAAATCAAGAATGACTTATACAAATGTATGTATTTATATATAAGTATATTAAAATGAAAAAATACTGACAACTTGAATGTGTGAATTCATAGGAATGTGAAGCTTTGGGGTTATTTGGGCAAAGTGTAAGCTTTCCAAATGAATAATTTGATGATGTGAAACAGCATTGAAAAGCAACATCAATATCAGGCCAATGATGTTTTACCTGCTGAGACTTAACTCAACATAAAATAGTGCTTTTGGGAACCTGTTGTAGGGTTGAGTCTTTCAATATAACTAAATCATAGCAACATAAAAGGCATAGATGTTTTTTGGGGAAATATAAATATATTTTATTGCCAAAATATGGAATAACAATAATGGAATAGCTGAATTACTTTGAGTAAGGCTACAATTAGCTCCCTATGTCCTAAATTCAATTCAATTCAATTTTGTTTATAGTATCAATTCATAACAAGAGTTATCTCAAGACACTTTACAGATAGAGTAGGTCTAGACCACACTCCAGAATTTACAAGGACCCAACAGTTCTGGTAGTTTCCTCCAGAGCAAGCAACAGTGCGACAGTGGCGAGGAAAAACTTCCTTTTAGGCAGAAACCTCGGACAGACCCAGGCTCTTGGTAGGCGGCGTCTGACGGGCCGGTTGGGGTTAGTGGAAATAACAAAAATAGAAAAAATAGTAGTTTGTAGCAGTTCTTTGTAGTAGTTCATGGCATAGCAGGGCACTGTGCGGCATTACAAGGTACAGCAGGACGTAGCTGGGCACCGCAGAGTGTAGCAGATGAACCTGGCGCCGCAGAACGTGTAGCGGGACCATGGCGACAGCTGCTACCATGATTTTGGAGCATCCCTGATCCGAGAGAACATGCTGGGGAAAAAAGAACATAAGGACTCCGGGGAATGACTCCCCAGAGCTAGGTTAGTAACAAGCATTTCTGGGACATGGATGCACATAAATGAAAAAATAGGAAGATAGAGGAGAGAGGAACTCAGTGTGTCAAAGGAAGTCCCCAGCTGTCTAAAACTATTACAGGAAAACCAAGAGAGACAGGGTAAAGAGAGGAGCCTGGTCGGGCTAGAACTCTCCCCAACCGGATCGGGCTGTATGCCCAGTCTCCCTTTAGTTTTATTATATGCTTGATTATATGATAGATAAATCTGACAACTATGACGAGAAGCAGGTGGGCCGGGTTAGGCGGACGCTGCGACTCCTCACTCCCTAACAATATTCAATTTTATGCCCTAACTATAAGCTTTATCAAAGCATAACCAAGAGAGACAGGATAAAGAGAGGAGCCTGGTCAGGCTAGAACTCTCCCCAACCGGATCGGGCTGTATGCCAAGTCTCCCTTTATTTTTATTATATGCTTGATTATAAAGGGGACGAAGAGGTGTGTCAGTAATTTGATGGAAGAAATATTGAATATTTGTCAGCCTATGCTCAAAATTAAACAATCTAGTTAATTAAGAAGTAAATATCTTCTTTTCCACCTACATTTTTAGAAAGGTAATTAAAATGATCCCTGTAATCGATGAGGTTGAATTTAAACCACAATCAGTATTGTGTTTGTAGTTCTAATATTGAAATAGTAGAGCATCAGTTTTTTGTTTTTGCCAAATTTTAAATTTTAGTTCTAGTTGTTTAAGTTTTATAATATTGGCTTAATATTTCATACATAAATGTTTTAATTTCTTCTTTTGTATGTGTTAAGTATGTTTGTTATTAAATCAGTCATAAAGAAAGAATTCCAAACTAACTTTAAACATCATAGTTTTTGATGAATATATATATATATATATATATATATATATATATATATATATATATATAAATGTTAAATATTGTAAAATATTTTGGTTCCACTTTCTAATAACCCTTGAGAAAGAGTGTAGAATTAAACAAATGATATGAAGGTAAAATGTATCATTTCCGGCTGCCAGGTTGTGTAAAATCTCTATAGCTGCTGAGTCATAATCTATTGTTTTATACATATATAAGCAGTTAGTAAAAGTTTTGAAATGTAAATGAATAGTTAAAGCTAAAGGATTCTGGTCCCTGCCCTGCAGCTGTTTTCCAGAGGGTCCGATATTAAATGGTCCATTAAAGTTGGCTAAAAACTAAGCACGTGTCTTGCTGTTAAAAGATGAACACAAGCGGAAAGGATTTTCCACAACCTGTCTACCTAAAAGTTTTTCATTATTAATATTTACTTATCAATAAACCATTGGTAAACTTTTTTGTAACCATTATTAAAGCTGTTTTACACTTCATTAAAGGTCCCATGACCTGGTGCTCTTTGGATGCTTTTATATAGACCTTAGTGGTCCCCTAATACCATATCTGAAGTCTCTTTTCCAAAATTCAGCCTTGGTGCAGAATTACAGTCACTAGAGCCAGTCCCACAATGAGCTTTCCTTAGTATGTGCCATATCTGTGTCTGTAGCTTTTGACGAGGAGAGAGGGGGGGGCAAGGTTGAGGCTGGGGGTGCGGCCTTGAACAACTGCCACTTTGCTCATTTGAAAGCCATGATGTTTCTCTCATGGGTTCTCTTGGCAGGCAAAGCAGAGAAAGGGGAGGCTATCTTGCCCATTATGACCTCATAAGGGGCAAGTTCCAGATTGGCCACTCTGAGCTTTCATTTTCTCAAAGGCAGAGCAGGATACCCAGGGCTCGGTTTAGACCTATCACCATTTCTAGCCACTGGGGGGCCATAGGCAGGCTGGGGGAACGCGTATTAGCCTAATGTTAAAAAGAAACTCATAAAGTGAAATTTTCATGCCGTGGGACATTTAAGGGTGCTTTTTAAATAGTAGTAGTAGCCATATAAATAGGCTCAGGTTCATGTGGCCATTTGTTCCATGCAGTTGTGGAAGAAGTACTTAGAGCTTAAAAGTAGTAATACAGTGCCGAAACACTTTCACAAGTAAAAGTCCTGAATTCAAAATCTTATATAAGTAAAAGTAGCATCAACCTTTACTTAAAGTAGCCTATCAAAGTACTTATTATGCAGAATGGCCCATTTCCGAATATAAAGTACAATGGATTATAATTTGTGAGATTGTTTCACTTTAATGTTGGAGCTGGACCAGGTGTGGAGCTTATTTTACTTGCTTTATATTTCATAATATATAAGTTGATTCATTAATAATCTAGAAAGTAGTAATATAAGATGTAAAAAGTACAATAGTTCCCTCTGAAATGGAGTATAGAAGTATAAAGTAGTCTGCCATCAAATGGAAATACTCAAGTTACTCCGAACTTGAAGTAACGTTACTCTAGTAAATGTACTCTTTCCACCTCTTGTTTCATGCCTATGCAGTATCATACATTTTAGATATTGCTGTTGGCAAGAAAGATATAATATGCTTTATCGATTATGCTATAAATATGCAGCACCAGATGTCCAAACACAGTCTGAAAAAGTTGATTTTATTTCATGAAGTTCTCCTCCTGCTTTGTGCCAGAGTGGCACCAGAGGGCTCGGGCCGTGACGTTAATCCGTGACGCAGGTTCGCCCTCCATCACTAGTCAAGCCCACTGACAGAAAACACCACCTAGAAACGAAGTAAGCCCTCGCGATTGATGGAAATATGTAGCTAGCTCGCACAGTTCAGCATATTTCGAAAACAGGGGCTTTAGTGGAGCTGGTAAGTACAACATTTTAACATGAGGATGATAAATCACTGTCACCGCTTTGCTTCGATTTTCCTGTTTGTAAACGTTAGCTAGCTAACTGAGAAGCTAATATTAGCCTAGCCAAGATGACGACGGTCGTGATGGCGGATGGATTCCGTTATTTCCAGCTGTGGCGATGGCATCCGATTAATATCAGTGTATTTCAGTACGCAGTCTGCTTCTAAAACAGGATGTTAGTTAACAATCATCTGTCTGAATCTAAAACGATGCACTGAACTCAATTCCTTACGTCGTGTTGGCAAATGGAAAGTGCAGCTGCTGAAGCATGTTTCATATTCGCCAGCAAAATCCAACAGTGAAAGTAAATGCAGTAATGGCCAACCCAGAATAGACGTACACGAAACATACTTCCATCTCCAGATTGAAATGTTGCTAGCTAGTTGCTTTTACTGCCAATGTTTCTAGCTAACATTGTAGCTAGCTTCCAATGTTACTAGCTAGCGTTAGCACATTTTAGCGATTGACAAGGTTAATGCTTCTGAACCTATTAGTAGCAAGCAGCCACAATCTATTTTCTCAAACACTTTTGAGAAACTCTTTCTGAATCTCACCATTTTGTTTATTGCTTGCCTGTTTGCTAGCATGCTAACGGTAATGCTAAAACATCTCACCCTCTTCCTCCATCAGCGCAGTTAACGTACATGGAAAGTGAACATGGGTGGCCGTGATGATGAAGATATGCCTTATGTTGTGAACAAACAAAAACAAGATGAAGAGCTAAAAAACAAGCTGAATGACAGCAGTCACTGGTGCGACCAGGAGTCCACTGGAAACAATGCTAAGTGGGTGAAAGAAGGCCAGAACCAGCTGCGGAAAGTAACAGAGAACCAACAGGACCAGGACCATAACTGCAATATCAGCCAAAATGGGAACAAGGATGACTTCCCTCTCCAGAACAGCACTCAGGAAGAACAACAGGGAAACGAGGAGCACACCAAGTCTCCCAAAATAGTAATGACCCCTGGTCTTAGTCAGGAGGAGTCCAAGAACATCCTCAATGAGCCGCTACTTATCGACACTCTGGAGTCTACAGAAGAGAAAGATAAAGAGAGAGAAGAAGATGACAAAGATAAGGAAAAGACCTCAGAGGAGGAGGAGGAGGAGGAAGAAGAAGAACAAACATCAGGTGATACCAGCGGAGAGGTGGTGGCAGAAGAACAGAGTAATGTGGAGTCTCAGAGAGAGGGCAGTGTTGTGGGGAGAAATGCCTGCCTCCTGTTCTCCAACATGAATGGGACACCAAATGATGAAGAGTCCACCTGGCCTGCACTGTCTCAGGACAACCCAGCTGACAGCTCTCCAAATGGCAACAGAGGTAAATGGAAGGGCATGGAGTTGGAAGCCAAACATTTATGTCATAGTGCAACATGTGACATGCCTAAAAGAGCAGTGGGTGGGTGTCTGCTTGCACAGACAACAAGATGCATGGAAACAACATGCCATTACAGATGGAAAAAAAATGGTGTAAACTTTGGTATATGAGCTCTTATTAGTCTCAGTTATACACTGACAATCCAGTAGATGAATTGAAGATTGGATAACAGAGCAACACTTAACCCCAGTTTTAGCATTTATTAGTATATATAAATATTTAAAAGAGTTTGGATTGGATAACAGGGCAACACTTAACCCCAATGTTAGCATTTATTAGAATATATAAATATTTAAAAGAGTTTGGATTGGATAGCAGGGCAACACTTAACCCCAATTTTAGCAGCTATTAGTATATATAATAATTTAAAAGAGTTAAAACACACTATAATGTACTAAGTGTTATTATGAATGTACTTGGGAACTGTAATCCTCCTGTAGTGAAGCACCCATAAGTTGAGTCTGGTGAAAAACAAGGCTTAATGAATGGCAACAAAAAGAAATTTGGAATATTATCAACTATCAACTTGCCAGGAGGACTTATAATTTGCTGACTGTACATTACTAAAAATACTTTAGATGTTCTTATATCGGCTTATGAAATCATTATATGTGTTAGAAACCATTTATCAAATGTTCATATACTACTTCTAAGTGCTAACTAGGGTGAGCCAAAGTAAAGTGTTACCAATAAAAGCAGGCATGTTTGGAAGTTTCACTTTTTTTAAAAAAAAAATTTATACCGTACTTGTTGTGAAATAGTTGTATTCATAAATTGCACCCTTTTCTTTCAGTTTAAAGACTTTCAGTTGGTTTTGGACTGAAATACAAAACAATCTGTATCCATATTGTTTTTTTTAGTCATTAACTGCTCACAGAACAAATTAAAGCTAAATATCTAATGTTTTCCAACTAATATATAATCATTATAATAATCTTGTGGTTGAGGGGAGTGAAAGGCTTAAATCTATGCATTGGAGACAATTTCCATGGTCTGTTTTTGTGCAATGTAATTTGGAGAGTCAGGTCAGATATTTTGGTTGGTGATGTCAGTGCAGTCTCATTTTACCAGTATCAGTGTTCAGTAATATTATAGTAGCTAAATATAGTAAAAGTATAGTAATAATCTAATTGCATCAGTATTATACTACTATTTAGTATTGTTGTTAAAGTCAAAACACTCACGATGCATGCAATTAACAAGAGACAGCTGTGCTGTTGGTTGTTAAAGTGCTCATGTTATGCTTTTTGGCTTTCCTCCTTACCTTTATGGTGTTATATATCTTTTTTTGTGCGTGTAATAGGTTTACAAAGTGAAAAAGCCCAAAGTCCACCCCAAAGGGACTTAACATCTCCAACGGAGAACACAGTTCACCAACTGCTCCAAACAGCTCCGTTGTAGTCCAGCCTTTACTTCAGAGACGAACGTGTGTCACTTTGTAATGCTCGGCTAGCTGCTAGCGTGGCACGCCTTCATACTCTGCTTCTGACTGGCTAGTAGTCCTTGCCTAGGGACTGTCAGGGCACGCCCTCATACTCTGCTTCTGACTGGCTAGTAGTCCTTGCCTAGGGACTGTCAGGGCACGCCCTCATACTCTGCTTCTGACTGGCTAGTAGTCCTTACCTAGGTACTGTCAGGGCACGCCCTCATACTCTGCTTCTGCCTGGCTAGTAGTCCTTATCTAGGTACTGTCAGGGCACGCCCTCATACTCTGCTTCTGACTGAATAGTAGTCCTTGCCTAGGGACTGTCAGGGCACGCCCTCATACTCTGCTTCTGACTGGCTAGTAGTCCTTACCTAGGTACTGTCAGGGCACGCCCTCATACTCTGCTTCTGTCTGGCTAGTAGTCCTTATCTAGGTACTGTCAGGGCATGCCCTCATACTCTGCTTCTGACTGAATAGTAGTCTTTATCTTGATATTGTGCATGTGCGACTCACAACAAAGATGCAACAGAAGTGAGATGTCTCACTCTGTAGCTAAAGAGAGCTCAACACACATGATGAAAAGAGGAGCTGCAGCAATGTGCACTACAACTAAAATATGGTGTTTTAAAAAGCAAACAAACAAACATGTAAAGCTATTCTGGTACAACCTCAAAATACAATTATGAACCTGAAAATGAGCATAATATGGGCGCTTTAATTTATTAATTTATCTTATTGTCAGGTACTATATCTAGCCACTTTTAAGAATCAACTATTTTACTGCTGACTACATATTTTACAGAATCTTTGTTTTGTCCTTATGTTTTTTTTTTCTTGTGTTTTCTTTTTTTTTTTACCAGACACTAAACAATTTTCCGTTTGTGTGTTTCTCCTTTGCTCCCTGCCTTTCAGAGTCCTTTTGGGATTCCAGTGCCTTTGAGACCGACACAGACCTGCCTTCAGGATGGATGAGGGTGCGAGATACATCAGGCACATACTACTGGCACATCCCCACAGGCACCACCCAGTGGGAGCCTCCTTCACCCCTGGGTAAAGTTGGTGACTCCATGATGTCCTCGACTATGTCCCTGGAGACTACACCTTGTGAGGAGACTGAGGTAAGGCAACATTTTTGCTTGGATAAAGGCAAATGGCAGGTGAGTCTGTAGACACTAATATCTGTTTTTTTACATTTGCCAGGAATCCTGGGCTCACCTTTCCAGCACAGATGAAGGAGTTGGTGAAGGGGAACTGTGGAACGTAAGTTGTGGCAAAGTATAGTGATTTGGTGTACTTGAAGTACATGGAAGATGGGTTTGTACATCATTTCCCATTTTGGCTTTTGGATTGGCTTGTCTGTCAAGTTCACATAACTGAATAAGGGAACATTTCCATTGTTAATTGTTTTTCTTCTTGGCTGTGTCTTCAGGAGGAGGGAGAGGTTCCATCTGATCAAAGTCTGAAGGAGTTTGAAGGGGCCACTCTACGCTATGCATCTATCAACCTCAAGTGTGTACTGTTAAAGCGTTGTGATTAGTTAGTATTTAGTACAGGGGTCTTCAACAGGGGGTCCGCGGAGGTACTGCATGGGGGTCGCAAAAGTTTTGGTTGATTAGACTTTTTTTTTATATTCCCCCCCCCCTGCAATTTTTTCCACTAATTGAAATGTCTTTAAATACACATTAACATGAATTTAACACACTGTAGTAAACAGATAAATGGAGGCAGAAGATGTCTTTCAGTCATCAATGCACACATGGCACTGTAGGACCAGTTTGATATAACACAATTTTATACAATATATATAATTAGGGGGTCCCCGCTCCATCTCGCCATCAGTTTGGGGGTCCTTGGCCTGGAAAACGTTGAAGACCCCTGATTTAGTACATTGTCACCTGTTTTTATTCACTTTCTGTTGCTTATCCTCATCTCTCTCTCTCTCTCTCTCTCTCTCTCTCTCTCTCTCTCTCTCTCTCTCTCACATTGTAGTTACAATTGCTCCCAGTCTGAGGAAGAAGAGAAGCTTGCTCCACTCTGCACAGATTTAGAGACTAAGGTAAATCAGCGTTTTATGTGGGATCACTCCAATATGTTGACAGAGTCTCATTACCAGATTGAGGATGAAGAATAATGTCATAGCTGTTGAGGCAAAAGGCTGCCCTCAGAACTGGTTCTTGGGCACTGCACTGTTTGAGGCTGTAAACTGTTCTGGAACATTTAGGATTGATCATATACAAAGTGTGACATATTTCCACAGGGATTTATCCAATCCAATTTATTATTTTTTTGTGTTTTCAAAATTTTTTAAAAGGCTTAAGATTAATTGAACATATATTAGCAAATATAAATCCCCACTGCTTACTGGCCTCTTGTCAAGTCACTAAGGCCATTCAAAGATACAGCTAAGTTTCCTAAGGATTCATGTTTAAAGTGCCCATATTCTGCTCATTTTCAGGTTCATAACAGTATTTCGAGGTTGTACCAGAATAGGTTTGCAGGGTTTCATTTTCAAAAAACACCATATTTTTGTTGCACATTGCTGCAGATCCTCTTTGGCTACAGAGTGAGACATCTCACTTCTATTCTATCTTTGTTGGGAGTCGCACATGCTCAGTAGCTCGGTAAGATCACATCAGCTAGATAACTCTTTCTCCAGCTTTGGTCAGTCCAAGGCAGGGTTAGCTGGGAGACTTCTTCTAGACGAGGGCCACTTGTAAAATACCTGCAGAACAGGGACATGGACGTAGTTCTTTTGGAGATTATGGTGAACTAGTGTGTGTTGTAGCAGTGTTTTGCCATTGAGAACGAGCTAGCATGCTAGCACTAGCATGTGCTACGGTTAGCCGTCTCGGCTAGTGACGTAGAAAGCCGTGCAGATTTTAAACGGCTCACCCAGAGACTGAAGACAGAGGACATTCAGAAACCGTATCTCACTCAAAATAGCATGGGTAGTTTTTTTTTTTTTTCCAAGTTTGTGTGTGGAAGCACCAGAGACACAAAAAACACCCCAAATCCCCAAAAGGTGTTTTTTTTTTTCATAATATGGACACTTTAACATTAAAACATGATTTAAAAAATCATGCAAACAATTATTAGGCTATCTGAAAAGCTTATGTGTTCTATGTAAAAAAAGTTATGTATAAAGTCTTTAGGTCCTTGGCTTAAAACATGTTGAAGACCCCTGCTGTAGACCATCCAACACACCACCGATTTCCACCCTGTCCTAACTAAATTGTTCTTCACCTTCCCTGTGTTGTCCTGTATTGTACTAATGTGCTGCATATATTTGTACTGTCAGTGTTTTGCAGTGCGTTCCCTGGGCTGGGTAGAGATGTCGGAGGAGGACATGGTTCCCGGCAAGAGCAGTGTTGCTGTCAACAACTGCATCAGGCAGCTCTCTTATCACAAACACAACCTTCATGACACTGCCGGTATCTGGGGAGAGGTGAGGGGATTTTACGGATTCACACAGACAATGACACACGACAATTCCTGTTGTGTCCACTTTGATGTTAAAAACTGTAAATAAACCACACTCTAATATCTTTGAGCGTAGTTGTACTTGGTGATTATTGCTAACCAAAGTGATTGATTAATTTAATTCATCCATCGGGAAGGCCTGAATACATTTTCATGTTTATTTTAGCTGTTAAGACAAGTTTCCATGGCTAAAATTATATTGGAATTGTAGCAAACTGCCTCAAATCGTAACAGCTGAAAGTATACTAATGCATGCATAGATTTCTTACCTGTAGCTTTACAGCAGTTCACAAATGATTGTGATAGTTGAAATGTGTCTAAGTCAGGCTGCTGATACTAAGAATGTGTGTGTTGTGACAGGGTAAGGACATGCTGATGGTCCTGAAGAATGACACTATGAACTTGATCGACCCACTGGGCCAGACTCTGCTTCATGCTCAGCCCATTGGCAGCATCCGTGTTTGGGGTGTTGGCAGAGACAACGGCAGGTCAGTGCCCACACTACAAGATCAACATGAAGATGGCAGAACCACACATGATTTGTACTCACTACCTTCTTACATTTGCTTTAAACAACCCATGCTTTACAAAGCTTTGTTTAATCATTTAGTTATGATTGTACTGTTTTGAATAACGGGAGGGAGGAAGGGGGGAAAAAAATCCCTTTTTGTTCATGTTCTACTTCACATTTTTAATTTGTGTGGATGTGCTCAGTGAAAACATAATCACAGTAGATCTGTTAACAATTAACTAAATTGTCAGAATTTTCACGAAATAGATGCATTATGGCTAATTTACACCTTAAGTTAAATTCAATTTTAGCTTCAGGCAATGCTTGTCAAATGGGACAGGCTGCCTTTTTTCTCACACATTTGAATGTTCTGCCATTATCCTGTTGCATTAAATGGTTGACTCCCGTTTAAAAAAAAAAAAAAAAAATGTACCGCCTCTAAGGCTTGCCATTCCTACAGAAATGTGCCATGACAAGCACATTGCACTCTGTGTGCTTTAATTGTACGCTGCTGCCCTCTGCTGGATGGTTCAGAGCATTGTTGACAAAGATAACTGACTGTTTCTGCCTGCTTCCTGGCTCACTGTGTTCTAACAATGGTGTTTTTTCTTTCATGCTGCATTTTCCATCATTTACAGGGAAAGGTAACGAATACTAAGACTTTATAAAATTATAGTTTTGTGCTGTTGTGTATGTGTGTGCGCTTTATGTGTTTATTTGTTCAAACTCACACTGCTATGCTGTATTCATCCTTTATGTAAATGTGGCCTTTTCCATTTGATTTCACCTGCAGGGATTTTGCTTATGTGGCCCGAGACAACCTGACTCAAGTTCTGAAGTGTCATGTTTTCCGCTGTGACTCGCCTGCCAAGAACATAGCCACCAGCTTACATGAGATGTGTTCAAAGGTCAGCCATAATTGGATTTACGTTTTTTTTTTTTTCTTCCCATTATGAATTCCATGCAGTATTTTGAGTTTATAATCAACCATGACATTCTTACTTGTAAATTCACATATTTCCTTCCTCTTTATTTGACTCTAGATAATGATGGAGAGAAAGGCGACCAAGCCAGGGGTGAGCAGGCTCAGCTCTGACCCGGGTAACCCTGTGGCCATCCCCATTGAAGGTAAAGCAGAGTACCTTCAGGGACTTTCACACTTTAAATATCCTTATAACTGTGGAAACGGATCACTTAAATCTCTCTTCTTTCTCAACAGAGTTTCCTGCTCCGAAAAATGAACCCTTCCAGCGCTTCCAAGTTTATTACCTTGGTTGTGAGGCAGTGGCCAAGCCAGTTGGTAAGAAAACCCTTTCAAATATATAATGGTCTATGTCATTTCTTTGGCTGGTTGTGCCTTGAAACCTTAAGCATTCTTTTTTGTTTCCTGATTGTACTTATGACTTTGGTAAAGTTAATGTATTGCATAATGTGCTTGTGTGTTTCTCATTTTTCCAGGTATGGATATAATCAATGACACGCTTGAGGCAGCAATTAATGGCAAAGATAAATATGCCTGGACTCCTGTCTCAGTGAATATTGCACCAGCCACCCTCACAATACTTTCAAAACAGGTAACGGACAGCACACTCAACATCAGGAGTGTTACAACTCTCCAAATCCTCCATTCTAATATATGTTCCATTCTAAGGTCACGATTTGATTAAAATCTTGATTTTCACATTATTAGTTTTTTTAAGCAAAGGTTGCAATGGAATTTTTAGACTAGACATTTATGCAATACATCTGACCTTTGTTTGCGATTTACTGCACTACTTTGTCAAATTTTAAAACATTTATTAACAACACAAATTATAATGTTACAATAACTTATAGTCAATTGGACATAAACTTGCCATCTAGTTTCGGTCTCAGAAGATGACAGTCAAGTTCATAAATAAACAAACAAAACCAATAAAACATGTCCGTAGTCTTCTCTGAACAATTAACAAACTATTTCCTAACAGTTGAACATATACCACACAGATAACTACTTTTTATCCCCTGAGAATGAGGACTGTATTTTTCAAAGTACCCGTCATTATTTTACTGTCATTTCTTTTTCCATCACCCAGACTGAGGAGGTGCTGTCAGAGTGCAGGGTGCGTTTCCTGTCTTTCATGGGTGTGGGACGGGACGTCCACGCCTTTGCTTTCATCATGGCGGAGGGTCCCGGAGATTACACCTGTCACATGTTTTGGTGCGAACCCAACGCAGCGAGTCTGAGCGAGGCTGTGCAGGCGGCCTGCATGGTGAGTTGTAAACAAATACATGGGATGAGAACGGTACAGGTGGAGAGAGGTAGAGATGAGGTGCAGACGTAAATGACTTACACATTATTACATCATAAGCTTTAATTCTGGCAAGTCCCAAAGTTGAGACTAATTTGGCATAAATGTCAATCATCGTCGTCGTTAATAGGCCAGTGTTTTGAGTGTCTAGTGTCTGTAATACACCACTCATGCTGCGTGTGTTTTCTTTTCATAGCTTCGTTACCAGAAATGTTTGGATGCACGTCCGCCCAGCCTGTCCTCCTGCCTGCCCACACCCCCTGCTGACTCTGTGGCTCGACGGGTCAAGAAGGGGGTGCAGAGTCTGCTGGGCAGCTTTAAGAGCTACAGGTCTGGCTCCCAATCCCCTTGAGTTTGAGTGAAGATGATCCACAGTCCATTACACACAAGGTCCATCACCACACCCCCTTCTCTGTCACTTCTCCCTCTCGCATCCTTCTGCCACAGTCTCGCCTTACGATCGTTTCACTTGTCTAGTCCCTAGTCTAGTGTGTGGAGTAGTTTGTTGGGGGGGAGGGAGATTGTGTGTGAAAAGATTGCATTTATTTCTTCTTTTTTTGGGGGGTTGTTACTTTATACAACAATTTTAAACTTCCATCTCTAAACAGGTGAAACCCAGGCATCTGTCTCTCTTTTCTTTGCTGGGATTCTTTCTGTGAGTCTTAACTATTTTTGTGTTTTAACAGAAACAATGCTATGAATGTCGGATATGGATGTCATATATAATTACATGCAGATGCTAGAATTTGCTTGAAAAGGAGGTTGCTAGATTCTCTCACAGAAATGGTCTTGTTTCCTTTTCGTCCTCGGTGCAATTATCATCCTTAACGCTCCCAGCGTTTCTCTAAGATCATGTAACACAGTGGTTGTCAGTTGGTGTCACGTATCCTAACATTGACTTTCTAAAACCTCATTGCACCACTCTTTCCACCACCTTTTTTAGATTGTAGAACAAGCGCTGTATGGCGCCACAGTAGTGTGCCAGCTAGTTATATGTCCTTGTCCCTCCCAAACAATGTATTTTAGTCTTCCAAAGAACTGTATGGTCATCTGCCACATAGTGAGCAACCACTGATTTGAGTGTAGTGTGTTCCTCATACATTCTGCATGGACATTTGCAAGTTCAGTGCTAGTGTGCAATAATCAGATGTTCCTGTATGGTGTGGTGATACGACGGCTGCCTTTGTGATTTCTTTGTTCACTTTAATGAGAGTCTGGCTAGATTGGGTGCGAGGCTATTGGAACAACAGAGCCATGTTAAAAATCATTATCTTGTAATAGAAATAATAGTAATAAAAAAAATAAAAAAAACTAACTCTGGGTTTTCACACAGCCGTTTACCGCCAACAACTACTGAATAGTACTGTAGAAACTCACCACAAGCTGCATGTTTGGATAGCTTAGAGTTCTTGCTGCTTGCAGCAGTTTAGTGCTTAAGACCCATCGGTGTATCCTGTAAATTCTTTCTCCGTGTTTCTGTATGGTAAGAGGAGGCTGGAGTTGATGTGTTGTTTCGTGTATCATAGGCATGTCACTCTAGTTAGTGTCCGTGTTTTTCATGAGCTAGCAGTAGAAAGTTTTGCTTCCTGTCAGTTCCTTCAGACTGAAAAGATGAGAGCAGCTTGATGTTTTACAGTGTGTGTGTGTGTACTGTATGTGGGGGAAACCTAGAGACGATTTCTAATGTGGTTTTCATTTGTATTTTTTCCCTTTGCCACACTTTGACACGTGTGGGTTCACGCTCCAGTTAATGTATGTTTTTATCATTTCTACACATGACAATATACACCATTAAGATGATATTCACAGTAGTTGGTTAGATTTACTTTTGATAAAGAAAACACTAATTAGCCAAGTTGTATTTTATCTTTGTGTCTGTCAGTGATCAATACTGTATGTAGCACAATAGTAATAGTCATCTTTAATGTTAAAGATACAGTTTGTAAGATTATTTGGTCATTTCAACTAGGGCTGGGCGATGTAGAGAAAATCAGATATCACGTTATCCTTGACCAAATACCTCAATGCCGATGTTGCAACGATGTATGGTTGAGTATTGGTGCTTTAACAAAATGTTATTTATACTTATAAATCAGAGATTTTAGATAAATAATCACCAGAAATGATTTAATGACTTAGTTGAGTAAAGGTAAATAATCAACTAGAACAATCTGGTTAAGTTAAAAAATGACACCACTTTACTGTAATGCAGCCTGTAATATATTATATTTCAATATTACGATATCCAAAATCTAAGATGATATCCAGTCTCATATCGCGATATCCATACATCGATATATCGCCCAGCCCTAATTTCAACCTCCACAGGGCTTTTGTTTGGCCACGTTGAGATATTGATAACTTTCTACTAGATATCCTCAGGCGCTCGATTTAAAAAAAAAAAAGAAAGAAAAAAAAAAGGTCAACAAGTAAGAACTAAATTACAACACATATTGTGAAAAGGAATGTATAGACATGCATAACAAATATAACTTTGAATAAAAGTCCAAAAATACATCTATGAAACAGTGATTTCTCAATAAACAAACGTGTCCACTATATCGCACTGATATTACAGTGAGACTGTCTGTGGTAAATGTTTAACCATAACCATTGATCTATGGTCTAAAATAAAGCCATTTTTAAAAATAATTTTAAGTCATTCACTTGCGATCTGCATTGAATTGTTCACAACCTTTAATCATTCTAGATGTTTTGTATTTGATATTATTTTTACGTTTAGAGGAAGGCTGAAATCAGAAGTGTCCTCAAAAGAGTGCTAGATAAGTTTAGTACTTGTAGAAAATATAGCCACAGAATACAAAATCCATATTCTAAACCTATGGATCTTAAAGGAGTGCTATTTGAGAAGAAGGGTGACGCTGTTGTCTGACCTCACCCATTTCTGAAACTGGCCTTTTTCCAACCTGACATTCATTTATTCCTGTTAGACGTTAACGTCTTAGAAGTTATTACTAACACTAAAACTCTTACCAACTGCTTCTTTATGTGTGTAATATATAACACTAATGACAATATGACTGCATTGACTCATATTACTGCCATGTCACTCATGTGTCACTTGGAGTTATTTTCTTTTTTTTAAGTTTGCTGTGTCCAGTCAGTGGCAACACTAAAGCCAGATGAGTTCAAAAACAGCAGATTAATTTATTTCTGTTCATGTAAATTAGGTGTATAAAATGTATGTATATAAAAGTCACTGCACAATAAATGTGAACATATCATAACTGTTTTTCTTGTGGTCTTTTAATATCCTCGCCTGTAAAGTGGAAAGTTTCCAGCCATTTCCAAAAACCTTAAAAAGTGTATATACTGTAAAACGTCACGTTGAGTCTTCTGAAAAATGTTAAAGCTGTTAAATCAGCTGAGAGGTCGGCATTTCCCAGCATGCCCTGGGTCCGCCTGCTTCTAGCAGTCGGTGAAAAGCAACTGCGCTGCCTGCGTCTCAGAACCGCAGCAGCCTCGATCTCGTGAGGTTATCGTTGCCCACGTGTGCATGACGTCAGAGCAATTAGGGATCAAGTCGGACACAAATCTAACCAGCATGCAATGGGCGGCGATCGATTCTGCGCAGACCGGACTCATCTCGAACCAGCCTATTGGTTTCTATCAATTGCTTTATCTGACATTCCATTAAAATGCAAAAGAAGCCGCACACAACCTGCCTGGCTCTTTTTGCCTATGCATTAAAGCTGCTGACACTGGTCTTACCATATGAACTGACAGAGCAGCCACACAGAGCATGATCCCGTCACCTGTTCAGTTCATATCAGCACTGTCGTGTTGCCCCCCCCCCCCCCCCTACACCCTCCTCCCCCTGGGGAGTGTAAAAGGATGGGCAGGGCTGGTTATTGTTTCCTAAGAGATGGCTTTTGGAGATGAAAGCTGCACATCAAGTGGAATCCACAGTTGCCGCAGACTGCTAGTAATTGGCTCCAATGTAACCACACCGATATCAGGACTGCCAGCGTGCCACCGGGATCCTGGAGAAGCACGACAGATCAAGCCTCGGGCTATAATCGCTTCCTTTTGAAGAGATAGACCGAGACCTAGTGTGTCCTAGCTGACATATTGACTTTAGTTTGAATAGATGAAATGTATCCAAGTCCACTGCCCTAGCGTGTGTGTGTGTGTGCGTGTGCGTGTGCGTGTGCGTGTGCGTGCGTGCGTGCGTGCGTGCGTGCGTGCGTGCGTGCGTGTGTGCGTGCGTGCGTGCGTGCGTGCGTGCGTGCGTGCTTATCTTTTAATAAACATGGGCCATTGAATAGTCAAAGACAGAACATGTATCACCAAAGCTAAAGTTATAATTAATAACAATTCTATTAACTAAAAATACACTACATATTGCACCTTCTGCCATCATATTAAATACAGTAATACAAAAGAAATGAAAAAGCCACTGAAAATAGGACATTTCTGTGAACAATCGGATATGTAACATTATTCCAGTACCTTATGAATAAACAGTAAATATATTAATAAAAAGAGGAATAAAATACAACATTCAACTAAATACATTTCATTAGTAGCAGTGTGTTGCCTAAAATGTGCAATCAAAACAGTCAGTATTGTTACTAAAAAAGAAAATAAAAAAAGCCTACTGTTGATGAACACTCTTATCCCACAATGCAATGCAATGCACAAAGAACCGGAGGAACCGCTCTCAGGTGGAAACTAATTGTTGATGGTGATGAAACAAGTCCCAGGGACACCTGAGGAGACTGAAGACATTTTGATGTTGGTTTAACAGACAGGCGCATTGTAAAGCTGCGGTTTTCAGTAAGTAAGTTGATTTCTTAAATACTTACTGCAGAAACAATATTCTACTATGAAGTATAGCTTAAAGTATGTAGGCCTACTGTATGTAGTATGGAGTTGGGACACAGCTTTAGTCTTGGTTGAATCTGTCTTTATGATCCATTAATGCATCGGGGTTTTATGGCTTTGTTACCTCTGTTTAGGGTCCTTTTGGGGCTGTGGGTTTGTTTGTGCTGTGTTATACTCCACTTTTAATATTTGTACCGAGTTTCTAACATTCTGCCCAACTCATTTACATCAATAGGAGAAGACAAACGCTTCAGCAAAAAGGGAAGATTACCAACTTCATAAAGGTAGACTGTTGTTATAGACTGTATTTGTAGGTGTACTTAAAGCGCCCATATTATGCTCATTTTCAGGTTCATAATTGTATTTTGCAGTTGTACCAGAATAGTTTACATGGTTACATTTTCAAAAAACATATTTTGTTGTACCGCACATTGCTGCAGATCCTGTTTTCCCCTTGTGTGTTTAGGTCTCTGTTTTATCTACAGAGTGAGACATCTCACTTCTATACTATCTTTGCACATGCTCAGTAGCTAGGTAAGATCACATCAGCTAGATAACTCTTTCTCCAGCTTTGGTCAGTACAAGGCAGGATTAGCTGGGAGACTTCTTCTAGACAAGGGGCACTTGTAGAATCCCTGCAGAACAGGGACATGGAAGTAGTTCTTTTGGAGATTATGGTGAACTAGTGTGTTTTGTAGCAGTGTGTTGCCATTGAGAACGAGCTAGCATGCTAGCGCTAGCATGTGCTATGGTTAGATAGATAGATAGATAGATAGATAGATGTTTATTGATCCCAAGAAAAATGGGAAATTCCTGTGTTACAGCAGCAAAATCAGTCACAAAGCACAAAATATAAATATAAATGAAATACTAGGAAAAATATACATACATACAATATACATGAAATAATAATACGAATAAGTAAAAAGAACAAATATTTGAATATGTACAGGGTGGGGGAACAGCCCACGTCTCGGCTAATGACGTAGAAAGCCGTGCAGAGTTTGAACAGCTCACCCGGAGCCTGAAGGCAGAGGACATTCAGAAACCGGATCTCACTCAAAACAGCATGGATAGTTTTTTTCCTCGTTTGTATGTGTGTGGAAGCACCAGAGACACAAAGTTACAACCCAAATCCCAGAAAAAAAAACACTTTAAATCTGCATCGGTTCTGTGTTGATTGTAACTTTGCTTTCATTTAAAGGGGAGCTACTCCTTTCAGTTCTTACGTCCTATAATTGTAAACACATCACTTGTGTCATTTACTCCAGACCTTCCTCTCTGGTGGTGGCAGACTTTGGTTGCGGGGACTGTAAAATAGCGCGAAGCGTGAAGAACAAAGTGCACAGCTTCGACCTGGCAGCTGCTTGCGAGCTGGTCACAGATCCCAGAAAGCACTTTAATATCCTGCAACTGAGTTTATATACTGTGTAATCTAATTCGTTCTTTGACTGTTTATTCCTTATACAAACGCATACAATGGTTGTGTACAGTCTTGTATACATGGATTATGAATGTGCGGTGGTGGCATGTTTACAGGCACAAATGCCCTGAATCCCTTTGTCTCCTCTGTATTCAGATGCGTGCTGTTGTGTTGCAGTGTGTGCCTGTGTGTCTCTGAAGACAGATTTATGCACTCCGCTTTTGCCGGTTGTCAATCACAATTTACATAGGTCGGCCCATGGAGAAACTAATTACAGTTATAATTATTCCTATAGCCTAATTATGCATATGGCATTTGTTAAATGGAGATTTATTTTGAGTAATGAATGTGTAGTCTTGTGGAACATTGCTTTTCCTCTCGGTGTGGAGGAGAGGACTTGTGTCTCCTCTGCTGGGCTCAATCTAATCACCAATCTCAGGCGTGCTAAAAGAGCTCCGTCTCCAAGCTGGTATCAAGGTCTGAGAGAGATGATGGGAATCCCTGTAGGGCACGGGCTTTTCTGACTGATTCATATTGCAACAATACACCTCTTTGAACATGGATTCTCATATCCTCTGCAGCCTCTATTTCAACACTCCTTACCCGTTACGGTTTCTGCTGCTTTTTTTTTTGTTTGTTTTGTTTGTTTTGCCCACTTCTGCAGAGATCTGAGCTTCTTGGTAATCAGAAACGACACAACTCAGCGCTGAGCTTTGGTCAGGACCACAGCAAATCAAAGGCAGCCACAGGACGTGTGTGAAGGCACCGAGTTGGATCGACTACAGAGGAGAGGATAATACTTTTTATGCTACCCAAAAAACACTTCCTGCCTCCACAGTCCTATAACATCCATAATCATATGGGACACCTAAAAAAAACAAACATGAAATGACAGGTGATAGAGAAAAATAACAAACGATACTAGACACAAATGTAGGTACAATCTCTATTAACGCCCAAGCAATTCATTTAGGGATTAAGCGGTCTAATCTCAAAATGTTCAGTAATTCATTCCCCCCCAAATAACTCAGTGATTGCTTTGCCAGTGGGAGCAGCCAGCAGCCCACTGGTGTCTGCATAATCATTTCTCCAGTGGTCCTCCAGCCATTCCTGCAGCTCAGGGACAGCTAAGTAGCAGCTCAGTGCCTACAGCCATCTGAGAGCCGCCACTGTCTTTACTGACTCTGCTGTCCTGTAGCAATGTTCCCCTAAACCATAACTTAGACCAGGGGTCTTCAATGTGGACCCCTTAACTGAGACAGAAACAGAGCATGACCAGGGACCCCCTACTACATATATTGTATAAAATGAAGCTGCATATAAAATCAGGCCTAAAATAATGTGTAGGACAGCCTGAAGCCTTTATATATTTTTTTAGTGCATAGAATACCAAGCCATCAAAATTTTAATTGTTTGCATGATTTTCTAAATCATGTTTTAACGTTAAACATACATGTAGCACAGTGAATGCTTAGGATGAACTGTGGGTGGTTACCTTAGTGATTCTCTTCTTAAAGGCCAGCAAGCCTTATAGGCTGATTTATATTAGCTAATAATATCATAAACATCATAAACTTGAATTTTACGACTTTTATATTCACTTTTAAAGCAGTGCACAGTGAGAGCATTAAATTACCAAAATAGAAAGATGTATGTATCATCTGATGGAGTGAGAATACCAGAGTGTAGAAATACTCAATTGCAGGTCAAAGTCCTGAATTCCCAAACTTACGTAAGTAAAAGTACAGAACCGGGGTGTGCCAGAATACAAGAGTTTTGGAAGGAGGTTATTCATATGATCTCAACAATCTTGTATGTAAATATTCCATAATATACCTTTTTTATTTCATTTACACCCATTGGATCTTTCTGATATGTGTGTATATTACTACTTGCTCCTCTGACCTGGAAAAAAGTGACAAGCCAAATATTGATTGAAAAAATGCTTTGAAAGAAAAGTTCTTATGTAGAAATCTTGAACCATTTACCATTTATACACTGGCAAAAGTAAGTATTATATATAGATCTCAGATTATTTGATACTAATCCATTAATATGTAGCTGGTAGAACAGTGACAAAATGTGTACCTCTAAACTGTAGCTCAGTTTAGAGCAGAAAGTACATGTGGGTGCAACCTTGGTTTCCTGGTTACCTTCTACTTTTGGAGGTTGTCCTAATGTCCAAATGTCCTAAAAGAATCTAGAGAATGTGTGTGTGTTGGGATGCTGCATGTTCCGAGTAAACAATGCTGACTCTACCTTTCTTTTTGTCTCAGTTTTTGGATAAAAAAAACTTTTTCTTACGTTTTTATCCCTTTTCTTCAACACTTTTGATGCTTTTTTAAAAAAAACTTTTTTGATGTTTTTAACACTATGAAACACCAATTATTAGTTTTATAGTTATCTTTGGAATTTATGGTCAATAAACCTCATTAATAGGAATTTATTCCTAATATATAATGTTTGAGTTAGAAAAGCAGAAATTAGGAATTATTTAGACTAAAATTAAAGGAATGGATGTTGATGGATAATCACAGACTGGAATATGTCAACTTTTACTCAATACTATTTGTAACCACTTCAATTTTTTTTTCCAAATGCTATACAATTGAATAACACACCCCAAAAATAATGAAAGTAGAGATTTGTACTTGCCAAAGAGCGTTGTGTGGAATCACTCATGTTATTTTGGGAAGTTGAAAAGAACAATGATTTAGGAAAACGGGTCAATTTGACCCGAGGACAACATGAGGGTTAAATTGAATTCTTTAGAGAAAAGAGATGCATTGTGGGGGATCTTCCCACCAGTTACCTCTACATTCATCTTTTTAGAGTTTGTCATAGACCTGTTTGCAATGAAAATACCTATGAGTCTACCACCAACAAGTCCTTTTGTTCCAAGACAAATCTACTTCTCTGGTGCCCCGTGGCCCCTCCCTCTCTCCTCCAATCAGCCATTTCTATTAACATTTGTCAAATTCCATGATAAAGTGGTTGCTATGACGAATAGTAACCGTTGTGCTGGAAATGAATGGTCTTTATATTTGGTGCAATGCCATGTCACTGCAATCTTTAATCATTAAACTGGAGATGACACACAGTCAATTCATATTCATACTGGGTGATGATTGGGATTTGCCCAGCTGTAATGTTCTCTGATTGGAGTTAGTGGGAAATGACATGTCTCATTATAAATAAGGCTGAAACACTCCAACAGTGTTACAGAGGTTGTTACTAGGGGTGGGGAAAAATATCGCTACAGCATACAGTAGTATCGCGATATTTTCCGTAGCAATACTGTATTAATACACAGGCGCCAAGTATGGATCTTTTATTATATACAGTATGTGTTATTCAGTTTGTCTGCTTGACAATCCCATTTTGCAGCATTAAAATTGAAGTGAGATAAACAAACAGAGAAATGTATCTTTTTAGATAAAACAGATGTTGACAAAGTTTCCTTTTGGGGACATCATTTGAAAATGGGCAAAATTTTAAGTTGGGGAAAAAAGGTAAGAAATTGCAATATATCGCAGAATATAAAATTTCTGCTTTGTTTCCTCATTACCATCTCCAATGATTCCTTTAAATGTAGTTCAACATTTTGGGAAATGTGCTTATTTGCCAGACCTCCAGAGTGCAGTGTCAGTGATGGAGTATGGTCTGGCTACACCACCTCTCTATTCTGGGATGGGGGGGCAAGGGCTCTGGCTTGTATGTATTTCTTTATACCAATCATCATGGGTGACGTTAAGCCCCGATAGTGACGATAGTGAGAGGGGAGGGACATCTGGTGCTAGTAGGTGGATTTGGTCACCTTGGGACAGCCCGGTTAGAGGCCCCCCCCCCCGTTTACAGTTTTTAAGCCATGCTATGATGACCTGCTGGCTGTAGTTTTACACTAAACCGACAGTTACGAGAGAGGTACCAAAAGTCCGTCTTACAGGTGTTAAGGTCATAGGTGTAATTTACATACTTAAAAAAAAAAACCTCCAACAACTATTAACATTTCTTTTACATAAATAAAGACATTTGCACTATAAATTGATGCAGAAAAAGTGACCAGAATGCAGAAAATGAAGTGTTTGACAGGCTAAAACATTTTAAAGTGGAAATCTATTGAACCCAAAGTTACGCCCTTGATTAAGGTGAATATGGAGCATAACTATAACAAGTCTATCTAAGAAGACAACAAGTTCTCTCCACAGACCCCACCAATCTGATGGCCCAAACCCTCCCAAGCCATTCTGCAACAAATTGCATCGTTACTTTGCAAATTTGTTCAAGCAATCAACTCAATCTCACTTGGGGTACCAATCTGACAACAGGAATGATTAGAATCCTGGGCGGCTCGCCTCTTGTCACTTGGGACCGAGATGAGAGCGGAATTACAATGAAGCCTGAAATTGCGTGCTATTGTTACCTCCCTGTGTTCCTTTCCTCTTTCTCCATCCATCCTTTTCCACACGCCCACGTCTGTCTCCTCTATTCTATCCTTCGGAGATGGGGTAACAAGGTGTGACTGTTTGAGACAAAGCCAAAGGGCGATTGTCTAGAATGGGAGACTAGAAATAGCTCCTGTCCCATCTTCTATTACATCGCAGAACTGCCCCCTCCAGAGGGCAGAAACCCCTGATTTGGGAGATGAAATATGCAAAGCTTGTGTGAAAATGCGATGGAGGATTAGAAATCAGCCTTTAAGGTAGTATTGCTGGACAGGAACTGCTTTAAAAGAGGAATGAATACTTCATCATAACATGTCTTAGCAAGGAATTTCGGCAAGAGAGACGGCTTAGTTGAGTTCCCTGGGTTTGGACAAAAATACATTAAAATGACCTTAGGAAGTATGGTGAAATGCAAAGGGCAGAGGCAGGCGGCTCTCAACTTGCTTTATATTTATCAGTTTCTGCTCACATGTTGCCTTCGAGAGAAGGGGCGGGGGGTGGAATGACCTGACGGGAGCTAAGGGGAGGAGAAGCAGGCTGTTGATTCTCATTTCACCATTCCCATCTCCCAGCAGGATTGTCTGAGACATAGATAAATACTGCCAGCACTGCGATTTATAAGCTGTGCAGCAGACACAATTTCACCCATTACCTGACTGACTCCAAAGTCCAACACGCTTGAGTCCCCTGCATACAGAGTGCTGTGATTTCAGCTGCTTTTGCCATTCTTGTGTCATTTGCCTTTCCTCTAACCCTCTCTTGTCAACACCACAGGGGGACAAGGGAACTCTCTCACCCTGAATACCTATCGTGATGTGCTTTTGTTGCCAGTCTGGCCAAATCTTTTATTTGTTGTGAATGTGTGTGTAATCTTAGGGCCGCGCTTATTTGTGTGACTTTGACTATCCAATCACTGCCAAAGGGTCTGAAAGTCGGTCCTACAAACGTATGCGTTTTAACATTAGCCAGTACTTTTTCAGTCTTCTTGTTTTTTTTGGGATTATATTGTGGGCATTTTAGACCTTTTTATTTGACAGGACAGATGAAGACATGAAAGGGGAGAGAGAAGAGGAATGACATACAGCCAAGGGCCGCAGGCTGGAGTCAAAACCCGTGCCCACTGCGTTGAGTAAACTTCCATATATGCTCTACCAACTGAGCTATCTGGGCGCCCATTTTTCACTCTTCAAAGTGCAATTGCGAATGGTCACGCTCATATTTTAAGTCCAATTGCATGTCATCTGGAAGTAATCTGACCAAATTCTACAGTACAAATAAGCACTGTAATGGGATAGGGATGAGAAGGAAAAAGTCATGCCGATCCAAAATTATTTTCTTCCTAAGAACAGACAGACAGGGATGTGAACCAGATCTAAAAAAATATTTAAATTTAAATTTAACAGCATTAGCGCTGAAAACAATCTAATCCTCATAAAATGTATGTCCTCAGAAACTCCATGTGTTCTTCATAATGGAGTTAAAAGACCCAAACTACAAAAAGCTGTTATGTTATCTCTCGGGATAACTCATCCCACAGATAGTTTTATCTGGCCATGTTGTGAGGTATGTCTCTGAGATATCTGCTGCAACCCCAATAAAATGGAGGTGAATAAAAACATAAGTTAGGCAAACTGGCCCTTTTAATATGGAGATCATGCCATGTTTCACTTCTGCCATTTGTACAACATCTCACTATGGACAAGATTAGGACGTGATGAAGCCTCTATGGATTACACTTCTAAATGCTTCTATTTTCAACTGGGATTCTGAACAGATTGGTCATGGTTGACTCTTTTTAAATGCACATGCTTATGTTTTCTGTTTTTAAAATCACTAAAGAGAAAGGCATACAACAACCTGGGACTGTGACAGTAGCCAGTCTCATATGTCTTTTTCCTCTGTGCCCATTGACCTCCATTGTTGTCCAGAAACTATTAAAAACCTTTCGATGGGCTGCGCTGTTGCATTGGGTGACATGTTCCTTAATAATGATGAACATGGGCTATGTAGTTTATTTTTTAGTCTTTCCCACATGTAGAATAGAATACAGTACATCGTCCTGCTGCTTTTTTTTCACAAAAGCACTACATGTGTATTCATCCGCTGCTTAAAATAGTCCCCTCTGTGCTTTGTTAACTCCTGTTTGCAGTAACATTTGCTAAAATAAAACACTACAGTGGCCAGCTGTTTTAGGAATATACATGCCAGTATATGTTTGTGACAGACTTTCCAAAGATTTGCGTCTTCATTAGGAGTGCCATGACAGACATGGTATGGATGATGAAAAGTACTGACAACACACTAATAGATTTCTTTCAATTAGATTTGTTACTATAAGAAATATATATATGTATATGTATGTATATATATGTGTATATATATATATATGTATGTGTGTATATGTATGTATATAGTGACCCTAGCTTTATCCTTTGGTCACTGCTTGCGTAGTTGTAAATAGAGATCTTCCGATACTGTGCTGGTATCGGTATCAGGAAGTACTGGAGTTTATGCACCGATCTGATACCACGTAATAAAGCCCTAAAGAAAATCTACGTTAAAATAGTTTTATTTATGTTCTTTTTCTGTTATAACTGACTGTCAAACTAGCTAATAAAAGAAAGTTCTGTGGTGTTCATTGTTTGTCTGTTCATGTTTTACAAAGAGTTTTAACTTGAGTCAGACAAAGATGGAAATCACAGCCATACAGGGATAGTAGTATACAGCTGTTAAAACATAATAAAATATATGACACACTGGTATCAAATCAGTACCCGGTATCGGCCAATACACAAGTTCAGGAATCAGGATCGGTATCGGGAAGCAAAAAATAGTATCGGACCTTCTCTAGTTGTAAATTTAAATCAAACGCAATGGCCTATTAGTGACTTCTTTAAATAAGCATGTTAACTTCCATTTGTCCAGCTTAGCAGTAACAGTTTTATTATTGCTCAAAATAAAATAGCAGAGCCAAAATAAACATTATCCTTCATATAAATCCTTTTCGGTGAAGTACTTTTGACGTGTACTTTAACAATGGATGACTGTTACATCATATTAATTATGTAAAAAGGATTTAGAGACAATGTTTGACATTCAATCTCTGGTACCTAGCAGCAAACTGGCTCTTTTCTGAACTTGAGGCGATTTTATTTCCACTGCTATTAAATACCACAGGCTTTCCTTCCCATTCTCATTCAAAGTCAAATTACGCCTTCAAGGCCTGCCAGTAATATGGGTTAATTGTTCTGGATGGCTGGATAACTTCCAAGCAGTTCATCCAATTTCCATTTAAATTGAGCTATCGGAGCGTGACATGGGCAACGCTCGGCTTGGCAGCGTTGCAGACAGGCGACACCGGCACACCGCTGGCAGGGATGCACAGAAACCTGTTTACAGGTCATACTGGAGACACTCAAGTGGCTCGCAACAAATGACATGCAAGCACACACCTTGCTGGTTCTCTCAATAGGGCTTTAAGATGGAGGAGAGGAAAAAACCTTGTATAGTCAAACCGGTCAAATGTACACGCATTGCTTCATTGTCAGTCTCCTGTGGGCTGTGGTTTGTTGTGACCCGACAACTTTAGAGGAGAACATGGCACTCCTAATTTTTTTCTTTACCTTCTGCTCTGGTGATTATTTGCCTTTGTAGCAGGGGTCTTCTACATTTTTTAAGCTAAGGATCCCTTAACTGAGAGAGATGGATCAGGGACCCCCTACTACATATTGTCTAAATTGAAGTTGCAAACTGGTACTACAATAATATGTAGGGTGGCCTAAAGCCTTTATAGATACCTTTTTATGGTGCATAGAACACTAACTAAACTATTAAAATAATAATTGTTGGATGATTTTATAAATCCTCTCTTAATAACACCCCTAATTCCAGAAAAAGGGATTTTTCTTTCATAATATGGGCACTTTAAGTTAACATTAGAACGTGTGCTTGCTTGCCTCTGCTGCTCATTCATTTTGTCCCCTCGAAAGACCAGGAACTTCAATTTTTACACTCAATGAAATCTTGGTGGAAAGTCTTCAGTTATTCAAGTAATTAATCGGGAGAGCCTCTGCTCTGCTGCTCACATCTACATCGCCAAACCGGAAGTCCGTGGATGGCTACCTCAGAGAATTCCTTACCTATAGGCCAGTAAGGCTATCATTTATGTTGTTTTTTAAAGAAATTTTTCTTATTTTATTCTAAAAAAACCACATAATTAATTAATTCAACGACAATTTGGTGCGAGAACTCCCTAGGGCCATGGTTCTTAAAGGAACACACTGACTTACTGGGACTTTAGCTTATTTACCGTTACCCCCAGAGTTAGACAAGTCGATACATACCCTTCTCATCTCCGTGCGTGCTGTAACTCTGTCTGACGTCCCAAGCATTGGCTTAGCCTAGCACAGATGCTGCAGGTAACTGGTTCCAACTAGCCTACTGCTCCCAATAAGTGACAAAATAACACCAGCATGTTCCTATTTATACGTTGTGATTTGTATAGTCACAGGTGTACAAATAACAAGGTCACATGAGACACAGCCATCTTCTAACCACATACTAACTGGGAACTATATTCTCAGAAAGGCAAAGCACTGGTACTTCTGCTACTTGGGCGGAGTGATTTGCTCGCAGCACCTGAGAAGCCTGGTCACTGAGCAGAGAGTTCGCCTGGAGTTTGATCAGAGTTAGAGTTAGCTAAGCTAATGCTGGGGGCGTCTGACGGAGTTACAGCACGCACGGAGATGAGAAGGGTATTTATCGACTTGTCTAACTCTGGGGGTAACGGAGAATAAACTAAAGTCCCAATAAGTCGGCATGTTCCTTTAACCTTTGTCACGTCAAGGACCCTTAAACTGAGACATATTAGACCACGAAATCCCATAATATAAGATTTTGTCCCAGGGTCCACCACCCGATAGGAACCCATGATCAATATAGTGATACATTCTGCCATTGTGTTACTTATGGATGGATTTATAGTGAAAAAAAATGATTCCCCTTTTCGCTGGGGACCTACTGAACCCCGTCAAGAACCCCTGGGGGTCCCTGGACTCCACTGTGAGAACCACTGCCCTAAGGGTCTCGGACCCCCGTTGAAGATTTCTGCTTTAGAGTAAGAGCTGCACTCCTCTTTCTCCTCCTCTGTTTAGCTCTTAAAAATGTTGGTACCAAGATGCTATTTTGTTTGTCGTTGCCATTGCAGCGTTCAACATTTCTTAAACCATTGGACAGGTTCATCAGCCCGCCCCGCTGTTTTTAATTTGAGCTGTTGATTTAAGGCTTCCGTTTTCTTCTTTCTTATAACATATGGACTCTAATGAGCCCTGATTGTTTCCTCCCACTGCTATTGTCATACATGTCTTTGTTTAGTTTTTTAATCTGCATATAAAATCAAGGGGGTGCATTTTATTTCAACAACGTGAATACATCATCTGTCATCATATGAGTCATGCTTATGTTTCCCCAACAAAACAAACTTACTTTAGAATATAAGAGTCAGAATTCATGAAATGACATCAAATACACCACAGGACTCTTTTGTTGCTTCACTTTTACTCTTTTGTTGGCCCCTTTCATCCTTGCTCATTTTCAAAAATGGTGTGGGGTCTCAAATCCCAAATTTAACCCTTCACTTTCAGATGTTTCAACACTGCAATTAATGTATAGAAAGGGCTATCTGTAACATTTTCTTCATAGACAAAGAAATAAGATGAACAGTAGAGGGTGACAATGCATCATTATATTGGATGCAAATCTGCAGTTAAACCATTAAAGAAGTAATAAGTGGTGTTCCGTGCAGTAGAGAAGTTATTGGAGCTCTTTTTGGAGAGCCACTCTAAACTGAAGTCGACTCCAAAACAAGAAAGGAGGAAGAAGTGGGTCTCATGTGGATTCTCAAGTGTAACAACTGGATGATGATCTGTGCAGAGGGGGGTGCTGAGAAACACACACACACACACACACTACCCTTTAAACAGCAATGTCTAGCTTCAGTTTGTGACTCTCATTAACAAAACAATCGAGTCGTGCTAAGCATTTGGTTTTCTACTTTTCTTACTGAGGCTAATTTTCAAAACTGGATGAAAAAATGAGTGAAACCATCTGATCAAAAAATATTCTATCTGTTGCACAATGAACAATTATATTTAACCTTTTCTAATTAGCACATTTTTTCTTAAAGGTCTTTAAGGTTCTTAAAGCAATAGACATTCAAGTGGAAAAGGCAGTTTTAAACAGATGTGTTTTGAGTTGTGACTTGAAATGGGGGAATGAATCAATGTTTCTAAGTTGGGGTGGTAATGAGTTCCAGAGACGGGGAGCAGAGCGGCTGAATGCTCTGCTCGCCATGGTGGTGAGACGGGCGGAGGGGACAGAGAGGTGTATGGCGAGCGGGTGGGAGTGGGAGGCTGGAGAAGATCAGACATATATACATGTGGGGCGAGGTTGTGGATGGCCTTGAAGGCTAATAGGAGGACTTTGAATTGGATATGGAACTGGACCGGGAGCCAGTGGAGCTGTTGGAGGACAGGAGTGATGTGGTGGATGGAGGGGGTTTGAGTTGTGATGCGGGCAGCTGAATTCTGGACCAAGTGAAGTTTATGGAGGGATTTGTGAGCGAGTATGTGCCATTTCTGAGTCTGTAGCTTTTGAGGAGGAGAGAGGAGAGAGGGGCTGGGGGTGTGGCCTTGACCAACTGCTTGTTTGAAAGCCATGATGTCTCTTTTTTCATGGGTGGGCCAAATTCTCTGGGTGGGCAAAGCAGAGAAAGGGGAAGTAACCTTGCCCCTTATGACCTCATAAGGAGAAAGATTCCAGATCGGCCCATCTGAGCTTTCATTTTCTCAAAGGCAGAGCAGGATACCCAGGGCTCGGTTTACACCTATGACCATTTCTAGCCACTGGGGGGCCATAGGCAGGCTGGGGGAACTCATATTAATGTTAAAAAGTGACATTTTCATGCCATGGGACCTTTAATCCAACAAAGATGGTAGCCATAAATTACATACATCAGGCCAATTACAAAAGCTGGTCAGTCTGATGTCATGTCACCTGAGCTCATTACTTTTCATGAGCTCGCCCAGTTGCGCTGGGTAAAAGATACTGATAACCAGGCTCTCATTGGCTAACTGTTAGCCAAACAGAATTGAGCAGCTTAGCTCGTTGAATATCAATGAGAACTGGCAAAAATCGAGTCTTCCTGCAAGCTTTCTGTACCACGCTAGAATGGCTTGAAACACGGTAACCGAGGCATTCTATCCACAAAAAATATTACAGAGTCCATGGTATAACTTCAGACATTACCACAAAGGAATGAAATATGGGTGGCAGGACACCTTTAACTCGGTCTCTTTCAAATTTTATCCCATGAAAAACAGGGTTCAACGTTGGACTGAAAAAGTTCCACAAATACTAGTGTCCCTCTTTGTCCCACTGCCAAGCTTTGTGACTTCAATGTAATGGTAATACATGAAAGGCAAAATCTGTGGCTATGTCTAACGCAGCCTCCACACATCAGTCAGCCCCTGTGCTCTGTGGATCAGCTTGAATGGCTTGCATCAGTCATACCCCCAAAAGCCAATCCAGCCAAACTTCTCATAAAATTCACACCATTCTGTATCATCGATTTGTTCCCTTTTAGAAATGGGCCCCTTGTCACACGTATTGTTTCTAGATTGAAAAGGTGTTGGCCAACATCTGCTGTAAATCATAAACCTCCATTAACCAGAGAGGGATCCATTCTGCCACCAGGCATCAGCTCCCTCTGTCTCCTTGTTCTGGGTCGAACCATTGTCTTGGTTTTTATTTTTGCAACCTTAGCAGGCCAGACCCTCCATCACTGTCTCCGCCATCAGAACGACGACTCTCTCTCTTGGGTTTGTGAACAACGATGATGTTGGGTACATTATTAAAACGTTTAACCAAGTGCAGAGGCAGCGTGACCCCACAGGCTCACACCATCAGTCAGGTCAGGATGAGAAAATGGAGGTCACATAACACACAAACACTAAATGACACTATAGGAGGGAAAGGTCAAACACACTTAGGCTCATGTTTGACTTAGTTCATCTCTGTATGGTCGCCTTTATCTGAGTTCATTTAGTTCACCCAAACCAAATAAAAACATATGTTGTCACTTACCCCATAGTGGTATGGCCTATCTATGTGTTCTTAGCTGAGGTTCTGAGCTATCTGTCTCTGAGACATTTTGGTTTTGTGGTTACTAACATTTTTCTAAAATAACAGCATATCAGACTTTATCAGGAATAGAATGATAAAGTATATGACTTATTTCCATTGTTGTCCCTGGTGTGTACACTCAAGAAAGAAATGAGCATTCACTGTCTGACATTAAGATATATTAGAAACTAAGAACTAAAGCCCAAAAAACAAGTTTTTCCCTCAAAAAATCACATAAGATAAGGATTGTGTGACATATTAATCAAGATGCAAGTCTCAATCGAAAGGAGCCAGTTGAGGTGGTTCGGGCATCTGGTAAGGATGCCCTCTGGGCGCCTCCTTAGGGAGGTATTCCAGGCACGTCCAGCTGGGAGGAGGCCTCGGGGAAGACCCAGTACTAGGTGGAGGGATTATATCTCCAACCTGGCCTGGGAACGCCACGGGATCCCCCAGTCGGAGCTGGTTAAGGGGGCTCGGGAAAGGGAAGCTTGGGGTCCCCCGCTGGAGTTGCTGCCCCCTCGACCCGATACTTGATAAGCAGACAAAGATGGATGGCTGGAAATATCAATGAATTAATGATTGAAGCATGACCGTTTTTAGGAAATTCTATCTAACAGGCATTAAACTAAAACAACCTTAAAAGAATAGTTTATTTGCTCCCCGGTAAAGTGTGTGTGATTTGCTTCTGGTTGTTGCCTTATACTGCACAGACATTAGAGTTGTATCAATAATCTCATCAAACTTTCCCGCAAAAAGCGCATTTCCCGAAATGTTTAACTATTCCTTTAAAATTAAACCCATCTGCATTGCTCTATCATTAGCAGTAAGCCCTTTTTTTGATTGATTTTGGTGAACTGACCCTTTTAAATAAAATTGCATTTCGGTTCAGAGAGGAGAGTGGGAATGAGAGAAATAATGAAATGTCTGTTCCATTTGTTGTGGTAAACATACTTTTGTTATTGTGTGGAAATACCCCATAAATAAATCAGACACAAATGTAAAAGCAAATGTTTTGTATCTTCTACACACTATAATGAATAATTTGTCCACGGCTCAGCCTGTGAAAGGCTGATTCTGAACCAGACTCGGGTCTCCCACATTAGTAGTTCCCCTTGCACTGCCCTTGACTTGAACGCAGTGAGCCCGAGGCGCTGGGCTGGGCTGGGCTGGGCTGGGCTCCCCCCCAGGCTCCCCTCCCCCAAGGACACTCTGCAGGTTGCCTGCCTGTCAGCCTGCAAAAAAACCATGTCCAGATACTTCTATTGTTCTGTGCTCTGATCTTCACACAGGTTGCTAAAACAAAGCCCTCTTATTAATATTTATAGCCTCTCTGATGGGACGGGATCAATGGAGAGAGGAGAAAGAAGAGAGAGTGTGCTTGAATAATCATCATCCATCTACTTCCAACCCTCTCTCGCTCTCTTCTCTCCATCTCTCTGAAGTAGATGTGATGCTTTAAAGAGGAATCCAGTGTGTGAGCAGGAGATGGAAATTTGATGAGATAGGAGAGAGAGAGAGAGAGAAATGGCTGTGTTTGTGTTTGCACATATTTATTTTTGCTTCCGTGTCTTGCTGGCTGCCACCGTTTTTATATTGAATTTTATTTACACCAGTTTTTCTTTACATTAATAGCTTAATGCAGCAGCACGGCACACACTGCATCCCCATTTGCCTTCATGAATACGAGTATATCCCTCTGTACTGACATATGTTTAAAGCCTAGCAGCAGTTTCTGTTGACTTTCCTTTGCCTTTATTGCTTCTCTTTTCCCAGCTGAAGATGTGTGGGAGTCAACTGCACTGGTGTCTTCATTGGCAGGCCCAGCATGGTGGATCTCAAGATGAAAAGTCTGACAGCCTAAGACAGTCTGCTCTGCGTCTTCAGTGGGTGGGCACGCTGCCCAGTGCTCAGTAAGCAAATTAGGTGGGCAGTATGCCCCTCCTGACTGACAGAGGCCCTGCTGAACGGGCTTTAGCTGCCCAAGGAGAAGGTTATTAATCAGATGTGTTTGCTTCCTCTTGCTTTTCCTGCAGAGGAGGAGGAGGGGAGACCTGGCTTGGTGATGAATGCCCTCACTTCTACACGTTTCAAAAGTACAGTTTATCCATGAGGAATGGAACAGCTTGTACATGGGCTGAGGGGAAATTGCCTTTTCCTTTGACCTGCAGCCACGGGTGAGGAAGTGAATGGAAAGCGATATGAGAGTGTCTGCCCTCTGCAGTGATGAATACGGTGTAAATTAGAAGAAGAGGCCTTTCAATCTCCAGCGCTCTGGCTTTTCCCATTCTTGCTGCTTTAAATTGTTTTCTGTCTTTTGCTCCACAGCCCATTCCTGCATTGCTCATTTTTTTTCTTAATCTCTCTTTCCTTTTCTTTTTTGTCTTCCATTTATATATCTTTTCCCCCGCCCCCACCGCCACCCCCTCCACGCTGCAGCAGGGTTCTGTGGATGTGCGGGTTGACAGGTTGAGCTCTGGGAGGTCGAGAGGGCAAGGGCAGCATTTGCAGATTGCGGGACAGAAAGCTGAGACAGCACGGCCTTCAGCGGGAACGCAGCGTGCAGCAGGAATCGCCAGGCCATGCAGAGTCACAGAGAACCAAGTCCTTGAGCCGTGAGGGAAGAAATGAACAGAAATCCATAGAGTCTGGACGTGGGCTGGCTCGCAGGCCCCGGTGCCCCGCACATTTGTGCACTCATTGGCATATGGTGTTTTTCTCAAAATGGATTAGACAAAACCCCTCATGAATTATTGTGTAAGCCCAGGATATTACAGCACACCACTGAGAGATCAACAAATTAGTGCTTTTATCATGTCTGCCTTTAATTGCTATTCATGAATGCAGGATTTCATATGCAACAAAAGGTTTGGTGCAATGTTAAACATTAAAATTTGGATTTTTAATACAATTATCCTGTGTGTGTGTATGTGGGGGGGATTAATTTAAGTTTATGAAATCCATAATCTCCTGTTTTTTCCTGGTGTGTGTGTGTGTGTGTGTGAGATGTGGTGATGCTATCTTTTATCATGGGAATCACGCGTCATTGGTGCAAATGTTTTGCCAATGTCAAGTGTTACCTAGAGAAGTTTCATTTTAATACATCCAAATTGACAATTCAACTTCTAAACTTCTACTTCCTATGTAGAAATAGCCCATTAATGCATCATGGAGAAACAAAAAACACTTACAATAAAATATTTGTTTTAGGGAACACACAGTATAATAATAATAAAAATCTCGCTATAGTCAGGTTTTAACCGTTTTGAGCCAGATTGTTGCCAGTAGAGCTGGATGTCATGGAAGAGTGGTTTATCGTTGATTGGAGGTTTTTTTTCCCTTCTAGAAGGATGGGAAGGATGGACATTTTTCTTTTTATCTGTGTAAAACCCTTGCATCTGGCTGCTTCTCCCTCTCAGTCTACAATCTGGGGGGTTGCATCAGTTCCTTGTCCTTTTTGCTATAAAAATAAAGTGAGATACATATTTTTTGACTGCACTTATTTTTCATCTTCATTTTTCTTCATTCTTCATTTTTCTTCTGGCACTGGTATTCGTCAACAAAGACAACTAAACATAGCGTCTAGACACGAGACTACTTAGAATTATGAGCTCTAACCCAACAGTTATGATGATATAGTTATAGATAGAAGATAGTTTTCTTTTGAATGTTGTTTAATTGTGACTGTGTTCCTTTAAAGTCATATTTAAGGGAAATTCCAGCTCAAATGGTTGAACATTATTAGTTTGGATGTTTTTGTCAGATATTTTATTTTAAATGTTATTAATTTTTTACAGTGAATCACAGTCATATCTGGGGCACGCTCAATCTCTAAACGGTGTGCACCGTTTTGCTACATGTTTCCTAGTAAAGGTTTAAAGCTGTGTGCAATGGCTTTGAGTTATGTTTCCTCTCATTTGGTGGGTGTGTCTCTCATTTATTGTCTATGTCACAGGTGATACCTATAGACATGGACCAACAGATTGCGTTGTTCTGGACGGAGACCAGTGAAGGATATTAGAAGCACTTTTTTCCGGTGAGTGCTGAGCGTTACTGCGCAGCCTCCAACTGAGCTTGACGACGTAGATGTGACGAGATCAACGTGTCTGAAAGTTGTAAGTCTTCTGGTAGCTGTGCCAAGAGAAATCTCAATCATTCTGAATCTTGCAGAGACAAAGAGCGTAGGCATACATTAGGAAAAGGAGACCAGATTTCTCAGCCAAAATCCGGGGACATTTTCAGCTCAGAAGCGTATATACCTCCAAAAGACGTCATGTTTTTATTTTGTAAAACTTAAAACGGGGACACTAGACCTAGAGCTGTTCTCATTAGGGGTTGAGCCCCCCTAAAGGTCTGATCCTAGAATCACCCCTGCTGCTACTTTGTACTTGTACTCCTCTACACCTCAGAGGGAAATGTTGTAATGTTTACTGAACTACATTTATCTGACAGCTTTTGCTTTATTGCTTCAGGCTTGTTTCTGCAACGGCTTGTATCAGATACAGTAAAAGCTATTGAGGAAATATTTTCCTTTGACATCGATGCAGTATTAAACGAGATCTCTGCAGTCGGCAGCAGAGAAACAAGCTACAATGTAAGTTCATAGGATAATTGTCCAGCTTGTATTTACGTTCATAAAAGGGCTTGTTTTGTTACTGACAGACTAATATTAATTAATATTAATATTATAATTGTCTGACAACATTATGGAAAGGATTTTTAAGGAGGGCAACCTTTCTGTTAAAGGTTAAGATCCTTTTTTTAAACATAAAAGTCCGCAAAGTTGCGTTTGCTAAACCCACCAGACTCCATGTAAATAATCAGTAATTTTAGCATCGTAAAATACGGCTTTCTAAAACATCTCTGAGCTCTGAGCAGCGCCGGCTCTGGCTGTCTTGAGCCTGCGCGTGGAGGGTGCACAACTATAGGCAACGTTTGGTCAAGGTTTCCTTTCTTTCATTCCAATTTCGGGTCAGTCACAGTGAAAACCTGGGACATTTCCGGGGACAGATCCAGCGGGGACAGGTCCCCGGAACCCGAGGACGTCTGGTCACCCTATGTTAGGAGATAACCTAGGCACAGGGTAATTATTGCTAACTAACATGCTAGTTAACGTTAGTAATTAAACCTAAACAGCTGATGTAAGTCCAAACTGTCTGCAAGCTTCTCCTGACAATACAGTGATTTGTTGACTATGCGACAGCAAGTTGCCTATTTAGCCTATTCATTTATTTTTAAACGTATGCTACGGAGCAAAAACATGAGATACAAGGTAATGGAGCCTTTTATACATTGTCGTGTTTTTTTAGAAATAAACAATAGACAAATAGAGTCTTTAGACGCTTCAGATGTAAAGTTATTTGCTGTCAAAGTGGCGCCAAAATGAATGGCAGTCTAACTGCAGGTGATGGCTTTGTAGCATTAAAATGGCGACATAGGGGCCTTTACTTAGAGAGGAGAGGCTTTCCCCCTTGGTGATACCCAATCAGAGACGTGTCTGTAAACCCGTGGTAATAAAAAGGCGGAGCATTTGCACACACAGCACGGTGTTCAACGCACCCCCCCCCCCCCCCTTTCAGTTCAAACCAACGTTTTACTCCCCAATGAGAGTCAAGTGCAGATTGGAGTCACGCATGCTCAGAGTTAAACGGTTTACGTCGTAACTGTCATACTGAAATTTGAAAAATCCATAAAATAATAAACTTTTCTCATTACAAGCAATAACACAAGATGAGAATCATTTCAAAAACGTTTTAGCTATCTATGATTGTTTGAATGCTAACGTTAGCTCAAAACGCCATTCCAGTGAGATTCTTTGTTGTGTTTGATGCTAACTTGTAACCAGCAGTGAACCAGCTTGGTTAAGTAGGTCCAATTTTACTGTATTGACATTACAGAACTCTCTCGTTATTATCTTGTATGCCACTCGTTGCAGAGTGAAGCATGTACAACTCAAATCTGCACTTGACTCACATCAGGGAGTGACAACACGTGTTGCAACGTTCTGAACTTGACCATGGCCTTGAACTCTGCTGGCCTCACTCCACAGATGTCCCAATTAGGAAATCCGGAGACTCAGTTTGTCCCTCACCAGCCACCATACCTCACAGCTTGTTAGCTAGTAGCTGCTGATGTGCTCAGTGTGGCTACACTGCTGCTCTTATTTTGTAGTTTCTCTCTAATAGTGGTGTTTTTGCAACAACACAGTCTTGTTTATATGTTGAGGGGCTTGTAAAAGACAAAGCAGACATGATTTGAAATATTATTGCATGGGAAACCACCAACCAGCACCAACACCAGCAAATGGGCCCGGCTTGCTTCCAGATTGTTCTTCTGAAGTAAGTTGGTCTGGACACTTAAACTATCTTAGGTCGGTTTTACAGCCAGGAAGACAGACGTTCCTGCGCACACCTAGCTAGTTGCTTACAGTTTTCATGTCAGTTGTGGGGTGTAGGAGGTTAAACACTGTAGAAATACTGTTACAAGTAAGTCTTACATTGAAAATGTCAAGTAAAAGTATGCCAGTATCATCAGGTAAATGTACTTATGGTATTAAAAGTAAAAGTACTCAATGCAGAAACATCCTACATTTCAGAAACAGTTCTGTCAAATAACTGTTTAATCTGCTAATCATTTCAGCTGGACTTGTAGGCAGCTGCATTGGATAGTTTAATTTGTAATAACATATTTTATGAACTGCATGTGTTTTGTGTGTAAAAATCTTAATATGTAAAGTAATTGAACCTGTCAGATGAATGTAGTGGAGTAAAAAGTACAGTATTTCTCTCGTGCAGTACAAAGTGGAAAGTACAGTACTTGACTGCATGTACTTGAGTTACATTCAACCACTTGAAAAACTTCTCCTCTCTGGGCTGTTAAGGAGGCCTTGTTGGCTTCTTCTGCCAATCTCTGCCTCAAGTATCTCCTTTTGTTAAAGTCCCATGACATGGTCTTCTCTGGATGCTTTTATATAGACCTTAATGGTCCCTTAATACCATATCTGAAGTCTCTTTCCCAAAATTTAGCCTTGGTGCAGAATTACAGCCACTAGAGCCAGTCCCACGATGAGCTTTCCTTAGTATGTGCCATTTCTGAGTCTGTAGCTTTTGAGGGGGGGCAAGATAGACTTAGACTTAGACTTAGACTTCTCTTTATTGATCCTTTGGGATGACTCCCGCAGGAAATTGAAAGTTCCAGCAGCAGTTTTTAGCAAGAACAAAGAAATAAAAAATAGATAAAAAGACAGTATAAAGACAACAAAATCAACAAAATACCAATAAAAATTATAACAACTATAAGAACATTTGTCAAATAAACAAAGAAAAGACCATAAATTATTATTAAAGTGTCAGTGTTTAGTCCAGTGTTAAAAATGATTATAAAGTGACCAGGTGTGAATTTAAGTCCAGGTGTGCATGTATGTATGTGTGTGTGTGTGTGTGTATGTATGTATGTATGTATGTATGTATGTATGTATGTATGTATGTATGTATGTATGTATGTATGTATGTATTGTCCTCTCTGCCCTATTTCTGCCCCACGATAGAAGCTCATTGTTAACTGCTGCTTTGCTCTTTTGAAAACCATGATGTCTCTCTCTCATGGGTGGGCCAAATTCTCTGGACGGGCAAAGCAGAGAAAGGGGAGGTAACCTAAAGAATCCAGATCTGCCCATCTGAGCTTTCAATTTCTCAAAGGCAGTGCCCAGGGCTCGGTTTACACCTATCACCATTTCTAGCCACTGGGGGACCATAGGCAGGCTGGGGGAATGCATATTAATTCTCAAAGTGAAATTTTCATGTGTGTGCTTGCAATGCCTCTCACACACCCACTAGATGTTTAAATTCTTTAAAAGAGGAAGCCACTGGAGAGATCCATCTTTAAAATGGAACTCCACCACATATTATGTTGCTCAATCTCCTAATTTTTACTTATGCATCTATTAAAGTCCCCGGTTGGAGAAGTATAGGAAATTGATAACTGTTTGGCGTTCTAGAGGAAAACAGTTGCTGAGTGAGTGCATTGATGTATCATTTGCCAACTAGTGCCAGCATAATGCTGCGGCTAGGTGATACCACCACCACACTGTGTCTGTGTGTCTTTTGTAACAGCTGGCCCGAGCTCTGGCACATGGAGCAAATTCCCTGCAGTATGTTTTAATACGAGAGCAGATCCATGCAGCCTGTAGCTACTCACTTATGGAAAGCCATACTGAGATTGTACTACTTGTACTACTGTTGTATCACTCTGGGGCCTGAACTGGAGCTGAACCAGCAGTAATGATGGAGCCATTGTCTTATAGAGCAGGTTCCAGTCATCACAGACCTGAGTGTTTCTCATGCTGGGATATTTTGCAGGACAGGTGTTTGTTCTTCCTGTCTGTTATTCTCTAACTACACTGGTAGCAGTGAGAAATGACGTACACTCAGGCTCTCTGCTGGGAGACTACTTCCACGGGATATGTCGCTCAGTTTCGGAATTGCGCATGAATATGTCGAGGAAAGACTGGAGGCTGATTAGGATTAATGGTGGACTGGGAAGCTGCAGCTGGGATTTTCTGAGTCTGCACATACAGTAGAAGGAGATGCGTAAAGAGCCAGCAGATTTACATTTGGCCTTTGTGTAATGACTTAGTGTGATTTTTACTACTTCGTTAATAATGCAGTCTCTCATACAGAAGGGACGGTATGCACTGTAACTAGTTTTGTACAGCTCTATGGTCCTTAAAGGAACAGTTTGGAATGCTTATTTTCAAGTGTTATATCAGTTGATCGACACCACTCTGGCATCTGATGGATGAGGATAGACACAAGGCCACGGCCAGTCAATGGTTAGCTTAGCATAAAGACTGTATTAATTAATGTGCCTTAGAGATGCCTATTGGTGTATTTTTAGTGCTGTCAAATGATTAAAATATTTAATATTTAGATTTATCGCATTAACGTAGGGCTGGGCAAAATAGAGAAAATCAAATATCACGATATTCTTGACCAAATACCTTGATGTCGGTATTGCGACAATATTGTATGGTTGACTATTGGTGCTTTAACAAAATGTTAATAACACAATGAGATTTTTGATAAATATTCTCGAGAAATGATTAAATTACTTAGTGGGTAATATAGGCAAATAATCAGCTAGAGTCTGGTAAGTTCATAAAATGACATCACACAAAACCAGATAAAGACAACACTTACCATATTATGATTTTACACTTTATCCAAAATGTAAGGAAAAAACGAGGAAAAGTGGATCGGCTTGCTTTGTGCAAATAATGTTTTTATTGAAAACATTGGCATATAGCCCACTGTCGTGTTCAATTTCACAGTAACATCCTCACTTGGAGCAAATAATCTCTCACACAGCGTAACACTGTCCATCAATAAAAGGGTGAAAGAAATACTTTAACGAGGCTGGGGGGGGGGGAATTCTCATCAGCTGTGTGTTTGGCCATCAAGTTGTTTCAGACTGGGCGTGCTGCGATGATAGCTCAGTTCAAAATGACAAAACACACAGATCACTTTGGTCTTGTCAATGGAACATTTGGCAACTTTTAAAAAGTTAACTTTCCATTTAGAATTTTATTGGCGTCCATTTCGGCGTCTCACGCTCGCCATCCACTCAAAACATAACGTTACTACTCTTTGGCTGGCTCGCAAGCCCAAACAAGTGTGTGCGGCGTGCCTCTTGTTTTGTTTCCAGTCTAGCTAGATTTGGTGGGGTGTTGTAGTTTTTCTAACGTTACTAGTTGTTGCAACAGCACGTGAAAAGAACTACAAAGTTTTCTAGGCCAAAAAGAAAGTTGATCTTGCAAAAAATAAAAAAAGACGCCGTTAAAAGGGGTTTGCGTTAATAGCGTTATTAAGGTGTTAAACTGACTGTACTAATTTTTACCTTTTGGGATAGGGCTGCACGAATGATTGCAATTATATTCAAATCGCAATATGGACTAGTGCAATATTCAAATCGCATTCAAATTAACATTTGTTAAAGGCAAACTATGTGTCAAACCATTCTGGATGAAGGAGTGTGGTGCTGCAGAGATGTCCCAGCCTGCAAATCCTATCCTACAGACTAAAGAAAAGATCTTTAAGGGGAAACCTCTAGCTCACCTAGTTTTTTGCCGCAGTCCAGGTTAGACTCCCACCTGCGGCCCTTTGCTGCGTGTCTCCCCCTCTCTTTCTTTCTCCCATTTCCTGTCTATCAACTGTCACTTACGAATAAAGGGAAACCCAACCCCCAAAAAATGATCTTACTTTTTTTTTTTTTTTTTAAATCTTTGTTTGGTACAGATCTTTGCAAATATCACAGTATAATCATTTTTATTTTAACATTTTTCAATGAAAAATGAGAATAATGAGACAAAAAATTATCAATCCCTCAAATATCGTGAATCATATCGCAATTGCAGTATTAGTCAAAATAATCACAATTAGATATTTTCCTCATATTGTGCAGTCCTACTTTAGGACAGAGCCAGGCTAGCTGTCTCCAGTCTTATGCTAAGCTAACGTCTGACTGTGGATTCCTATGAAACAGATTTGAGAATAGTATTGATCTTTTCATCAAACTTTGTGAAAAAGCAGATAAGCATATTTCAGAAAATGTTAAACTATTTCACAGTAATGTGTGGTTTTGTGGTTTACAGTTGATTCCTTGATCCCTGCTTATCTCTAGATGGAAAAAAACACAAAACAAAGGAACTGGTGGACATTCCATTGTGCTGACACACGTACAAATAAAACGTCTCCGAGAAGCTTTCCATACATCACCCAAAATGAATTTAGTCTCATCATTTGCTGAGATTTCCGACCATTCATCTATGAGTTATGGCTTCTCTTTAGAGGTGGATATGTGCTAACCTCAACCTTCAGTTCACTTCTGTCTTAACCCCCCCCTCCTGCGCTTTGGTTTAGCCTGTCTGAGCGTGTAGTGTAGTGACACATCCACTGGGACAGCAGACATGAGGTTAAAGCAATTCACCATGGAAGAAACTGGAGCCTGCTTTGGCACCGGTGAAGAATGGGCAGAGACGAGCGTGGCTACCAGATGGCAGTGAATCTGTAATTACAATTCTCCTGTGCAAAATGAGGCGCTGGTGGAATGAGATCTTCCTGCAGCGTCAAATATCCTGCACGCAAAAGTCTTTGTTTACTTGGCAGAAGGGCCTTACGGTCAAGCTGGTTTCTTTGAGGTGCCTGTTTTTTGTCTTCAGTGTCTTCCGAAGGGTTCACATGTTGAGGGAAGGCCCGTTCGCCACCATGGGACTGCGTCAGTGTTGGTGTTGGTGTCCGCCAGTCTCTCTTGTGGAATGGTAATTACCAGTCTAATCTAAAACAGAATGAAGACGGACAAAGACGGTTGAACTGAATTTTAACACGCTGAGCTTGTAATGGCTCCCAAATGGAGAGCTGGGTCTGTGCTTTCCCCTGGGGGACTCACCTGTGATTTACCCTCCTTGGCTCTCTATGTGACAGGGTGGCATCGCCTGCCTCCTCCCTTGTGACCCCGGATGCTCCCTCTTCCGTATGAGGCTGCATAATTGTCTAATTAAATGGAGAGACAACAGCCCCAGCATACCTCATTAAAGGCACCGCTCCATCAGCTCCCACCTTTCCATTTTCTTTTTTTTTAAATTTTATTTAAAGGACCCTCCTTATGCTGGCAGGAAAGGTCAAACAAAGAGTGTTGGGGGGGGGTTGTCTGTCCCTCTGGTATCCCTCCTATAGAGTCACTTTATATACAGTCTAAATTAAACTTTTATGACTACACAGTTTAAAGGCTGCTCTCCATTTCTTTTGTCGTATTTGAGTGTTCCCGAGGGAATTTTGCAAAGTTGTTGGATTGGCTTGATAACATGATCCATAACCATGCAAATAAATTTGGCAGCACAGAGAGAGAGAGCATTTTGGACAAGATAGTGTTTTTCATGATACCATACAGTATAATACTTTTCGTAATAGTGTAAAGTGGTGTGCAGCTACCCTGCAAATAAAATGAATGCAGTCATACTTTTCTGTATTAATGAGACGTGCACCATTGAATAATTTCAACAGATAAATGAGCCAGGTTTGAGCTGCTTATAAATGAGGCTAGTTGAGCAAAAGGTTCCCATGTGACTTCTCTGTGCTCAGAATATAACGAAATAATTAACTCCGAGATCATACCATCTCGGATGCATTATAAAAATAATTCAGACAAGTCCCTTTTTTTTTTTTTTTTTTATGAGGGTTTTTCGAATAATTTTTACAGGTTATTTTAACATTTTATATATGTGTTTTAATATTTGCTTCATAATCGGCGTACAGTACATACTGTTCATTGCCACAGAAATCAAATGTTTCATTCTATAATTTTGTTTAAGAAAGAACCCATCCAGAAATAAAAATAAATAAATAAAAAAAATGTAGGATAAGCTGCATATGCTTTGTTTGGTATGATCAGTGATTGTACACTCCCATCTCAAACCACATATAAATTCACATGTTCTTCTGTTGTGTGAGACAGCATAAAGACATGTGCATCAGTATAAATATTGTTGGTGTCTTCATGGTTACAAATGTCCCCCTGCTGATTTCGGAGCCAAATTTAATCAGTCTTTCTCTGTCCAGCTGATGCTAAATGTAACCTTTCAAAGTCCAATTATTTATTAGGTCTACAAACACATGTCTCCCCGCTCCTCTCTCTGTCTGGTTGCCTCCACATACATATATCATAAATATTTCAGAGGCTGGATTTTGGAGGTTAACATATGTCCCATCTGAAATGTCAGTAGCCAGCGGGCCGTTGACAGAGCACCAAACCTCTTCGTTCGGGATGTAAGACTCTATCATGGGTCTTTTTTTTTTTATTCTTTTTTATTCTCCTGGCCTGACATGAACCTGGCTGCCTTGAATATGTACTCGCACAGGATTAGTCGGTTCCTCCAGGTGTCCGGCACACCTGAGTGAATGAAAGAAACCAATTTGTCAGTCAGGTTACAAAGTGGCTCTGTAACCTGCCATAAGAATCAAATACTCCGCCTGACATCCAATCTACTCATAATCTGGACTGTATAGATTTTGTGTCGCGTTCTACTTGAATTTAGCTTTTGGGCCTTAAGGGAGCACTAATAATAATCTTGTTTCTTGGAGTGACAGCTTGAGACAGCGGACCTGTGAACCACACTGGAGTAGTGTTGCTTTATAAAGTGTTGCCTGCTATCTGGAGCGATGTGGCCAAAGACGGTCTGATGATTGGTGAAAATGCTGCTTCCAGTTAGTTTCATGCAGTGTTCTTATTGTTAAACTCTGGCTTCACTTTCCTACTTAGAGGTAGTTTCTGCTGCTGCTGCAAAGGAAACTTTCTGCAATAAATTGTGCCATGACAGACTTTTTATAAGTGACGTCCAATAAAAGCCTTATTCAATACTGCAACTTCTCTACCATTCCTTTACTTGTCCAGAGAATGAATCGGGTTCCTAGAGCCCCAGGTACTGTAAATCCATATTATCTGCTCTTTTGAAACGGGAATAGTAAGCATCCTGTGTTACAGGCTGCACACTAAACGGCTAAACTAAGATTTAAGGCTGACTTTATGTGAATAATTATGTTTATGTAGTTACCCCTGATGTTGATGGATGATTGGGGCTTTGCTGCTTTAGGCCTTGAATAATTCATCACGAGCAGAAGGTGTTACAGAACTTGGCTCCCTGGCAACAACAATGACTTAAGAAAAGTGTGTTAGTGTTATCTAATTAAAACAGGACGCAGCGTTCAGTTCAGGTAATAAGACAATGCTAATCAGCTGAGCGCAGTGTTACCTGGTCAGCGCCATCTTGTGTCAAACATTGGTTTATAAGATTGAAGAGGTTGTACCCTGCAGGTCTTTACAGGACAGTTTATCATTTTGCCTCGGTTTTGTATCTTCTGACATTTCATATACTAATCAATTAACAGATGATGACAATTTGGTAAGAAGACTGTTGCAACTCTAATTTTCAGACATCACTCATTTAAAACAGTTATTACCATGCATATTAATTACTAAATCATATACTGTGGCGTTTACAAGGAAAACAGAGATAGTGTAGGTGTAAGCTCAATGTAAGTTAACAATATCACTTCATAGAACGTGTAGGACATGCCTGAACATTCAGCCACTGGCCCGTTTTACCCTTTGAACCTGCTGCTGGACAGAATGCAGATAGATGCGTAAAGGCCAATAGAGGGAGCCCAATAGCTATTTGTCCTCGAGCTGAGACAGGGCCAGCGGGTATCACTGCAGTTTGTTTACATGCAAAATGGTTTAATGACTTTACAAAAGCCAAATGAGTGGTAAACTTCACCAAGTTAGATGCCGGTAGACAGTCGCACACGGCTGATTTTTAGTTCTCATAGTATATCTCAGGCTTTCTGACATCCACTAACTAGAATCTATTTGCTGGCCTTTGCGAGGACAAACTGAAAGCCAGGTGGAGGGCTTTGGAATGCAGACTGTCCCAGCAGATGGGTGCTGAGTGGGGGTGTCAGGGGAGTCCGAGACAGCTGTGGTCCGTCACTTTTTCCAGAGGTTTTCAGGTTTCTATAGGAACCTGTCAGCTGGTTTGCTTCAGCTCCAAAAAGAGACGAAGGGCCTTAGGGGGACAGCAGGCTTTTCTATTACTGCAGTCTTCAACCGTTGCAGGGGGTTACCCAGGATGCCGTCACGTTCTGCTGCCGTCACACACCAGCACACAGTCATAAGGTGGCTCTTTACACATCCTCTAAAGATTAACGAGATTGTATGTTCAGTTTGATTTGAAGATGATGGGACTCAAATATTCTATCCATATCAAGGGAAACCAGATTTTAAAGCAGACAGCTACAATGTATATTTCACTGTTATTACAAAATCTTTACAGTGAAATGTTAAAGGAAACAGTGCTTCCTCTAAATATTAGTTTTGTAGTGATTTTATCCACCTGGCCGGGGATGATTGATGGACTTAATATATTTCATTAAGTCAAGGATTTCTATTTCTCTAGTAATGAGTCACTGTGTTCAGCCTCGCTCTGAGGCCGCACAGGTCCAGACAGCACAGTTCTGAGTTTGAAGGGCTCAGGAATATTACTTCAATAAATATTTGAAAGAGGAAGTTCTATCGATTCATTACACTGTGAGTAATATGTGTACTGCCTCCCAGTAACCGTGTTTAATATTCTTTGTTTACAGAGGAGGGTCACAAACGCATGCATATGGAGCAGGTAGCCTCCGCTTGTCTCTGAGCTTTGCACAGATGCTCGTTTTGTTTTCTGTACACACACACACACACACACACACACACACACACACACACACACACACACACACACAAACTCAGAAATGCACTCTACCTTTCTTTGATTAAACAAAGCAGGATTGACGACGTGCATACATTTCCTCTGATAGACGGAGATTTCACAGTTATCCATTTTATTGCTACCAGGTCAAATAAAACCTCATTGTTTCCTACAGAATGGACTCCTGGTTAAAATCTCAGACATCGCCTCCGGAGACAAAGAGCAACATGAAGGCGGTGTTAGACACAGGGGAGGTGAGTGTCTTTCTGTCTGTGCTTTTCTGCATCCCTGAGTGTCTTCATATTTGTGTGTACAGCTGTGGCTTGAAAATGCGGGGGGGGGGGAAAGGGGGTGTTCTGTACCAGGAGCGAGGTTTAGGCTCTGCCCCGCAGCATTTGGCACAAAGGGCCTACTCCTATAATGCATGCTGGCAGTATCTGTGGGGGATGAGGTTTGGTCCTGGGAGATAAGGTCAGGTCCAGCTAATGAAACGCATGCTAAAGGTTTGCACGAAAACCACCCCTCTTGTCTTTTTTTTTTCTCATCTTTTCTTCATTCGATCCATGATATTTCTTCATTAGTAACCACTTCTCCTGTCTTTGCATTTATATGAACAGACTCGCACCATGTCGTCATATTGGATGATTAAGCATAACCTTCAATATTTGTATGAGCGAAAGTTAAAATAACCCAAGGACGAATAAAAGAGGTACTCGGTTAATTAGGACTGATATTGTCAAACATAGCAGTGGTGCCAGGAAGGTACCCTGCTGGAACATAGCTGCTTCTTTGTTTATGTCCCTGTGCTTTGAATGTAGCTGGGAGGCATGGCAAGTGGAATTTGCTCAGGTGATGGGTTTAGTGCGAGCGGATGCAGGGGGGAGCTCTCTCCTCCCTGCTGACTCTCCCAGCCGGCTCTGGCATTAAGTCAGCCCAGCTCTGTAGCAGGCGACAGCACGACAGCTGTTTCCTATGACTAGGGGAAAAAAACCCATTGATTCACTTTCTCGGTTGGCCTCATTTGGGAAGAGATGGAGTGTGGCCAAAATACCCTCCACCAGCGCTGAGATGTGGACAGTAGACAAAGGTCAGCAGCGGAGTGAAGAATAGAGAGGAAGCGCTGCTTTAAATGACACAACCAATATTTCAGCCATAAATGGATTTTAACCTTTCCCCATTGTCAGAGATGAACCTTAATCCTTTTTAGGAATTCCTGTGCCCTGCAACATCAAATTCCCTACATATTGGGTCAAAATTGAGTTTAGACCTGAATCTGACTTTTTTTACTAGACTAAATGTTCTCTGTTGCCAGTTTATTAGGTACAGCTAGGCAAACTCAATGCAACCAACATTCCAGGAGACTTAAATTGCAGCAGGCTTTTTCCAAATCCTGTCCGTAGTCAGGCAAACACATCCTCCTTTTGTAGGAATTGTTCCAGGGAAAGTTTGTGTTCCGTTTTTTAAGAGAACTTGCTTTTGAAATCTGTTAAAACAGCAGCGACGGCAACATCAACGGATTGGTGTTGCTGCGCTTCGGTAGCCGACATGTTGAATGTGAACAAAAAACTGCTCAATAAACGATGCTTCCAAATGACCCAAGAACAACTGAGGAATTTGTAATACATCTAACCGACATATTTAATATGTTGCTGCGATGTATAGATTTCCATCAAAATAAGATATCCAGACGCTCTAACGATGTTTCCAAATGCACCGCGATCATTTGCAGATGAAGCGACCTTTTGAATACGTTGTGGCGACATATGTGTCCTTACTGGGTTGTCGCTTCTCCATCGGCATTGTGTTAAACACGCCGATAGTGTGCCAGGTAGCCAAGCCAGTTTGTGATTGGTTCTTGCAAAATTAGGAACCGAAGCATGAGAATTAACCCTCACGTTGTCCTTGAGTCAAATTGACCCGTTTTCCTATATCTTTTCTTTGTAATTACCCAAAATTACATTGATTCCACACAACGCTCTTTGGCAAGTACACATCTCTACTTTCATTAATTTTTTTAATCAAGTTTATAACTTTGGAGAAACAAATTGAAGTGTTTTTGAAATGGTATTGAGTACAAGTTGACATATTCCAGTCTGTAATTATCCATCAACATCCATTCAATTTTAGTCTAAATAATTCATAATTTTTGCTTTTCTAACTCAAACATTAGGTATAATTTCCTATGAATAAGGTACATTGATCATAAATTCCAAAAATAACTGTGAAACTAAAGTTAATAAGTTAATGTTACGTAGTGTTAAAAAAAAAAAAAAAGACAAACATTGAAAAAAGCGTCAAAAGTGTTGAAAAAAGTGACAAACGTAAGAAAAAGTTAAAAACATTGATAAATAGCGTCAGCAAAAGTGTTGATTTTCACCTGCATTTTCCGAGCTGCAGGGCGAAAGCAAGTCACGGGCTGAGGGGGCGGGGTTTACCCAGTCTGTAAAAATGTGTGATTTCTGTGAAAATGGCTTTTCAATGTAAAGTAACTACAGTGTGAGCTAAAAAACAAATCAAACCACAGTAACTGCACTCAAAAATAGCAAACATATTGTCATAAGAGCAAGTGGAACCAGAAAACAGCCTTATAACTGTGTTTTGGGCAGAGTCCTTGTATTCAGACATTAGCATCTATCCTGCTCTCCGTGGTATTGATTTGTCAAGTAAATGCTGACAGCCACCTCCCTTTTTTATTTTTTTGTAAGTGCTGTGAAGGCTTTTGAAAACAAAAAGCCTCAATGCTGTGCTTAGTGCCAGTCCGATACCTAAACACAGTCCTATGCAATCATACTGTGATTACCACATGTTATGTGAAAAGTCACTTTAAGGATGCAATAGATGTAGAAGATTTCCTTTTTACTTCAAGGGCAAATCCACGGCTTGTACATGGAAGCTTAAAGCAGTGATACAGGAGTTACCTGATGGCACACAAACATTTTAACACACTAGAAATACACAAATTTAGCCTAGAATCGTTTGATTTACCTTATTATTCCTGCTCCTGTGTGGCTTCTATCTCCTATGTAAATATTATTTTCTGGAGATGATATAAGAAATTTATCAAAACAAATACTTGTACCATGCCCTGCAGTTTTAAATCACTGGTATAAGGGATGGCGGTTGTACAATCAATAGTTCTCTCATGCTACTTCAAACATCGATCCTCTCCTTTGAGATTTAATTAGTTCCTGAATATGCTCAGTGTAACATGAATATTGTGGTGTACCTATTGAACGCCGGGATGAGCCTATTGCATTTGTTCAGGGATCAATTATGATTGTTGTAATGTGCTATTGATGTAATTGATTCATTTGTCCAATTATACTGGAGACAGTGGTCAGCCCTTTTTCACTGTGCGGCTCAATGAGTGGAGTGTCCTCAGGAGTAAAGTACACCCTCGCTGTTCGGATACATTACCAATCTGAGAACGAGTTAGATGTCTAAGGAACATATTATTATCTTTATTAAATGGAATTGGAGTTTTTGTAAAAGAGAATATTTTACCCTTATGCATGGGTGGGACAAACATGATGGTTATTTCAATATTGCATATTGGTTTGAATTTCTCGCAATTAAATTGTTTCTAGATATTCACTTTTTAAAAAACAAACATTTCCACTTATGGAAACCCCAGTTTTCCATAAGTGGGTCCAAAATTACAATTTGATTACAAAGACTACTTGCTTTTTTAAAACCACTCTTTTATAGCTAGCTTACATTACATACAGAAGCTGAGCAGCTCTGCTAGCTAGCATAGTAGCTAAGTAGCATGTTTATATACACAGCCTCAAACATTTGCAAGTTTAATACTTAAAACATGTAATGTTGGGATTGAATTCAAATATGTGCCACATGATGGGGATTATATATTAATAAGTAATAGATTTTGTTTTTGATCCGTGTAGTGTACAGTAGGTTCAATGACGTGTTAATTTACTTTTGATATTTTAAAAAATGGTAATTTCTAATTCTTTCTTTACAGCAACCTTGCCAGAGATCGCATTGCATACAAAGTAGAGATGGTCCAATACCATGTCTTGCTTTCTGATACCTGAACTTGTGTATAGGCCGATACCGAGTACTGATCCGATACCAGTGTGTCATATATTATGTTTTGACATATGTCATGTATACTACAATGCCTCTATGGATGTGATGTGATTCTATCTTTCTATCTGTCTCAGGTTAGACTCTTTGTGAAACATGAACAAACACAAACAATGTAGAGTTTTCTTTTATTATCCACTTTGACTGTCAGTTATAACTGAAAAAGAACATAAATAAGCTACTTCAACGTAGATTTTCTTTAGGACTTGATTACGTGGTATCGGATCGGTGTATAAACTCCAGTACGTCCCAATACCAGCGTTTTAGGCGGTATCGGAACATCTCTAACATAAAGTCTACTATGCCTACTAATTTCTTGAAATAGGTTTTTGACAAATCTGATTATTCTCACTACAACTTCCTGCATGATCACCAAGCTGTGGTTCAAACCCCCTTTTCACAAGCATTCCTAGATTCATTGACATCGGCGCAACTACACACCGTCTCCAAGTTTACTTTCACTCGTGTTTTCAAAGGAACGCTTTCAACTCCACTTATATCTTTCATGTATGTATCATCTTTTGACCACATTGTTATTAACCAGGTTATAAATTGTGTTTATTACAGCCAACCTTGTATTTGTTCTGCACATAGCTATTATCTAAAACATCCTTGATTGTTTCATGGGTTTCCCTGGTTTCCCCCATCCCTCAATACCCACAGTCACTCAAGCATCAATTACCTCTCTACATACAGACCGCATGCCCTGCAGTACACATACAAGATGCAAAGCTAGCTAAACAATCTGCTGATTATTTAAATCACTTAAATACCTTATATATTGACAAACTGTATGGTTAGCAATGCTTCCAGTGGCAACAAAGATGAAAAATATTAACATTATTTTTAAATTTTTATTCAGTTGAAATGCCACCTGAGGACTGTAAAATGTAATGCAAATGTACAAGTTTAATTACATGTAGTCAAACTACTCCCCCAGCACTGCCGGTACCAGCCGCTCGCTGAGTGAACCAGCTTCCAGTTCTCCCACAGCTAATTAAACCACGCTGATGGGAAAACAATGCAAAATCACAAATAAATTGAACAGAACCAACCAAATAGATTAAATAAAACATGACGGATACATTTGAGAGAAAACCCCGCACCTTCATTATCTGCTGAGTGGTCATGTTAATCACATGAATACCTGCAGAGACACTTGAATTGTTTAGTGAAAACAAACTGTAGTCTCAAGGATCCACGAGAATGTTATTTTAGGATAAAAGGACACTTGCTGTGAAATGTTACCAACAATAGAAATTTGAGAACTTTAAAACTCAATTAAATTAAATCCTTTGTGTCGTTATCGCTGTTGTGAAACATCTGTATTTCTGACATCTCTTGTGAAACATCTTGCCAATCTAATCAGTGCGTGATCTAATTATTTTTCTTGTGAGCGTTCTAGATTTGTTGTAATGAACCACATCTGTCTGCCTCATGTTGAGCTGCACACTACGCCATGAAAGGCTCAGTCTGCTCCAGGTACATCTGGAACTTCACTACAAGTTTAAAGGACAAACATAGATGGGCTGTAATTTACAAATTTGGCCGAGCAGCTTTCAAACATTTCCAGTTTGAACCAGTTTATACTGTAAGAGTACACTTATGTCTTTCTTTCCTCCTACTCAAGTGTTAATTCTCTGACAAACTGCTGTTTCCACTGGCTTTCTTTGTAGTTAGTGTATTTCCCTTTCTTAAGGCTTCTGTGCTCTTTTTCAGAGCCACTCTTCTCCACAGTTGTCTCTCTAGTCTTTTTCCATTCTTTCTTTTGGAGGTGGCATTTCTTGTTAAAGGGCTCCCTCTGTGGATGGCAGTTACTGGGGAAACTCATTCACTTAACAGAATGTTGTATACAACCACTTCAAGTTTGCAAGCAGTAACATCTCATGGTGAGAAACTGACATCTGTAACTTTCCACGTTATTGGTCTTTCCAGCAGTGAGATAATTGGAATGATGCTTCTTACCGTAGCAAAGATAGCAGCGCTGTCGTCTGGCAGTTTTGAAGAAACAATGGGTATTGGAAACAGTAAAAAATGTCAAGTTGTGAAGGCTGATAATGTATGCTGTTGTTTTTTGAAGAATGAAAATACATGCAGTGGTGTAACATGCATCATATCCAGAGTACTGAATCTATTTTGAACAGACTTTTGTTGAAAGAAAGTTGTAACATTTTTAACAGAACCTACTGGCGATGTCACGTACTTCTATAAGCAAATCAGGCATGTGACAGTTGTGGAGTCGACTGCTTATGTTGCTGGGCCATTGCCATTTTTATTCTTGTTGTGGTGTTCTCTCATAGTAAATGAGTCCATGTGTAGAATGACTATAGAGTTGAAAAATCACTCCTGCAACACAATGGAGGGTTTTCTGGCCCAAAAGTTGATGGTTATATTTTCTTATAACACAATGGAAGAAAAACATTTCTTTTTTTCTACTTTTTAAACTATTTTTCTTTTGAAATACTAGAGAATTCTAAACTCTTCTAGATAAAACTCTTCTCCAGTTGCACAGACTGTACCTCATATGCAATCTGCAACAGGATGTAATGAGTAGGCATTGCTTCACTGTAATTCGAAAAAGGTTGGGTACTACTGAGCTAGACAAATGCAGTCTGAGTATGTGTAGAATGCTCTGGTGTGTCACTGTGGCACACTAAGTCCACATGGACATGAGCAGCAATATCTTATCCATTTGTCCATTTTTAGTTTGTAGGCCTCCAGCAAACTGTAAACACCTCGCACACTCTTGATGGGTATTTTATGTTCCCACAACCACTTCCTCTGACAGTAATTGGACTGAAGCGTCAGTCCTATTATCACTGGATTGATCACGTCGGAGTTACTTTCGCTTTAGAGAGACTGCACTGCAATTGTTGTAATTTTGGCCTCTGAAAACCCATCTTTCTTAAGCCTGCCTTCCTGTTGAGCGCCACTTTACGCTGTAGGATTGGTGCTTATAGTGGTGAGTGCATTCGCAGGCTGGCGTCCACACAAAGCGCCCAATAGAGTCTTTTGATGTCTGCCTCAGCGGATCAAAGATGTTGGAGGGTGGACCTGCCAGGTGCACTGTGCTTTCATCTCACTTACTTATCTGTCGGCTGCTTCCCATTCTCTGCAAAGGGAAAAAACAATGCGTCCTATTTAGGCACACTCCATAATTCACAATAATAGGACTTACTCAATTTCAGATACTCCATTCAGGAGACAGTGAATTAATTTTACTGTGGTATGCAGGGTGTTAAAAAAAAAGCAGTGTGTTAAATTTTGTGCTTCCTATCTTTTCATATCATTGAATGCCATACATATGAGTTACAAAAGCTAAAGCAACAGTCCAGATTTATGACCAACGTTGTATGGCTCTACTTGAATCCTTTGACCTCAGAGGAGAAAAGAAAACGATGGGGTTTGGTTGAAACTCATAAATATTTGAATGTCTTGTCACTGCCTGTCTGATTGCTTGCTCTTTTCTGCAACAGCAAGTGTAATTGTTAGTGTCGCGCGGCTTTCACACAGCCAGCATCCCATCTGACTGTCAGAAAATATGTGGCATTGCCAAGTTCACTCCCAGTTTCATGGCCAGACGTGTGTGTATTCAGCATTTTAACTCATCACTATAACCAGCTGCCTTTTGATCCTCCCATTAACTCAGTCGTTTAGATAAAACCTTACCACTCCCTCTTTTCCCTGTTTGCTTTTCAAACGCAGAACCTCCCAGAGGACACACCTAAGTGCCTCCACAGAGAATTTCCACATTATTGATTACAAATGAGATAATAAAAGCCTGCATTTCATAGGCTCTGGGGTAAAGATAACTTGTCCCCATTTACATATCATGTTGCAATTCATCCTTGTGTGTGTGTGTGTGTGTGTGCGCCAGCGCCAGTGTGCCTTAGCGTTGTCCTCTCCACACATGACTTATGGATCATGTATGGATGGCTCCCTGGTTGCTTCAGCTTAGATCATTGATGCTTTGGTCTCAGTGTAAGCGGATGACGTCCTCATGCATAACCAGAGTATTGATTTATTTATTTATTTTATTTTTTTGCCCTCCTCTTCCTGCCAAATTGATCGGGAAACTAATTGTGCCCTTTTCTCTCAGCAGCATCTCACTGTGGAATCCTTTCGCCTTTTCCGACCAGTCTTGTTAACGAGAATATAAGCAGTCTAACAATTTAGCAGGCAAAAGAGCCCATTTAAACGGCAATTAGCGTCACATTTTTCACTTAAAGTGGGCCCGCCTGTAGTTGTGACTATTGTAATTGGGTAAGTAAACATTAGTGGATTTTACATTTTCCCCAACAAAAATGAACAAGACAATGAGCGGCTAAGTGCACTATTGGTTTATTTGAAGTCTCAATGCTTCTTTGCTGGAGTGGCTAGGTAATCCTCTTGAAGTGAGAAATAGTCTCATCTTTGAGCCGATCACGTGATGATGTCCAGATAACTGCAGGAGCGGATTTATTTCTTGGTTGGTTGCTCAACCATGCACACTATACAAATAAACAGAATAATGTAAGTGCTAAAGTCCAGGGGAAGATCTTTCCTAAGTTAGAGTACAGATGTTTGAGAGCTCCTATCAGTAGAGTGACAGGCTGAGAGTGAAGCCTACTTAGCATATATTTGGGAAGCATCAAGATCTTACATAAGCTTCCAGAACGCTGAAAGAAAGACATGATGGCTTAAGACGAAGGAGCTTGATGGTGTTTTAAGCCCCCAATGTCAACTTCCAGGCAGCGCTGCAACCGTTGACTTCAATTCCCCTAACCATTGCCTAATCCTTCAGGGCAGTGCCTTCTGGAAGGTGACATTGGGGGCTTAAAACACCAAACACCAACAAACAATGGCTCTTGCAAAGAATCAAACTGTATCTTATGAGACATTTAATTCTGTGACATTTAGCAGAATTGCAACAAGTCCTCCAAACTGCGGCAAAAATGAGTCTTATGATCTGATGCCCCCATTGGCAGGATGACATACTGTACTTAGTCAGCGCCTTCCTCAACAATTACAATTTTTTTCCAAAAAAATGAGTTTTCTGACCTGACAACTTTGGTTGCAGTTGGTTAGGTTTAGGCACAAAAATGACTTTGTTAGGAGCAGCAAAAAATGTTGTTTGGGTTAAATAAGTAGTGGTGGGCCAGGACAAATTTATCACCTTTTTTGTATTTTCCTCTTTGCACAGAGATGAATTTATTTATAATAACCATATTTTATTTTGAACAACATCAACATGTCCTCTACCAGTAATAATATTATGGATTACATCAGCTTTAAGTAAATATTGTGGTCATGGTTGAAAAACTGATGTTGACTGTCAGTTGAACAGTTGTCAGTCTCCCCGTGTTAAAGTCGGACATTTTATTTATCGCATCAATGCGGTATTTCCTTTCTAGGACCTGGTAGATGGTTTTGGCTCTTGAACTTAAGCATAAACACATGCTTTGGGGAATTTCCAGAGACGACTGATGCTCGAGTTTTTTCTTGGAAGGACTGTTTCCAGAAATCATTAACATCTCAGGGATCCCATCACTGGACTGCCAACTAGTTTGGATTGTGCAGTTGACAGTCTTAAAGAAAATATATGCAGCGCTGACAATGATTGATGGCTGTCTTGCATGTAAGAAATCTCAATAATACTAAAAAAAGACAAGAAAATGAGTTTGGTTTTGAGCCATTTGTTTCTGGGGACAGGCCGGCTGTTGTGTCCTATCACTACCCATGAAGCCCCTTTGCCTTGAACAAGCAGATCCAAGAGCTCATTTCACCACAGCAGAGAGTGATGGAGAGGAGCTCGTCTGTATTTTGTCAGGCCTTTGATGGTGTCGTTGACTGTGCGATGTATCAGGGATGAAGAGCGCGGCTTCAGATGGAGACACTGAGCGCTTCCTGACACAAGGTACACAGTACCCCACCCCTGTGACCACTTTGATCACCGCTCCAGAAGGCTGTAGATGGGTTGAGAATGATCTAAATCATCTCATTTGAAGCAGCATGACATGCATAGATAAACAGATTCATGGATGATTATACAAGGGCTTCTAGTTGCAGAGTCAACACAGTTCTTTCACTACTCGTGATTTACAGTGCTTAACTGTGTGTGTGTGTGTGTGTGTGTGTGTGTGTGTGTGTGTGTGTGTGTGTGTGTACATACATACACACACAGCAGGAGGTGTGTTTGTGTATCCAAGGTAACAAATCCCAGTCCAAGGATCTTTCTAAGCTGAGGTCATGCAGAGGGATTGCTAGTCACATTCTTGAAAAGGGCAAATAGGACTGCTCCTTTCATCAAACACCACGCTACCACTCTGCACGCTACATCCTACAAGTGCAGGTGGTTTAACACTTAAAGGTACAGGCACGCAGAGTCAGAAATGTATAGCACAGAGTAAATGGGGAAATAATTGAGTTGGTAATGTAGTTATTTCTAAAATGGTAGTTTTATTATATGTAGGGGGTCAGTCATTTTACTTCAAAATATTTTGACTTAAAAATTGTACTTTGCTACATTTCATCACATTGAGTACATATTTTGTTGGCTTATTTTTTCAGAGACTGATGGAATGTAATAACCTAATACACCAGATTGTTACTCAGAAAAATCTTAGAAGCTGTCATAGGAAACTGTTTGGGAAAAGGGCAGGCCTTTAAAAACAAAATAAAAAATACCTGGCAGGTGATTTAATAAACCATTGGTTTTATAATATCTGCCATTGTTGTTTTGAACAAACAATCACAGGGGGGGGGGGGCAATGTGGAGGCTGGGGGTGTGGCCTTGACCAACTGCCGCTTTGCTCGTATGAAAACCATGATGTCTCTGTCTCGTGGGTGGGCCCAATTCTCTGGGAGGGCAAAGAAGAGAAAGGGGAGGTAGCCTTACCCCTTATGACATCATAAGGAGCAAGATTCCAGATTGGCCCATCTAAGCTTTCATTTTCTTAAAGGCAGAGCAGGACACCCAGGGCTTGGCTATCACCATTTTTAGCCACTGGGGGAACTGTTAAAAATACCTCAAAGTGAAATTTTCCTTCTATGGGACCTTTTTAAGGGTAATGGAAGATGGGTTGTCATTAATCTAAATAATAAAATTGGCCTTTTTTTTGTAAATGAATACTGCAGGAAGGGATTACTATCAAAGCTATACCAAGACTTAATGTTAATAGATCATATTTCTCATCATGGATCTGACCTTTAGAGACCTTGTTATCTTAGACAGTGTTATCTTAGTGTCCAATAGTTATTGATATAAATGCATTTCATTGTCCTAGTTATAAGTGTGAAGCAAAGCTTTGAGCATATTGACTGCAAAAGTTTATAGAACTATATAAACCGACTTTCAAAGTAATATGGAGATTTATGGGGAGTCATTATTGCCATAACATTAAATCTGTAGTTTTAGAAATGTACTGCACATTCCACCAGAGCTTTGCTTTTATCTCGACAGGTTCTGTTGGATTAATAGCCTCCTGTCCTCAATATATCAGCAATATGCAGGATTGCTGGATTTTAGCTGTTCAGAGGGCCGAAAAACATGCCAAATGATAAGAACTTAAAATGGAAATGCAAGTCATTTAGCTTGAATAAACAGCCTATTTTCATGCTTCATATAACAACCATTTGACCCAAGATTAAAAACATCTACAGAGAGGTTGTGCCCAACATAAAGCATGAAAATGTCTTTTTTGATAGATTTTTCCTTACATATTTGAAAATGGCCTGGGCGTTTTTATTTTATGCTCAATTTGTGATCCTATTTACAACATGTTGCTATAGTGTGCCCTGGAGACAAATAAAGTAAATAATAATAATAATAATAATCTGCAGCTGTTCGATTAATTTTGCTGTCAATTATTATTAATTGCAACCTAACAAAAAGATAAATAGTACACGAAGAATCAACCAAAGGCACAAAGTAAAATAACCGTAATTGTCTGGTGTGTTGTGTTTGTTAATTTGTCAATCATATACACGCGATATAGCAAGAACTTTTGATAAGGGAGCATATGACCAACGGTGAAGCAGAAACAGACGTGACTGAAGGTTCAAAACCTTTGCATAAACACATGCAGTACATGTTCAATGAAAGAGATGGGTTAAAGCTGGCAAGCATCAGTCACTGTAAGCAGAATTATCTTGGCCGAGCATTTCATCAACGTATTTGGCACAACTAAGTATCGAGCATTGATTTGAATTTGAAATGTGTTGAATACTGTCAGGAAGCCTGCATAATTGCGGCAGGCTGGTTCCAGAGTCTGATGAGCAATCTTCATGCCGCCGGAATAAAAGGACACGGTCCAGGCTTTTATGTTACCGTACTGGCCTCTGTGTTGTGGAAACAACTGTAGTTGCTATGGACAACAGATTATCTGGCATTTTTTTTGTTTTAAATATTGAAGTTACATTCAGAAATGGTGAAACAGATAGTTCTGGTCCTTGATTATGATTAGCTGAGCTGCATTGCAATCAGTTTTTAAAACACTCTGTAAACACATAAGTGTGACTGCATTACATCAGTTTTACTATGCCAAACAAATTCAAAATGTCAGATTTTTTTAGCAAGTTGTGGAAAAAGACTGAGGAAGAAGATCAAAAAGAAAGCAGACAGGCTCAGTGTTTCCTCCATGTTGATGGCGGCCCGCCACGGTAACATTTCTGCCGCCATGGTATAGGGCAGACGCACAACAGGGTTTCCGCCATGACACCGCCGCTTTTTATGAAAAGTCATGAAGTCGTAATTACACGACTCTGCAGAGCCGATTGCTCTTCTGAACTCAAGTGACATGTCATCCGCGCTCTCTCCCCGAGCAACTGGAACAGTGACAGGACGTCATCACTCGCAAAGTCATGGCAACCAAGTAAATAACTATCAAACAACTAACTAGCTAACCAAGGAGTAGTACTTGTCACTCAATCTTAGGCAAAGTGACAAACGGCCATGAAAGCCGCAACATGAAATCCGCAGTTACGCGGGTCTCGTGAAATATGACAGCTACAGTTTATTGGAAAATAGCGTTGTGGACACTGCTGAAAAACATTCTAGAGGAACCACTGAGGCTGAAATTACTGAGAGAGAAATTGAAGAGCTGGAAAAGTCAAGAAACTAAGCCAGGACCGTTGAACACACTATGTTGTCTGTTCTCTGCCCCCCCCCCCCAAGTAATGTTCACTATGTATTCAAATCCAAACCATGACATTTTGGTGGAAGTAAGTTTGTTTCATCGTCAAAATGCTGTTGTTCCAAGCCTTTTGTAAAAACCTTTATCTACTTGACGTAGTTTTCTGTATGGTGATGTTGCTTCACTTCAGTATCTTGGATGGCGGGTGGCATGTTTGGAGAAGCAGACAGGAAGCTAAGCAATGTACTGACGCCAGGTTTGGTCCCCGCTTGCTAACGTGGCGTTAGCAGCAGTAACATTACATTGCTTAGCTTCCGTGCAGCTAACGTTGACTCAGCTAGTAGCGTTCATGTTATTCATTGTAGATTATTCATATAGATTAGCTTCCTGTGGTAACCCACGTAACTAGTTTTTGCTAAGGCTGAGTGGGTGTTTCCATTTGAAAAAACCTTGAAAAGAACTTTCATGGATTCTGTTTTCAGTTCAAATAACTTTATTTGGCCCTGGGGGGCAATTAAAAGGCATGCTATGCTATGTGGAGTCTACCTGAGCCTTAGTCTCCAAAGGGTCCCCGGGCTGTGGAAGACATCTTGCCTCGTTCCTGTGCCAAAGACGCCACGTCCCAGTGACGCCAAGGACTACAGACCTGTGGCACTGACCTCCCACATTATGAAGACCCTGGAGAGACTGGTTCTGGAACAGCTGCGGCCCATGGTGAGCCCTCTCCTGGACCCCCTCCAGTTTGCCTACCAGCCCCGGTTGGGAGTTGAGGACGCCATCATCTTCCTGCTCAACCGCATCTACGCCCACCTGGACAGGCCGGCGAGCACGGTAAGGGTCATGTTTTTTGACTTCTCCAGTGCTTTCAACACCATCCGGCCGGCCCTGCTGGGTGAGAAGCTTGCAGCGATGCAGGTGGATCCCCCCCTCGTGTCCTGGATTGTTGACTACCTGACTGGCAGACCACAGTATGTGCGCCTGCAACACTGTGTGTCAGACAGCGTGGTCAGCAACACCGGGGCCCCTCAGGGGACTGTCCTCTCTCCCTTCCTCTTCACCATCTACATCACAGACTTCAACTACCACACAGAGTCCTGCCATCTTCAGAAGTTTTCTGATGACTCTGCTGTGGTTGGATGTATCAGCGAGTGTGACGAGGCTGAGTACAGAGCTGTGGTGGGGGAGTTTGTCACATGGAGTGAGCAGAACCACCTAGAGCTCAACGTGACAAAGACCAAGGAGCTGGTGGTGGATCTAAGGAGAGCCAAGGCAGCAGTGAGCCCTGTTTCCATCCAGGGGGTCAGTGTGGACATTGTGGAGGACTACAAATACCTGGGAGTGCACTTAAACAATAAACTGGACTGGGCCAAGAACACTCAAGCCCTCTACAGGAAGGGCCAAAGCCGTCTCCACTTTCTGAGGAGGCTGAGGTCCTTCAACATCTGCAGGACGATGCTGAGGATGTTTTATGAGTCTGTGGTGGCCAGTGCTATCCTCTTTGCTGTTGCATGCTGGGGCAGCAGGCTGAGGGTAGCGGACGCCAACAGACTCAACAAACTGATTCGCAAGGCCAGTGACGTTGTTGGGGTGGATCTGGACTCTCTGTCGGGTGTGTCAGAGAGGAGGACGCTGTCCAAACTACATGCCATCTTGGACAATGTCTCGCACCCACTCCATGGCTTGTTGCTCAATCACAGGAGCACTTTCAGTGATAGACTCATTCTCCCAAAATGCACCACAGAGCGCCACAGGAAGTCATTCCTGCCTGTGGCCATCAAACTTTATAACTCCTCCCTCTAAATGTCTGACACGCAGACACTTAAAGAGGTTGAAACTGGACATTGTTATCTGTATTATCTGTTTTGTGCAATAACACTGGCCTGATGTGTGCAATTCTCAACTACTACAATTATTATTTTACTTTTCACCATTGCAATTCCTTAATTATGTTAATTATGTAAATAATGTATAATAACATTCCTTTATGTAAATATCGTACATAGCCACACTCCTTATATTTCTTTATTTGTATTTCTACTCTGATATTTATAATATTTGTTCAACTGCAACACAGAGTTTCCCTTCGGGGATCAATAAAGTTTTTTTTATTCTGATTCTGATGAAGAGTAGCACATGAATGGACAGTTCACAGACAAGATACAAATAATAAATAAATAACAGTGACGCATTGCATAACACTGTGCGTTCTAAAGCACTGATCACTAATAAAGTTATTAAAGTAGGGTTGTGCTGATGGACAATGTCATCGATGTCATCACGATGGAGAGCCACCACCCCACCCTGTCAGACACACGCTAATCCTAGTTGTGATCGCTGGACGGGAAATTGACAACTGTGTCAGTCTTAAACTAGCAAAGACACTTGCGTCAGGCTTTACGATATCATCATCCACTGCGATGTTTTACTGTAAACATCGTTGTTTTGTGAAAATCTTTAGACAGGATCGCGGAGTGGTCGACTACAAGCAAATAACCACAAAAAACACTTTTTCCCTGCCAGGATAAATTGTCCCTTTACCCTGTCACAAAATACAGTACAGATGTGTTTGACAGGCTCACACTGTCAACACACTCAAACGCCGCTTTCTGCTAAAATGAATATCTCTTAACTTCCAACAGGATACAGCACAGCTATGAGTATCAGACTCACACTGTCAATAATCACACAGACTGTTTTCTGCCATAATAAATGTGTCACTTTATTTCCCACAGAAAACAGCAAAGCAAACAGCATACAACAGACATGCACTCAGTACGTGATGCAGAGTAAACTCTACTCCAAAGCTCTTACCTTGACACAGGACTGGAGAGCCGTCAGTCCGGACAGAGCAGCATCAACGTGGCTGGACGTCCCGTACGTGACTCGCAGCTGACTCTGTTGGACCGAGAGATTCTCCGTCTTTTTATTCTCTTAACAAACAAGGGATAGTGTGGGAGCGAGGGTGGCCCGTCTTCGCTCCCTGCCAATCCCGTGAGTCCGGCGCACCTGCCTCGAAACCATGTGTTAAAAACAGGAGCGCCGTCTCTCAAAACACGAGCTCGATGGAAAGCCGTAGTCAAAGCATGAGTATGATATGTGATCAAAACAGGTTAAATAAGGCTTATGCTAAGTAAAACAATGATAAATGAAACACAAAACATTTATACAATTGAAAAAATGAAACACAAAACAATAATAATAGTTATACAACAGTGAATCAACAAGTTATACAAGTGACCCACTTAGCTGTTGTCAAGAAAAAATGCAAAATAAACTTTTTCCTCCACAATCGTCAACTGCCAATTTAGGGGACATCGCCCAAACCCTAAAGCCATAACATGGTGCTGTAGTGCAGTTCTTAATTTTGGGGAATCATGGATGCTGGATCAAGGAGGTTGGGAGTTATGAATCTGGACAGCCCTGGGGACCGTTCTCCTCTGTGTCCTGCACACTGGGCAACCAAGTCTGTGTCCTGAAGGGAGCCTCTCAAACACAGGAAAGAGAATGTGGGAAGGGTCCTGTGAAATCCTGAATGCTAGTCAACTGATCAAAGTGGAGGGAGCTCTGCCTTTGAAACATCACCAAAATGGAACTACACTAGGTTCTCAGACAGTTTAATGCCACCGTGAAAAATGGGAAAGGTGAATGCTATGGTTTCAAATAGGGTTCCCAAATCCCAGTGCTAAGGACATTTAACACTTGCCTAGTTTAGTTTGCTTGACTCGAACCCTGGTTGCTGTTCATGTGGGCCGGTGGGAACGCAGCGATTGCCTTCTAGTGCGGACCTAAACATCCGGACGGAGAGTCATAGACCACCTGCTAGCACACTGGCCCTCAGATGTTGTTCAACCTCTGCCCCGCTTGACGACGCATAGACACTGTTTTTTACAAATGTGGCAAATCTTATCTTATCTGTTCTTAAAAAAATAACGCCAGTATTATAATATAGTTTATATTTCATTTCAAAACAAATTAAAGAATTTTCATTTATTCATTTTGACCTTAAATTAGAGCCAGACATGATCATATGTGCCAGGTTGGCTTTTTGGTTACAAGGGTCACATCTAGAATTAATCCAAGTTTTGACTAAGATTAGATATGTTAAATGCCATGACAGTGTCTCAGAATCTGTTTTGTTACCCTGGGAAATGGGAATAGAGAGCTGCAATCCGTCCTTAGAACAAAATGAAACTGAACTTTACAAAGGCCCATGTGTTTAGAGTTGCATGAGTCATCAGTCCTGACTGGGTTGCAGCGTGCCTCTTAAGTTGATTATTACGCCCGTGCAAGCAGCCTCATGATGGGGAAGTATTAACCAATAATATACATATTCAGTCACTCGGTTCCAGCTCAGCAATACAAAATGCCAAAGGTTTTGCTTCATTTATGTTCAGTTATGTCCCTCACACGTTTCGATGACTTAGTTCTGCATTCTAATAAACAATATATAACACAAACATTAATGATGTTTCTAGTCAAATCAAAAATCTTTGATAAACCCTGGGTTGGTGCTCAGGTTCGTAGTCTTGGCACTGAACTACTTGTCCATCTGTTAGAGAAAGAGATGATAGTGCTGCGAGCTGTCCAGACCAGCACACTGTCATTAACCCCAGTTTCCAGGGCTGATGGGGCTATGTTACAACTCAGGAAGCCACAGGGGAATACTTTAAAACTGACCTGCAGCCAGTTTGAATCTTTCACTGACAATTGGAAGAGTACTCCTTGTTCTTCTTCCTGGGGGACAATGCGTGAGAGAGGGCTTGTAATCATCCATATCAATTATTGGGCATGTGACATGGGTATTTATATTGCCAGGGTGGCACCGCTGCTCTGACTAATGGAGCCGCCATCTGGACCTGCTCCCTGATTTCACCACAAGCAAAACAGAATGCAAGACCACAGACGTGCAGCTGGAGTCCCTTCCCATTACAAGAGGCTGGTGAAGAGTTTGTGGGACGTGATACTCCTACAAATAAAAGAAATATCATATATCATATTCATTTAATAAATCGTTAAAATATGTATGAAGTATTTGTAATCAAAGTCGGAACTACAAACTATCCTGTCTGGCTGACTTGTCTGTGAAAGGCAGAAATAGAAGTGCGATACGAGTGCAACAGTAAATGTTTCTCACTCCTTGTTTTCTGGATTGAGTGTTCCCTCTTTTTCGCTCCTTCCTCTGCTAACCTTTCACACTCCATAAGGTGCTATAACATTCGGCTCCCATTCTGGTGTGTCCAGTATGTTTGCCGGCATGGCCTATTTTAATGATTTTGTGCTTAAACCGTGTGAAGGTTGGGCAAACTGTTCCCACACTAGAAAAGGTTACATGAATTCAGTGTTATTGGAAAGGGTTCAAGGATTTAAGAAATATCACCCTTCAGCTGCTCTTCTGTTCGTTGTTTCTGGCCAAGAATATAGCGCTCCTCTCTCCAGACCTCTGCTGACTCACTGAAACTACAGCCACAGACGTTTTTGTGATTACATTAATCAAACGTTTTAGTTGTTTGTTTTTGGTTTCTGCTTTATAGATCACAAGACATGTTGGGAGTCATTGTTCATATTTAACTCAGGGCACTAGGAACTCACTTTCAGATAGAGCAGATATTTTTATCTTTACATCTTTTCTAGTCTTTGTGCGCTACACTGTCCGGCTGCGGGTACTGAAATGCCTAAAACTGGATTGTGCAATTACACAATAGTTAAAATAACTAAAATATGATTGCAACTACATTTCTTTCAAGTAAATAAAACCAAATCAGACGCTAAAATGGCTTAAAAGCAAACTTTTTGTGAGGTGAAAAAAAGCTTCTGGTTGTTTGGCTTGAGGTTGTGGTGCAAAGGACCCTAGGGAGAAATTACTCTGAACCATCACTTTAAGGTAATGCATGCAGTAAGAGGTGCAGCCCTCGGGCAGCGGTTGTGACAAACAAGGCTGTGCTGCCTGTATGTAACCTCAGGTTAAGGCACATTACTTTCCCCGCTTGCTCTTACCATCTATAATGCATCTGTGTGATCAATTGGACCCTTGGCTTTGCTCTTATCCATCTGCCTTCCCCAGTAATCAGCAGTGTGATGTGATCAGAGACACCCACCTGTCCTGTCCTTGTGTCATGCCGTACAGGACCAAAGTACTCCTTCTGTCATTTCTGACATTTGTGTGATGGCAAGGCAGAGATGGGGGGGCTTTGTCCCAGCATGATATTTATCTTTGAAATTGAGGAGTAAGACCTACAACCGACCACTTCATGCGCTTCATACCCTCTGGCTTTCCTTTTGGAATGTCTTTCAAATAAGAAGGATAAAAGATTAAATACCTCAACTCGGTTGGCTTCAGGACGTTACAGCCAGATCTCATTTTAATATCAAGTCATTTCAATTTACAGAAGTATGAGCTCTTACTTAGTAAGACAGGCTCAAAGAACAAAGACATAACAAAAGATGGCAAACAAACACTGCCACTGAACACAAATCATCAATATTCTATGACACACCCTTTTCCCTGACTCCCAATCACTTTCAATGCTTTGGTAAAAGCCTCTGCAGACTGGATTACAGGCCGCAGGCATTTGTAAGATGAGCGACGTTTGGATTTTCTGTCGAAAGAAGAGTAGGATCCCTTCCTTCAAAAGCAGCTCTTAAAATACTGTCAATCACAGCGGGACAGTGTATGCTGGACTTGACGGGGCTTCCTCTGACACACTCACCAGGGAGCGTTTGTCTGCAGTGCGCAGACAGTTCAAGGTTAATTGATGTACATCATAAAATATTTACACCAGAATTATCACTTACTGCACAGGGTGAGCGCAATCTGGTGTTATGCAGGAAAACCGAGCTTTCGGCAAATCTGTACTGCATCCGAGTAGGCCCCCGCAATAAGTAACTAACCAACCCCCCCCCCCCCCCCCCCGTTAGTCATTTACACATTTTGGATGTGGGTTAATGAGTGGCGGTTAGTGGCAAAAACTTTTCTCTTCCCGAAGAACCACAATGTAATTATTTGATTTATGAGTGGCTGGAGGAAGAACGCAGCAGCCGATCACTCTCACCACCTCAGAGAGCTTCAGCCTAGGGTTTGTTAGACAGACTAGCTACCTCTGTGCACCCAGTCCTCCATCGCATCATTACAGCACCATCCTGTTAGTTCGATCCCCATCCTCATTCTAAGCAGATAGGGAAATTGTTCAGAGATTTCAGCGACGCAAATAAAAAAAAAAAGGAAAAAGAAAGACTGAGTGTTATACTCAATTTGCATTACAGGGATTCTTTTGTTATTTGGGCATGTAAACCGCAAGACTGTATTAATATGAGTGGAGAATACTATTTAATCACCACACATTGAGAGGCATTGTGATAGCTTTGTTTTTTGTGCTTGTCACAGTTTTTAGAAGGGTAATCTTCTTGTTACTGTAATCCAGCTTTTGGAGGAGACAGAAATGTCTCTTGGTTCCTACTTGTGCTGACAGTGTCTGGAACAGTGAGGAGGATTAGCTGACACCACAAGTCTGGAAAAAAGCGGACAAAGGAAAGACAGCTATTTTTACACTGCAACATATTTCAGAATATTTGTAGAAGGAAAATATATATGTAAGAGTAAGATGGCACAATCTATCTTTGTCATTCTTTAATTAGGCTAAGTGAATGTGTTGCATGTCCAGAGGCATAATCACATGCAGAGGTAAAAGGTTGTGGTGTAGTTTGTCAGTGAGAGTGGCTCTGCCTTGTGTCAGTGAATGACTGCATGCTGGGATCACTTACTGGAATGAAAAAGAGCTGTTGTGTGCGAAGAGAGAGATCCTTCCAGTGCAGATGAAATGCTTTGTCCTAAGTGCTGTTTAATGAGAGGCTATCAAATAGATGGAATAATTGCCCAGGCTTAATTAAAATTATTCATTGCTAATTTTGTGGAGAATCAGAATTTCTTCTCTTTTTTTCAGCGGCAGAGAAAAAGAAACGCATATAGTTTTTCCTTTTAGCATCTCACATCACACTTTCACTCACTTTGCCAAAATATGAACAATAACGTCGCTGTCAACGGGCTTATCTGCTAATGTTAGCTCTCAACTGTTACCATGAAACCATCCAGCAAATAGACTGTACCGTAGAGAGGTCACATGAAATCGGTGATTTAACGTCACCACTCATTTTACACACAGTTTAACAAAACAAAATGCTAAGTCAACATTACTAGCTACGTTTTTCATGTTGGTTTTGAGCGGTATGCACGCTCACTTACCTGGAAAACGGTTTTAAAACAGTGGCTAACGTTAACCCACTATCTAGCTAACGTTAATACAGTGTGTTGGAGCAAAACAGCGTCTCCTGCAGCGGCGAGGCAGAGGGACCGCAGCGTTTGCTAACATTAGCTTCTTGTTCATCTGGGGTCTGATAAACAGTAAATTCATCAAATTCAGTGTCCTGCTGCAGGAGACACTATTTGTCCGACACGCTGTATTAACGTTATCTACTATTTTAAAACAGTTTTCCAAGTTAGTGGGGGTGCATATCACTCAAAACCAACATGAAAAACGTAGATCAGCGTTTTTGTTTTGCTGTTAAACTGTGTGTAAAATGAGTGACGTCAAATAACTGGTTTCAGGTAACCTCCCTACGGTGCAGTCTATTTGCTGGATGGTTTCAAGGTAAGAGTCGGTAGCTAACATTAGCAGATAAGCCGGTTGACAGCGACTTTATTAGTATTTTGGCACAATGTATCTGACCGTAGTGGTCATAGTTGCTGGAAGTGAGATGCTAAAAATAAAAAAACTACACGCTGTTTTCAGGCAACGTTCCTTTTTGATGCCACAGTGTGTGTTATTTTTAAACGTTATGTCATCTTTGTAATGACAAGTTCATGTTTGTAGAATAATTAGAGAATCCCACTGAGAACTGGTGTCTGTTATTTTAAAGAGGTGCTCCAGTCATTTGGTATTGCACTTTCACAAAGTCAGGGAAATTTGGAGAAAGAGATTTACCACATCATTTAAAACATTGAAGCGGTAGAGGCTGACAAATTCCCAGTTTGGCTCCAAATGCAACTCGGTGGTGTCTTACATTTAGGACTTGACCTGAATATTAGATTAATTGAAACATTCAGGTCCACTGCAGATTCTGTTGTTCATTTGAGCTGAGAATGGAGAAATGTCTGGCTGAGTTGAGTGATAACCGAGCAGTGTGTACAGATATGTATACGTTAGAAGCCTGGTGTTTTCAGGTGATGTAATAAAGGCAAGGCGGTGTGTAACCACAATACTGCAATGTACTACTGGTGTACTATTACTGAAGGGGGACCATTTTAAGAAATTGTTCAAATTCCACACGTAGTGGCTTTAATCGAGAACATAAGCATGCTATCTGGTAATATGCTAATGCTCCTCTGCCCCACTTGAGCCAAACCCCAATATAAACCAGCTCCGTTATTTATTTTTTTACTGCAGATTTGTATCATCTTTTCCTCCACCTTCAAACACGGACCCTGTGGCTTTTTTTTCTGCCAGACACCATCCGAGGTTGCTTTGAGTTTCTGAGTGCCCTCTTTCTTAGAAGTTGTCACATCACTGACCCTTATTCAGCTTTGCGTCACAGCGTGAGTGAGGAGAATATTTGGGGATCTTGCAAACATTCCTCCTCCTCTTCTTCTTCTCACAGGTTGTTCTTGCCCCTCTCAAATACCACCCCTGTTTCTTTCTTTAGCTCAGACTACCTGAGATTCAGTTTGCTTGAATCCTCATTTCATCTTGTGCCAGAAAGAGAGGTGTTCCTCCCCCCCCAAACTCAAATATAGGCCTCATTCAGAGTTTCACAAACATTAAATGACATTTTTAATGTAAGTAGACCGAAAGTACACAAAAGTCTGTAGTGTCATTCAAAAGTTTCATCAAAACATTTGCTGTAGTTGTTGTTGTATGTTAAATTCAATACATTTACAAATGGATGGAGCAATTTTCTCTGTCTTTTTAGTTTTGTCTTTGTCTGTCTTTGTACACTTCTGTAGTAGGCACTGCAAAACCAGGGTGGACAAAGATTAAAATATATTGGTTCAATCCCATTTGCTCCTCTAATGGGGAATGGACTAGGGCTGCACAATTAATTGCACTTTTATCAAAACTGCAATATGGAGCACTGCAATATCCAAATCGCAGGGGGGTGCACAATATCACAAGTGGGGCCCCATTTTTGTTAAAGGCAAAATATGTGTCAAACCATTCAAGTATTGTAGTGCTGAAAAGATGTCCCGGCCTACAAATTGTATCCTACTGACTAAAGAAAAAATCCTTTAGTTCAGATCCTTGCAAAAACCCCACTATAAATCATTTGAAATCACTATTAAATCATTTTTTAGATGTTAATGTTTTTCAATGAAAAGAATTATACAAAAATGATCATTCCCTCAATATCGTGAATCATATCGCAATGTCAGTCAACATAATCACAATTAGATGATGCCCTCATATCGTGCAACCCTAGAATGGACCATACTTTTCTTAGTCTTACTCATTCTCTCTCTGACTCACTCCCTCCATCTCCATCTCTTTGCCTTTCTGTCCCCTCCTCTTTTACACTCTCTCTGGCCTGACTCCAGAAGCGTTGGTGCTCCAGGCACTAAGTCTCAGGTTCTTTTTGAGCTTAACAAAAAATAGTTATTTGAGAGGGGTGGATGGCCAAAGGAGAGAGGGGGAAAAAAAAACACAAGCTGAAAGACGATTGTGTGAGAGATCTCATATTTTCTTCAATCATACTGTGACAAAGAGTAGGTCTGTGGTGTAGGATCATCTAAGACGAAGGGCAAAAAGTAACCTTAGGCAGCATCTGTCAGTGGAAAATACAAACCCTTAGGGTGTCCAATTGAAGGTGGAGGACTGTGAGGGGGAATACAATTCAGGGATTCTTCAACACAAAGTTATCTGGTGGGGTCCATAACGTTGCTTGGAACTGTGTTGCAGTGTATAAGTATGTGACCTGTGAATGTGAATTTCCTGCGTGAGACTGAATTCAGACACAGTATTGACATTTGAAGGTTCAGCCTTTCGCAGCTGCTCATGAACGCCTGAGCAGAGTGAAAAAATGAGCCTCCACCACCTCGGAGGTGAGTTCACGGTCTGCTGTGAACTCGAGCGTTCTGATTAATTTGTATTATATGTCATCCGCTGAGTTGTTCATGGATAGTTAATCATGGACTCAAGATGAAAAGCTATTTTTTTTAACAACTGAGACACATTGTCGCTAGAGCCCAGCTGATAAATCGGCGGTGGGGCTGTAACAATACACCAAACCCAGGGTTAGGTTCGTATCGTGATTTAAAGCACTGGATCTGGACAGGAAGGATAACTCTGGGGTGTGTGGCAATTAGGCCTTCTCACTCCACAACACAGGTTCATGGAGCTGAGTGACACGATTTTGATATTTTTACTTTACTATTGATTTTTTGGCAACTTTTTACTTTTACGCTTTACATTTTAACATGACTATTGGTACTTTCTACTCCTTACATTTTTACAAAATTGTCTCGTTACTTTAATTTTGTACAAAAGGTTGTCTATCAGGTGTAATTTGTGAGTCGGCACACGGAGAAGTGAGAAAAAAGAGAGACTCGCTGCCTGGAGGATAATCAGTTGTGATTGTGTGTGTGCATCTATGAGAACTGTAAGTCATATAACTTATGTTGTCAGTTCATTTAAGCCTGTTGTATTGGTCTACAGTTCTTGAAAATTTAAAAGTTAGCTTGTTTGTGTTCTTCACCTGTTACCTAGGTTACACCTGGCTGTTGATGCAATATAATGTTGATTGTTGAACGTGCTAATTAGGATAATGTAATTAATAGTGGGTTTATTGTCATTATTTACTAGCGTTTATGATTCCTATGCATTGTGTATGGTAGCCTTTACAATGTTATTTTTTTCTGTTATTACCACACAAACAGCCATAGCAGAGCTGCCCCCCCCATGTTTATACTGATGCTTGATTGTAATGAAGCATCAACAGAGAGAGGTTGTCTTAACAGACACATCTGGGCCAAAGTTGGAAACCAGAATCAGCTCTAAATCCAGTCTTAATCTAGTCCTCACTACATTTCAAATAATTTCACTGGAGTTACACTGTAACAAATTGCTGTAAAAATACTGGATATTTTGCACAGTAATGTACCGTTTTCCATTAATACAGTTGAATACTGTAAATTCTGATGTCTTTGAGGAAAAAAATATTAACGGCAAGCTCCTGTAAAATCTTACGGTTAAAAGCAGTATTTATTTATTTTTTACAGCAAGCTACCTATAATCTTACGGTATAATACAGTATTTTATTTTATTTTTCAGTTAACTTTAAATCAGACTTCATCCTCGGTCCGATTTATAGTTCATCTGAGCAAAATCAAAAATTAAATTAAATTAAAAATAGGCCTACACATCAGTGTTTTTATTTGTGATTGAGGACAGGATAACAAGAAGTTGAAGAATTTGTTTTCATCCGGACTCTTAAACTGACCGCATCAAACTGGATGGAGCACATGTTTCACCGGCTGCTTTCTTCACTGCTCTCTCGTCAACCTCAGCCCTTCCTCATGCATCCTGTCTCCGTGGCTTTCTTAACAAGGTAAATATAATCTTGCAAAAGTCATCATAATGCTAATGTGATTTTGTGTTGGATTACCATTTTATTGACTGTTTTTTACCAAAAAGATTGAGTCAAAAGTATGTGCCGCACGCTAGCATACGTTAGGCCTACTCTCATTTAGCAACTAGCTATGTGGACAAAAGTTGAGCTTTCTGTTGAAGCGCATTACTGACATTAACATAAACTGGCTTTAATATCTGATTTGTTGTGAGATCTAACTATGGTGGGTTACAAGGTTCTATTTTACCATTTGTTTTACTTTTTCAAGTGAAATGGTGCATGGGAGTTTATAGGGATTAGCTTGTTATGCTGGTTAATGCAAAAAGCTAAAACGTAGCTTCAAATATGCACTAATGCAACATGCAGTAGCTAAAAGTTAGTTGATTATTTGTTGTTGTAATGATTAATTTTTTCTTGAGAGAGTATTTTAAAGATTATTTTGCTGTGAAGGCCTGTAGTGAAAACATGATAACTTGCAACATATGTGGTAAAACCAGAAAGAATACATTTGCACATGCAGGCATATGCAGACTCAGCTGGTGTAAGGTTTCTTTAGCAATATTTATTGTGTCTACAATGACTTTACATGCAATTCCTTTCTTAATTTGGATACTGTTGTCCATGTTCTACAGATGTCTGCCACAGCAGCCGATGTTGAGCCTGACCCTCCCAACAGTCCACAACTGATTCTACTGGGTAAGTGTCATAAAAGCATGTCGTGGAGTAGAGAACAAAGTCCGTCTGTCTCTATGTTTCTCCATTTGTCTGATTTCTCTTTCTGTATCCGTTTCCTAAACTTAAGTTGTATCATTGTCTGTCATGTTTGTAGTTGTCTCATCGTTCTTTTCTATCTCAAATTGTGGACACTCATTGACCAAAAACACCAGTTAACCAAAAAAACAAAACAATCTAAATGTGGTGGCTTTTTCTGTGAACTTCAAATCCTCATAAAAGGCCCTTATACCCATATTTCTGTTGTCTGCATCAGTTGCTGGTGATGGTGTCACATTGGAACATTGGATGATCAGCATCGGAAGCCAGGTCATTTGTGAAGGCATCTATAAAACCTCACACACACCATCACAGGGCTTGCTACTTGCTATGTGTTAAATCTACTATACCAAGAAGAAGCTGCAAGGACACTGGAGTTTGTTCAAAGGTAAGTTTTGTTTGAGTATGTTACCCCTCTTCCAAGCTCTGATCCGAAATATTGAAGTGTCATTTTTTTATAAGCCATGCTGGTGTATTAACTTTTAAAGTAGTTGTACCTATCTCCTGCTCATTAAAGCGTACCCTGCTTCCTTTTGGCACCCATCTTAATTAAGGAATGGGGCTGTTCAGACTGGCCATGTCACTCTCTGTGGTGCTATCATTGAGCAATGTGTCCTTTCCCAAATATATTGTAACAGTGTTTCCTAATGCCACCCTCAAATCAAAGTGTAATAAATACTGTAATAATGACAACAGCTGATCTGTTGTAATCATGAATCAGGATTGTTTTGTTTCTCATAAATAATTAATCAAATGAGATCATTCTTTCATAATTATGAGACAAGGGTCATTATCAGAAAATACATCTTAATTTTTTATTCAATTAATGTTATAGGGTTCCATATTAAATGCAAATGATCTTTACTTACCATACCTAATATCTTATATACTTTCTCTATTACATTTTAGGCGTCTCATTGGGATTTATCCTGAGAGGGGAAGAAAGACCAGCCACGGGGAGGTGGTGGAAAAGGAAGACGGGGAAGCTGGTCCACAAAAAGGCAACAACGGTGAATCACCATGTGACCACGCTACTAAACAATGTGATGGACTTTATTTAGCCAGCATAGGTCAGTCCATCTGTCTCAGATGTCCAGGGTCATTGTTGAACCCACCATTGTTGAGAGCCAGTTTAATTTTTATTGTTAATGGAATTGATGTAATTTAGTTAGCTTTTATATGCATTTGATGCAGTGAACTGTTGTCTTTTGGTGAAGGAAGGAAAACCAAATGAGCAGAAAGATTAAATTAATGTGAATTGGCGGATAATTTGTACTCTGTGCTTTGCATAGATTGCAAGAAACAGTCAAACCAGACCTATTTTGACCTGGGGACAAAAATACAAAGTCAAATGATGTAATTTTAGCCATCACTTGTCATAGTTCACATTCTGAATTAAATTTGTGTTTTTATGAATTTTGTAGACACTGAACATGTTTAACTTTAATAAATGCCTAAAGTTATAAGACCATCTCTTGTCTGAGCCGTTTCTGTGACATCTATGTTTTATTATTATTATTATTATTATTATTATTATTATTATTTTAGGGGTTTTGTTTTTAATTGTAAAACTTTTAAATCAGTAGTTTATAACAATGTGAAGATCATATTTTACAGTAATAAGTTAATGGAGAATACTGTAGGAACTGTAAAATAACAGTAAAATTAAAACCAAAGCTGACAGTATAATACTGTAATGTTTCTTTGCCATACAGTTTAGTACTGTAATATGTTTACAGTAATGTGCTGTTGTTGTAGATCACAGTAGGTTTACTGTAGAATAACAGTATCAAGCTGGCAATTATAGCTGCCAGTAGTTTACTGTAATTTAACAGGAAATTTTGTTACAGTGTAGTTATTATTTTTGCACCATCAAAAATCACACTTGAATTCATATCTTGCTACTCGGTCAGAATCTTATTAACCTGGAGTCCCAGTCTCTGTCAAAATAAATAAGCTATATATTATTATGTTAAATGGCAGACAGCTATTTAAAATGTAGGCAATGGCGTATAAAGAGCCTTTTCTCCATGTCCACTGTGGTTTCTCAGCGTGCTCTCTAGTAACGTCTGGTCCAGCTTTTTAATTTGCTAGGCTACTTTAACTTTTATACTTTGAGTAAATTTTCAAGCCTCTACCTTGTTACTTTTACTTGAGTAAAGACGTTAAATCAGTATTTCTACTTTTACCGGAGTATTTTTTAACAAAATTATCTGTACTGTACTACTGTAATAGAGCAGCTAGAATAGTCTGGTAACTTCAGAAAAGTACATCACTGTACAACTGCAATGCAGCCTTTAAAACCAGTAAAAGACAACACTTATTTAACTCTTGTAACACGATGTTAAGCTATTGAAAATCTAAGACAATATTTAGTCTCATAACATGATATCAATATAAAATCAATATGTTGCCCAGCCCTACCCAACCTGTTAAGCTAAATATGGTAGGTAACTAATTACTTGAAAATGATGGCAGATTTGCATGGGAATGATACCACCAATGACCTCCGCAATTATTAAGAATTACTAGAAGTCCCTGGGTAATGCCAGTCTCCTGTGAATAGGACCCTTGTCTGTTACAGGAAGTGTCACACATGTTTGACAAATTCATCAATTGGAAAAGAGCAACAATGCTACAACGTTAACATCTGCACTTAATTTAACGCCTTCCTTAGGTATTTTCTAATTGTTCATTATCTATGTATCAAGTACAGCACACAACCCTTTTTTGGCTTTAAACTTGATGTTCATTTGAATCAGGTAAGCTTGTTAAATGGTAGCAGACAGTCCAATAATGCTACTTGTGGACGTACACAAAGGGACAGTAATATCAACTGACTGCAACACACTTTGACTTATTTACTTGTTCATATATGTTTTTTGTTTTAGTTTTTTTTGCAGTGTCCTCTACCAACAGAGATTAGAAAAGAAAAAAAAAAAATCATAGCCTTGTTGTCCTATACCAGAGGATCAGGGATATACTGTATCACTGTCATCATGTGGAGTAGTTTTTGCTCACCAACTTCCATAATCACCCTTGTAAAACCCTTGATCGGAGCCCTGGTGGGTGATTAAAGACTTGGGCGATAAAAACGGAGCTGTTTGTGGAGCAGTCAGACAGGGAGAGAGGGTGTGTGTCTTGTCTCCAGTGCTACGTGTGGACATGCCTAATCAGGATTAGGCTATCCCACAAAACAATAGAGAAAAAGATACTAACTTCCCCTCAAGAGCCCGTAACAAATGCGAACATCCAGTCAGTGGAGAGTATAACTACTGCAGAAGTTTCAGGGAAAGTATTACTGATAGCCCACTCACTCATTCTGACTGTTGTGGAAACATGCAGGATGGATATTTATCTGTTATTGCCCCAGGAGCTGTAGCTATTGCATATTTATTAAACAAATAATAAGCAGTGAGTGTGTGTGCCACTGTGCTTTTTCATTACACTGCTGCATCTCTGCTCCCTGGCAGCGATCCAAGGTGTTCCCGGCACAGATCAGGCGTGTGTGTGTGTGTGTGTGTGTGTGTGTGTGTGTGTGTGTGTGTGTGTGTGTGTGTGTGTGTGTGTGTGTGTGTGTGTGTGATGTGTGGATGGTGGAGGAGAAAGGTGGATTTATTAGCCACAATTAACATCAAGCTATAGTATAACGCTCCCGTGGACAATATCAAAGGCTTGCTGAGCAGAACAAGTAGTCCGGTTTAATTGAAAAGGGCCTCTGTGGTGTTGCAGGAAGACAAAGGTGACACCTGTCAGAAGGCAGAGATATCTTAAATGAGTCTCATGCTCCTCAAACACTTGTTCCTCTTCAGTTGGGGCGGTGGCTGCAGGGTGTGAGGCCTGTCTGCCTTCCTCGTGGAGGAACTCTGTTTTATTTATTTTTTTGTGCTGTGCAAAGACTGCAGAGCTGCATGCAGTCATGGATCTGCCTCATGATGGGATATGAATATGTATGCAGGTTAACTGATGTGCTACACTCTAATTGCGATGGGAGGGAAGGAGCCTCAAGTGCAATGCTTCATGGGAGCTGCTTCTTGTCTTTGCATCTAGCATATGATTCCACATAACATAAGTGTGGGACACTTTAGTAGGGTCTTTCCTCTTTGTCTGGTTGTTTACCTCACGTTTTTTCATGCCTTATCCTAACCCTCTAAATGCCATTTTAAATGTGTTTCTGAAAGCGTGCACTAACTTTCCCAGCATGGATCTAATTGTATTTGTTGTAGCTTTTGTTGTCCCTCAATTTCTGCCTCCTTGCCTCTGCCAATTAGCTTTAAACTAAATGTGATTATGAAGAATAAATGCTAACGTTCGGCTCCACTAGAGGGTGGCACATCAGTTTACCTAAGGCAAGGCTTTTAAACTTGGGGGAGGAAAAAAGGAATGAAGCTAATTTTAAGGGCTATGCTTTTGATTTTGAGTGTTTGCATAAGCACAGTGGAGCATTTCAGATTAAAATCCCCCAAAGTGTGGCAACCATGAAATCGCTTTAATTAGGCCAGCTGACAATCCATTGGCGTCTGCAAACACACTGGACCCTAATGGTGATGAAAACAAACCAATCACCTCAATTTAAAACTCTAAGGGATGCAAATGAGAGAGGCTGCTAAGCAGTTTGGAAATACCACAGCATTCAGTTTTAAGTCAACTCCCTTTTGTATCTGTTCATGTTTTTATATTTAAGTAAAAAAAGTTCAAAGACGTGCACAGCTGAAGGCTGGTTGTTAAGCAGCAGCCATCTTGTGAAGGTCAGGTTGTTGCTGATGGTTGGACAGAGTGACAGCTGCCACTTTCTTAACAAAGGTCAGTCCGTCAGATCACACCATCAGATCTCAACTCTTAGATATCACCAGTAATAATTGCACACACTTGAAATGCGTGTTTGAACACCAAATGTTTCAATCCTGTTCATTAATGTTTGAGAGCAGTTTTGGTACAAATCCTCCGTGAAGAACGTACGGCTGTCTAAATGCTATTTCTCATGGGTATAATAGTTACACAAAGCATGTTTTACATCTTGAACGCTTCCTATCTCCAATTAGAAAAACTATAAAAATTGAAGTTGATCATCAAATTAGTTTCTTTCCCCACATTTGTGCACACATTTAAATGTAGCAATCCAATTTGACTTTCATCTCCGGATGTTTGCAAACCACATCATCACTGCCCACATGAAATATGAAAAAGGAAATTCAGTTTGACACAAAAATAATGGAGGTTGGACAGCATCAAATGTAGTTGTATCACATTTTTGTTAATCCACTAGTGATTCACAGCCTTTTTCAACTAGTTGTGATGACAAGGACACACACATAATCATAGTTTTACGTTTTACGATCACTGCTATTTAACATATATTGAGAAATATAGCAACTTGTTATGTACAGTATATATTTGTAATACATGTACAGATGCCATAATTTGAAAGCAATAGCTGTTGCCATAACATTGATGTATTGTGTTATAGGTATGTGTGTTATAGGTGTAAACCGAGCCCTGAGGATCTTGCTCTGCCTTTTGAGAAAATGAAAGCTCAGATGCCATTCTGGAATCTTGCTCCTTGTGAGGTCATAAGGGGCAAGGTTACATCCCCTATCTCTACTTTGCCCGCCCAGAGAATTTGGGCCACCCATGAGAGAGAGAGAGAGAGACATCATGGCTTTCAAACAAGCAAAGTGGCAGTTGGTCAAGGCCACAACCCCAGCCTCCACCTTGCCCCCCCCTCTCTCAAAAGCTACAGACTCGGAAATGGCACATACTGTGGAAAGCTCATTGTGGGACTGGCTCTAGTGGCTGTAATTCTTCACCAAGGTTGAATTTTGGGAACGAGATTTCAAATATGGTATTGGGACCACTAAGGTCTGTATAAAAGCATCCAAAGAGCACCATGTCATGGGATCTTTTAATTGAAATCATCCACCTATTGTTCTGAAGGACCGTCTTTTATTTACAGAGATAAGCAAGCTTGTCTTGACCTTCCTCTGCCCTGACATGGATTGCTGACCCTGAACCGTCCAAGGGGTCTTCAATCAACCTGCTTTTCTTAGGACTGTACTTGTCATTTTTTGGGTCATGTGGAAGTGCTTCTTATTATCCTCCTGGCTTGGGTTTTCCTTTGACATCTGCAGCGTGAGAAAAGGAAAATCTATGTAAACTCTACTTCAGTCAACAGATCAACACCTCTTTCTGTTCCGACTGACCAGCGATATTGATTACAAAATGCTATGTTCACTCGGCTGCTTCCCATCCTTTTGTTGCCGTTATCAGACGGTGTGCACAAAGGCAGTCGCTCTCACCATTCACTGTGAAAGAGAAAAGTCCAGAGTGCAATTATGAGGAGCAATAGCAGCAGCAACCATATGATTAGCTAGGACTCGTGGCTTCAACACTCTTAAATCCTGCTTTTAAGCGCCTTTAGTGAAGTGTGAAATACAGTGCATTGGACTCTATTATATACAGGTCCTTTTTGCCACCAAGGCTGTGAGGTTTTCGGAAATCACAGTTGTCTGGTGAAGTCACATTCACACACTTTCCTCCAGTAATTGATATTAATTACTTGTCAGCCTTCTTGCGTTCAATCCTCCATGCTTGACAGCTCTGCAGACTAACTGGAAACTGCCCAAACTGCACTTTGAGTGAAGGACTTACAGTTAGTTGATTAATTTCCTAACATATGGTAAAAAAAAAATTCAGTGCCCAAAAAGCGATCAATAACACTCATATTGATGTACATTTTAGCTGGTAGGACTATTCTGCTCTTTAGACAGACACCAGGATAATAATACAGGTATAACCTCCAATTTATTTTAGTGGAGCATTTGGCCATTTGAATGACAAAAGCTCCCTGTGCACTTAGTAAAGACAGCAAAGGCATTAAACAAAAGGTTTTGATTAAGTGTGTATTTTCCCCCGGAGCCCTGTATGAGTGTGTGATGAAATGAGCGACCGGCGGTGAGAGGGCAAAGGAGAGGGAAAGAGATGTAGTTTTCCAGCATAAAAGGCCAATTGAAATGGAGGAAAAACAACACTTATTGCAGGTAGAGAGGGAGGGGCTTACTGTCAGGATGAGGGTCCCTTGGCCTCGCCTCAGGCAAAGACACTGCATTAAACGTGGCCCACTCTCAGGGCCGGTATACCCCCTCTGTAAATATGCACCCGTCAGTGTATTTTCACTGAAGTCTTGAAGTGTTTAACCCCTCTTCACTGCTGGCAGGTAAGAAAGAGGCAGAGAGATAGAGGGTGTGAGGCAAATACGGATAAGAACAAACAAACAGCGTTGGCTTTACTGAAGTGAGCAGCTTTGGCGGAGAGGGACTTCTTTGAAGACTTACAGCCAAATCCTATCTGCTGAGCCGCCATCTAGGCCTCAGCTTTTGTTTCTCCGACTCTAAGACCTACTCCTGCAGGAGCCACAGAGAGAGGGTCAATGGATTCGTCTTGTACAGAGCCGAAGGCTGTGGCGTTTTTGGTTGATAGCATTAAACAGAACATTTAAGCTGAAAATGCTTTTTTTTTTTTTTTTTTTTTTGCTATCATATACTAGAGAAATGTATGGTGGATAGCAATGCACTTTCTCTTATATTATCTATTTATTTTAGTGCTGTCAGTTAAAGGCCTTAACGGCATTAATGCAAACCCATTTTAATGGTGTCAACAGCGTTTTTTTAATTTATTGTGAGATCAATATTCTTTTTAGCCTAGCGAACTTTGTAGTTCTTTTCACGTACTGTTGTAACAGCTGGTAACGTTAGAATTACAACATCTAGCTAGACTAGAAACAAAACGGGCACGCCGCACTCACTTGTCTTGGGCTTGCAAAGCCAGAAGAGTAGTAACATTAGGTTTTGAGTGGATGCCGAGCGTGAGACACTGAAAAGGACACCAATAAGATTCTGAATAGAAAGTTTACCCTCGTTAAAGTACTATTTTCACCCTTTTATTGATGGACAGTGTTACATTGTGTGAGAGATTATTTGCTCCAAGTGAGAATGTTAATGTGAAATTGAACTCGACAGTAGGCTATATGCCAATGTTGTTTTCAATAAAAAAAATAAAAAAAACATTTGCACAAAGCAAGCCAATCCACTTTTCCATGTTGGTAAGAGCATTACATTGAGAAAGATAATGGGACAAAAAGCAATCAAGGGACATTTAGAATAGATAACAATGTGATTAATTGCAACTTAACTATGGCATTACTGCGATTAATCGTGATTCAATATTTTACTATTTTATTTTGATTTAGTTGTTGGGCATTTTTAGGCCTTTATTTGTATTGGACAGCAGAAGACATGAAATGCGTGATCACGGAAGGCTTGTATTAGGTAGACGTGCCAACAGTGTTGTTTGTCATTACTTCGAATTCCTTATGGGGAGACAGAAACTACGCACTATAGCTTTAAAAGAAAATGAAATGTAGTATACTGTTTTAATCTTAAGGTAAATGTGTGCAGAAAGAGATTCTGGAATGTGGAGGAAAATGTACTGTTGGACGTTGTAAACAGAAGCAATTAACAGTTAGTCGGTTCAAAGGAAATGGGTAGGAGAAACATGAAAGGTCTCTTCCCCCCCCCCCCCCATCAAGTCCTCTGACATCAACAAAGGCATGAAGGTCCATATGGAATGACAGCTGAGTGAACACGGTGCTGTAGGTCTTTGTGAAAGCTTTGACGCCCCGGTAATAATGAGAAGCCGGTCCTGTGGACTCGCTGCTGTACAGTGCTGTAGACTTATGACACTGGCTCCATTTATACCTCTTCCATTCAATTACCATCCCATCTGGTCACTGCTGTTTCTGCTGCCACAGCAGTAAAGAGAGAATTTACTTTTCAGTACTTCAAAGCCCCCCCCACATAGCACCTACAGCTCAAAGGACAGTGGGTACAGTGACTGCCAATTAAGAGTTCCAACAAGACCCATTAGACCCCAAAGAAAAATAGATCTTTCAAAGAGGGGACAGAGAAGAAAGTGCTGTTTTATGAAGGGTGCTAAAACAGTTTATGCCACTGGACCATAACGAACTATATCTCTGCCTTTGGCGTTTTTGAAGGGCAAACTGTTATTTTAAAGGGAGTTACTCACCTGCAAGTTGTCAGATGTTGGCGCTGAGTGCCATTTGATGATACTTTCTAATAAACTTATTGCGAGTACCCTTCAACAACGGTCATCACAATCATAGCTGCAGAAGGCGAGACTAAGAGAGGCGAATGGGAGCCGCAGAGGTTGGATGTGCCCCAATCACACACATAAAAGATTTAACATCGCCCTGAGGTGTTTTTACAGCACTCTTGTACCTTAAAGGTGCATTAAGTAAGATTTTACTGGCTCATAGCACAAATGGCAGTAACAAATCATCAGGGACTTGATAAAGTTGTCACCAGTGACTCAGCAGTTACTTTGCCCGCTGCTGGGATTTCTGGATTTCAGAAACTCACTTTTAGACTCCTCCACCACCTCCTCCTCCTCCTCCTCCTCAGCTCAAAGATGCTACTGTACAGAGGACAGGGCTAAAAGTCAGCAACTGGAAGCATCGGATCTTTAAAAAACAAAAGATAAATTAAAAACATACTTCCATTGCAAGTTTACTAAACTTGTATTGGAAGTATGTTTTTTCTTCTTTCAAATGTGTCTCTTATATTTAGGTAGATTACATAAGTCATTATTTAGGACCGCACAAATGTTTTTTCATGCTTTTGATGAAGCCTTTCTCCTGAAATGCGTCAGCAGATTTATATGACTGTAAATTCAATTCGACCAAAAGATCAACACAGTTCTTTTTCCTGACTGTTTCTGGGAAATCAGACCAGTATTGAAATATGACATTCAGTGAAGGATGTTTAGTCCCTTCGATATTTTGACATCCTATGAAAAAGTAGTCTAGAAATACCCTCCTTAAATTTCTTGCAGGTAAAAACAGCCAATGCTGCAAACAGTCCAAATGCTTTCAATAAATGACCTTTTAAACAGTTACATTTCATATCAAAGGAGCCGGGCCACATGAGGAAACATTCCGGCTCAAAACTGCATGTGCTCAAAACTCAAAATAATGTAACTCTGACTAACTAATAGAGGTAACAGTATCTGTTTATTCTATACCATTGCAAAAAGAAAAGGAATCTTTAGTTGCCTGTAAGGTGAATAAAAAAATGTGCTTTTTAAAAAAATGGTCGGCGAGAATGGGGATTCTTATTTGTGGTTTGTCTGAAACAACAAGGTCTTTTAATTTGGCTTTTAAAGTTTATACAGCATGTCTTTTGGCTTGTGACTTGGCATACAGATCCTAACTTCTGGGTTTTTAGAGCTTTTTAAACAACATAAGATTTCATGAGCACAATGAGCCCTTAGTAGTAACTAATCGACCTGCGTTCCAGCCTGAGAGGGTTTACCAGTGAGACCGCTCTTGTAGGTACACTGGTAAAAAATGGAATAGGACACAGTTGTTAATGGTAGAGAAAAGAACCCTGTCAGCCCTTTTCATGTGGGTCATCTAACAGGTGAGATCATGACGACAATCCAGGAGGGCTGTCTGTCAAACAAATGAATGGACACCTCCAATCTAATTTCACCCCGCATCTACAGAGGTCCTATCCGTCATTCTGTTGGCACCATTAACCGTTCCACACTCTGGCTTTTTAATCTGGACGTCTCCCTCTGGGACACTTTATCTCTAAGACTGAGTTGGTGTTTTCTTGTTTGGAAGAAAATAGATTCATGGTGGACAAAATGTATACATTGCTTAATGAGAGTTAATAGACAATCAACCCCTTTTTATAAGTAATCATGGCTCAGGTATTTAAAAGATATCATGCTGCAGTTAGTCAATCAATTGACTTGTTGATCACCAGTAATCAGCTGACACTCTTCCTGGTTCCAGTTCCCTGACTGGGAGGATCGGCGTCTTTTCTCATTTTCATATACCTGTAAATCAAATATGTTTTAGACTATTGGTAAGATAAAACAATATGTTTGGGAACATTGCTATTGGCTCTGGGGAATTGTGGTGATATTGTTATGGACTAAACACAATAATTCAACTTGTTGATAAAAAACGTGACATCCTTATATTTTTAGCTTTCTTTAAACTGGAAAACATGTTTTGAGATTCCTTCAAAATGTTTGTCAGTATGCATATCATACCTTTACACAGTGGCACAGAGTTGGTCTTATTACCCTAGATTTCCACCAATTGCAGAACGGCTGTAGATCGGGACCACTGTGCGTCGGCTCCATGCTCCGCCCTTTGTCGGTACCCACCAGGTCCAGATTTGTTGCGGAACGGCTGCGGCCATGACTTACGGCCAAAGTCACGAGGACCCACGAGATCGGGTGTATTCATGTAGAATAAAACCACAAAACCATTCACCCATTCACTTCTTCAGCTGTCCTGTCAATAAAGGCCTAAAAATGCCCAAAACATAATCTTTAAAAAAATAAAATAAATAACCAGAAGCTCTGCGTATCTCCTCCGGAGGGCTGCGGACTGCCGGAGCTGGGAAGGAGTTGTAACGGAGCCGTCCGACACTCAGTGGAAATGCACACATTGACTTTAATGGAAACCAATGGACTCCGGCAAATCCGCAGACGTTCAGCAACAGGTGGAAATTGGGGGTTAGATGTAATGACTTTTATATAGATGGTCTTTTTGGCAGCTTTAGTGATCTCGCTAAAAGAAAAACAGTCAGATTTATTTAGATATTTTCTGGTCCGGTACTTTATCCAAATGTGGAGTTCAACCTTTTCAGCCTTACCAGCAAATTCAGAGTTGGACAATATCTTAGAAACTACTGTGCAGTGTTAAGGCCTGATTTCATATCTATCTATCTATCTATCTATCTATCTATCTATCTATCTATCTATCTATATCTATATATATCTATCCAACACAATCTTTTCTTTTCAAAAGGTGTCATTAGATCAAGAACTTGGGATGGGGATATGTGACGCAGCCTGGGACTGTGCTCAGAGTAGAGTTAATGGCACATCCTCCTGCGCTCGCCTCAACCTGATACAGTTTAAAGTCTTTCACCTAATTTCTTACACCAAATCAAAACTATCAAATATACCCAGAGACTGATGACAGGTGTGACTGCTGTAATTCTACTTCAGCCGACATGGCCCATATGATTTGGATTGTCCAAAGTTAAGAGACTTTTGGTCAACGGTTTGCAAAACTCTAAAACCAAGAAAGTTGAACACATCACTCAGTTCGGAAGTCTTTACACTGGCTTCCGGTGCCTCAAAGAATTAATTTCAAAATACTTTTGCTGGTTTATAAAAAGGTTTTGGGCCAAAATACATTTTTGATTTGCTACTACACCATGAATCACCCAGACCTCTCAGGTCGTCTAGGACAGGTCTGCTTTCTTTCCCAATAGTCAAAACTAAACTGGGGAAGCAGCGTTCAGTTTCTATGCTCCTCATATCTGGAAAAAACTCTCAGAAAACTGCAGGTCCGCTGCAACTCTGTTCTTTTAAATCAAGGCTGAAGTACTTTCTTTTTGATGTTGCTTTTCTTTAAATAATTGCTTATTTCTTATACTGAAGTTGATTTTTGTTGAAGCTGTATGACAATCAGCAAGGGTAAGATCAAAAGTAAATGACTTGATTAGACCGTGATTTGACTGTTCAGATGAACATTTCTAAAAAATTAAGTGATGAAAAGAAAAACTTTATCATTAATGTTGGCTGAAACAAATATTGAAGTGAAATGAGAAACGTGGTGACTTTTGGGTTTTTTTGTTAACAATTTGTGAGTTCAGGGTTGTGGCCATTCTGGGGTTATTTCTGAACAGGAAATACATATGTTTCTGAGAATTTCTCCAATGCGGGTGTGACATAGATTTCATGGTAAAATCTACAAGAAACAGTTGGAGCTGTTCAGGATTTTGCAAAGTTTGCCGTGATTAAACTAAGTCTTATAGTGATGACTATATTGTAGTGCAAGGAGAAGTACTTCCACTCTTGGTTATGAGTAACCAGAGTACAAAGTCACATGATCCTGCGGGGCCCGTGGTGAATGGATGAGATGGTAAAGACATATGGTTCTGCCGGTATAGAGTGCCTACCATAGTGGTCAACAAAGTTTGGGTTTCCACAAAATGGTTATTGGCCCCGATAACGTGTGTGGGGCAGCGGCTTATACACTGTCCCATACTCTAAAATCTGCTTTTATGTTTGACTGTTTTTAACTGCTCTTAATATTTAATGTCTTGTACTGCACTGTAACTTTTACTGTTTTAATCTTTTTATGTAAAGCATTTTGAATTGCCCTGTTGCTGAAATGTGCTATACAAATGCTGCCTTGCCTTCCCTAAATGAAGCATCTGACAGCAATGTGAGGCCGAATGCAGAAATGACCATCTTTGGTGTATTAGTGAGGTCTTAATGACCACTAATGAGAAAAAGGCATTTGCCTTGCTGTTTGTAGAAGGATAGTACTGGAGAGAACATCTCCTCAACAACCGTATGCGTCAGTCTGACGACCTGATGCTTTTCCTCAAATTAGAAAAAAATAAGTATTTCTCTAGAGCATCAACTAGCACATTCCATAACATATGGGATCTGGTGTTTACTTTGAGAAGCTTGACACTCTCCCCCCCAGATAATATGAGGCCCTAACCACTCTACCTAGTATGCACAGTTGTGTTGTCTGCTACCTGATGTGAGCTTTATACAAAGTGGGAATTTGCTTTTATTTTGTTGGTAATGACAGTATGTGGGTGGGATGGAAACGATTCTTAAATAAATAAATGAAAATCAAGACACTGTACCTAAATGAAGGGGTCTGTATTGTCTTATCTTTCTTGAATAAAAACTTGGTATAAAAATAAACAGCATGCATATCACATAAGCAAAAGATAGTGTACAATGTATTATACATAATAAATGTACAGTGGGGCTCTTAAGGTTTGGGCACCCCAGGTAAAAATTTGTATTGATGTGCATAAAGAAGCCAAGAAAAGATGGAAAAATCTCCAAAAGACAGATTAGACATTCGTATAATGTGTCACAATTTTTTAACCTCATCGGTCCACAGAACTTGTTCCCACAATGCATCAGGCTTGTTGATATGTTCATTTGTAAACTTCAAACGCTAAGTTTTGTGGTGAGGACGTAGAAGAGTTTTTCTTCTGATGACATGAAGACCATGTTTGTACGAGTATCTCTTTATAAAGGAATGGTGTAGGACAACTCCAGTGTCTGCCAGGTCTTTCTGGATGGATCATGCAGTCAAACGTAGGTTTGGACTTGCTTTTTTTCACAATCCTACGAGCTGTTCTGTCTGATATTTTTCTTGGTCTTCCAGATCTTGCTTTAACTTCCACTGTTCCTGATGACTGCCATTTCTTAATTACATGCCGAACAGAGGATATCGGCATTTGAAAACCCTTTGCTATCTTCTTATACCCTTCTCCTGCTTTGTGAGCAACTATCAACTATTTTCAGTTTCAGTTTCTAGACAACTGCTTAGAAAAAGCCATGCTGGTGATTGTTAGGGCAAGGTCAGATGAGTCTGGGCATTTAAAACCTTAAGATTGACATCCCCTGGTAATTCCAGATGATGATTGAGAACAATCCATGACACTGTCAGGTCTCAGCTTTCCAAAGGGGGTGGTGCATGCTGTAAACTGCAGGGTGCCCAAACTTTTGCAGACGCCATTTTTGTTCATCAGTTTGATGGAAATAAAATCTAACTTTTTGTGACATATTATACAAATGTCTAATCTGTCATTTGATGCCTTTTGGAGATTTGCAAATGCACATTTTACCCTGGATGCCCAAACTTTCGAGCCACACTGTACATGTTTAAACCATAAGTAAAGCAGGCCTTTAGGCAGGTATACTAACCAACCAATCACTCTCCGTCTCTTTTACATTGTATATAATATGCCAGATTGTAACATAACCCTACCAAAGTACATGACTCATGTCACATTTAGTATTCTTTTTTTAACCGTATAAAGTCTGCTGCAAATGACTCAGTTTGTGATGCTTATAGATTTCATGACAAAACAATATCACACTGACCATCACATTTGAGAGGCTACAAGGGAAAAACAGCAAGGACGATAAGTTTTCTACTTTCATGTCTCTATTTAAAGATTGTGAAATCTGAAAAACTTTTCCGAGATCACGTTTCTGTAAAGGTGATAAGTCTTACAGCTGCTCGTCAATGATCACAGAGGAATTCCTTCCTCTCTGTCTGATGGTTTTCAGCTTTGTTTCCTGGCTTTACCTTTTCACTCAGTACTCTGAACAGACTCGTCCATCTTTCATCACCAAAGCAATCCTACCAAAACCTTCACCTGTCTTGTCAATAATCCGATCGCAATTAGATTCTTCTTCACACACGTCCAAGTTTTAAACCCTCTGTCTTGGAACTTTGACTTCTTGCTTGACCCCCGAACCAGTGCGGCCATTGCATCCTTCACTCAACCTTTATTGAATTCTGTCCGCTTTTTGACGTGTGTGTGTGTGTGTGTGTGTGTGTGTGTGTGTGTGTGGTGTGTGTGTGTGGTGTGTGTGTGTGTGTGTGTGTGTGTGTGTGTGTGTGTAAGCATAATCACAATGTGTTGCCATTGAACTCCCATACTTTCTTTACCGTCAATGCATTTGTCAGGAGATTGATCGTGCCTGTGACCAGAGGATAGTGTCCGTGGAGGAGGTTGGCAATGTGTTTCCCGTATATTGATTTATTTGTGCCGGCCTGCCACAATAATAACGCTGACCGCAACAGGTTCATTTTCAATTTTTTTACATTTAAAACGAGTAAAATCTTATTTCATTGTAGAGTTGCGCACAGCTTATCAATTCACTCAGCCCCTGCTTGTCTCTCTCTACACGTTCAGAACCGTCTATGAATAGCCACATGGCCACAGTAAACCTCTGGCTTTACCGTATATCTATGGCCATGGCTTTCACCAGATCACCTAGAACTCCCAAACCGCAAAAACAACGGCAACTTAGGTTGCCTTCACACATGAGCTGTTTTAAACCAAACCCTGGAATGTTTCATCGGATAATCCGGTTGATTTTGGGCGGTGCAAAAGCTCATTCAAACTCTAATGCGTACCAAACAACCAAACTTTTTGAAAACAGGGGTCCAAGTGCTCTAGAGTTTGGTTCACTTTAGCTGAAAACGCAATCCGCCCCAAATATAGGACGTGAACCAAAAACACTGCATTTACTAGTCTGAAATTTAAACCTTGCAGACAATTTAGTTTCATGTGGATGTTCTGTCCAAAAGACCAGCGACTGCGTCGCCCGCTTGGCGCTACACAAACCCTATGAAAAATGCGACAGTGTTGCAACTTCACCCCAGAATTGCACAGTACATACTTGCAACATACCTGCTGTCTGGGAGTTCCAGGTGAACTCATGGAAGACATTAGCATACGCTACCTGTGTGGTGATTCCAGGCTGTTATGAGGGCAGCCCCATAGGGGTTAGATGGTCAGTTATGGTTTGAGAGTGCTGACATTTATTGATTAATATCAGATTGATAATAAGTCTAGTCTTATTACCCAAAATTTTCCTTTGATGCAAAGTTTGGTTGCGTTCGGCTTCTTCTAGGAACACCTTCCCTGTGGGAGTGTTGGAAGAACTGCAATAACCAATAACAAGGTTAGAAGGTTTAGCAGCTAATACAAAAGGATCTAAGGATGCTATAAATATTATATCAACCTTTACCTATAATTAGGTCATTATGTTGAAGGTAAACCTGATAAAACATGTATCATACAGTGTTACTAATGGAAATATTTGCATTTTCATATTGGGTTAGCTCATAATGTGACAAGCATACCTAAATTGATTTTCCAAGAGAGTAGCTTAATGGCTGTAAATAAAGTGTGTTGCAGAGGAAGCAGACTGCATGTCTCCTCTCGGTCCAGAAGGAGTACATCCAGTGTTGATCAACAGAGGTGTGCAAAATGATATGTTATTAATGAGAGGCGGCATCTTGTGAGCAAGATTACAGATGGTTTTGCCAAAGGCGCCTACACACTCAGATCCTTGTGGAAAACCCGACGCTGTATATTTTTAAATATTTTCAAGGGGCTTTAAAATGTAGTTTTATGATAATGTGAGGTGGAAGAAAAGGTTGAATCCTTGCACACTGTCAGCACTGGCTTTATTAGGGAGACATCTCTTTGGTTGTGGACCTTTGCAGGCATCATATTAACAATGTGAAACAACACATTTTTATACAAAGCCACAGGCTGCCACAACCAAACAAGATGGGCAGCCACACCTGAGACAATTGGCACAAGAATTATTCCCCAAAACATCCTTGAAAATAGACAGAGAAAGCGAGAGAAATGAAAAACACATTAAATTGGCAATGCAATGTGAAGTATTCTTTTTAACTTTTGAACATGAAAGGGGGGAAAGAGGAGGCAGATCAAAAGTTGGAAATCTCATATTCAAACTGGGAGTATCATCATAACCTTGGAATCAAATCATACATGTATGAAAGGAACAGCTGCAGATTTTGGGAAATGCAAAATCATCTTTAAAACAATTAGTGAAGGCAATAGTTTAAAAAATATCAAGTGAATAGCTTTAAAAAAAAACAAGATGCTTATGAGAAAGATAGTCTACATTTCAAACCAGGAGATATTGTCCAAAAAATATTTTCTCTCATAATCTTCCAGAACAGCTGTCCACCAGATGTGTATTAGATAAGACTTGGTGTAAACCACACATTCAAGCTATCTAATGACGATAACGACAACTCTCAGCCAGAACAAAAACAATCTTTACCTTAGGAGTTTTATTGCTGCACTAAAAGAAAAAAATAGCCGCACCCGTGATGTAAATCATTAGGTCAACTCAAGTTCTCCTCAAAGACACACTCCATGATTGATGGGAGTAATGTGTTGTTATGGTCATATTCTCTATCCAATTAGTACTGATCTATTGTTGCTGTGTGGTGTTTTAATGACCACAGTGGGCGGGAGATGATTGGCCCTAATATCATTTGTCTCCCTAATCATGTGTTTATCACAGCCAGGTCTGCCGAGGGCCTCTCGTGAGCCATGTATAAACCCTTGCACTACTCCTTTGTCCTAGATGAACCTACAGCACCCAGTCAAAAGGAAAGTCATCATTAACATGCAGCGAGGTTAGGAGTATCCGACTGCAGGGGCAGAAAGCCCAGCATGAATCATCATTAAAAGATGACGTGGCACAGGGTCCCATTTACCAGTTAGCACAGTTGTGGTTACAGCTGAGTGGATTGGCTGTGATACGACTGGCACCATGCAATTCAATAGAGATAAACTATTCTGCAAATAACTTCTGGGGGCCTCACTTTTGTGATATTGAACCACTCCATTCACTGTTAATTGCCTCAGTGTAAGGTTAATCGGCTTGTATTGGAGCCGGGAAATCCAATTTTCTTGGTTGTTATTCCATCTCCATCTATTCATTGATCCCCTTGTTTTGATCACAAAATAACAGTTTTTACAAATAAGATCAAGAAAGACAGAGTGGCTGTGGCAGCTGTATTACTTTGCGCAGAAAAACCTTGACATAGTGTAAGCTAAACACGTTTTGTTGCCTTACTATATTGATTTAAATTCATTCTAAAGTGTTTAAATCTTCAAGAGTTCAAACTAAAAGACTGAGTTGGCAGCAAAGTGGGGGGGAGAACCGTAGGCGGCAGGGATGGGAGTGAGCTCTCTGAACCAGAAAATCACAGTTCCTCACCTCTCCAGCATGATCCTGCTTTTCTTTTCCCCCGCAGGAGCTACGGGGCCTCCTGGTGATGCAGCTGAAATAATACCGGACACAATCATACAGACATACCGTGGCTCTGAATCCTCCGTCGAGCTCACTCAGGTCTGGACTCACTGTGCCAAAAAAATACCGTGAGTGTAATCACAGGAATGACATGAATTGCAAGCTGCGGAGCATACATTGCTCTCCACTTGTTTTGTTGTCATAGTGATGGATGAAATTATTGTCTCCCAAGAAAAATCAGTCAAAAGCTGTTCTGTGCCGACACCACAGCCTCTGCCCCAAAATTGTGTATTTTAGGCAATTTGAGAAAGGTGGACGGTTGGACTGAGATGTCTATATATAAAAGCACAGGCATCGCACAGGCCATGACAGATGGAGCCACATGTGGAACAAAGGCGATATGAACTGATGGATGGAGAGATGAATGGACGGAGAGATGAATGGAAGGCTGGAGAAAAGTAGACAGGAATGATAAATGGGCAGAAGATTGAACGCTGTAGTCTTTCACATTCAAAGAATACCTGACGGTCAAAGCCTTTTCTTTTTTAGATGACAACCAAATCTCTTCAGTGATATCGGGTCAGCGTATGGACAGCTGTAATTCCCCTATGGTAATGTCCCAGGCTGGATTATTGCACCGTTTGAGGGATTTTATTGTTGCTAATGTTCAGTGGGTTTTCTGGTCCACTGCGGAGGGGTCCAGGACGGCCGTGCTTGTGTGCAGGAAATGTCAATGACGATTAGCATAAGAAGAGGGAAGGGCAGGTCACCCCATGCATATTCCACAGCCCATTGGCTCAGGAGTGTTAATAATGAAACAACACAATGAGGGGCTCGCTTTCTAGTTCACTGCAGATTTGTTTAAAATAGTATTTTCTTGCGGGTGTGGGTGAAATATTTATTCCGTACACCTTGCTGGGCTACAATTAAAGATCTGCTGGGTGTCTGTTTATGCCTCCCCGCATCTCTCCATATGAAATAGTCAGTGACCTCAAAGGGATGCTGAGAGTATTCAGAAACAGAGCTCCCATCCTATCCGCTTACCCCCCCCTTTGTCCATCCCCCATTCCCTTTTCACCATCTCCCCCATCTCTCGCTGCAGTGTTGTCGCAGTGAGTCTGTGTGCAGGAGAAGCATGCATGTGCATACTAACACGGGCTGTGCTGTGATTCTCTCCCCCCCCTACCCTCCCTATGCCTACACAGAGCGCCTGCTGCCTGCGCTCCGGTTTCTTAGAAATAAGGGAATAAGCATTGAGCTGTTATTAAAGTTGATGGAGACAGATGGCGGCTGTTGTTTACAAGTTTAACTAAATCACCAGCCGATCAGCTGGGACACCCCGTGGAAAGTTGTGAGGCTGCAAAAGGGAAGAAAAGGCCGAGAATAAGAAGAGAGGTGGCACCCTGATAGCAGCAAATGACTGGTGACATAATTCATCACTGCCTCTGTTGCACCAGGAGTCTACAGTTATTAGCATCAATGTATCTCAGAGATTAATGCACCTTTCATTTCTGGGTTTACCCTACCACTCTATCTCCGCTCACACACAGTAAGTGAGGTCAGTTTTTTGGTCTCTTTTTAAGTTACAAGGATCATGTTGGAGACAGAAGCATACATCTTCTCAGTGTGACAAGTGGCACTTATGGATTCAAAATAATTTAGATGTCCACTTTGAATGCTAATGTATACAACAGGCATTGTACTAATGTAGCGATTCATTATTTACTCTTCAAAGTCCTCTGGGTTGACATCTTGTTCAGCGTGGTCATCTTTAAGTGCCTGTCAGTGGTCAAATTGTATGTTGATTACAGTGTTTGGTGAAGATAAGGTCCTTGTCACGGGGATGGTTCCACAGAGAATATGCAGTCACGCCTATAGGGGGAAGAGCACATTAGCTATGTTCAAAGTGAAATAGTTTGTCCCAATCCAAAACTCATCATGGATTGATATTTCCCAGTCTGCCATTCTACTCTGTCAGAGGTGACATTGATATTCATACATCACAGCAGGCTCTGTGTCAATTTCCAAGTCTTATTCAAATATGTTCTGAATGGAGCACAAACCCCTCAGCAGTGCTGGCTGCGAGGATGATGGCCCGTCCTGTTTGAAGAGAAAATTACAAGAGCAATACACCCGGGGATCCTTTTCTCATTTTGCGTGATGTCAATGCATAAGACATCTTGGAGCAATTTGGTCCAAATGAAGAATTTTCCTTCATCTCTTGTTGTTTTTGAGCAGCGTATATATTCACGCAGCTTGACACGTGTACGTGAGCTTATATATGGGAGTGCCTGCACGGTAAACAAACACACGCTTGCAATATACTTTTGGGGAGATCCTATTACAATCCCTGACCCTGCAACTTTGACCTTCACCCTCGTCGCTGTACCTAAACTTAACCTTCTACCCTTCATAAACTCATCTCTAATTCAAAGCCGTTGGGTTTAATCCCTGCATCTTAAAAAAACTGACGGCCTTCCTTGTAATCATAATCCTTTGGCAAAAGGGCTGCTTTCCACTGAACAATTTTGAGTAGTAAAGGCTGCTGAAACGTACACATGCATGACCACACACACACACACACACAACACACACACACACACACACACACACACACACACACACACACTCACACTCATAACTTAAAGCCTGCGGTTGTTTTACACAATCTTTGACGACTCCCTTAAAATAGCCCAGGAGTTTTGTTAATGTATGAGTGGTTTGACACCCCCTGCTTGATCCATCAGCCCCTCTGACCCCAGGTGCCCCCCCTCCCTGACCTTTTACAAAGACCAGCTGTTCCCCTTTTACAGGATGTGACTGAAGAGGCGGGTCTCCCAGACACCAATTGATTAGAGAAGCATTAATCAAGCTGAGGGATTATCCGTAGCATGGAAAAGGCTTCTTTCTATAGTAAACCAATTATACTTTTTATGGGATGAGAAGGTTAACTGGCCGCATGAGCAATCAGTTTAAACCGTTGACACTGCGGGTCTGGAGAGGTGAAGCCGGAGCAGGAGAATGGAGGCGGAGGAGTTGGCTGTGCAGGACGGGAGGCCGAGGACTCGGAGGAGCTTAATATGGATTCATGGGGGAGTTTGAATTGAGAGAATAGAGTGAAAAGCATAAAATGATATTATTGGGTATTAAAGTTAATTGTGGAAGTTGCCGTAAAAAGGTCCGTGGAAGGCAAGGATGCATGATGCCGCCCTTGCTGCTCACACAGAGCAGTGTTTTCCATTCATGCTGCATTGAGCACACATCAGAAAAAGGGGGGGGGGGGGGGGGTGATAAAGCTTCTTTCTTCACTTTAATGACCACTGCCCTGATCTCAGACTTAATGACCCTTCTCGTTTTAGGGGGGCTAAATTAAACCTGTAAAGAGAAACATCCATTCATTACCACTCCCCCACAGCTTACAGTCACATCAGTAACCTGATAACAATTAACACTCAAAGCCTCCATTATAAGGACAGATTTTGGTTTATGGGGCCTAATCTATTGAAGCTCCATTCAGGTGGCATTAGTTGCAAATAATAATAAAAATAATAAATGGAATTTATATAGCACTTTTCACAGACTCAAATTCGCTTAATAGCATTGGCATTCAGAACAATCCGATCGATTTTACATTACTAAAGCAACTTTTGAAAAATAAATAAAAATGTTTAATAATTTAGTTATTTGAATTTGTTTTGTATGGCTTTTTGTTTTTTTTACATAATCCTATCGTAGTTACGTCGTTATCACAGCTCTGATGGCAACTCTGACATTCCTGTTGAGCCTGACAACCATAAGACTCTGTTTTCAGAAATTAAATGAATACAACAATGACTAATATTTTACTCGTGATGTACTTTCAGAAGTTTGTCATTTTGTCAACTCAAGCCATTAAAGGTCCCATGGCATGAACATTTCACTTTATGAGTATTTTTTAACATTAATATGCATTCCCCCAGCCTGCCTATGGTCCCCCAGTGGCTAGAAATGGTGATAGGTGTAAACCGAGCCCTGGGTATGCTGTGTTGCCTTTGAGAAAATGAAAGCTCAGATGGGCCGATCTGGAATCTTAGTCCTTATGAGGTCATAAGGGGCAAGATTACCTCCCCTTTTTCTGCTTTTCCCGCACAGAAGAATTTGGCCCACTCATGGGAGAGATTTATCATACTAAGGAAAGCTCATTGTGGGACTGGCTCTAGTGGCTGTAATTCTGCACCAAGGCCCTCTTTTGGGAAAGAGACTTCAGATATGGTATTAGGGGACCACTAAGGTCTATATAGAAACATCCAAAGAGCACCATGTCATGGGACCTTTAAGTTGACTTATTTCTTATGCTATGTACACATGACTTGGAGAGAAACAGAAATATTTTTCCAAGGAAATGCTAACTTTTAGCGAAACTGAACTGTTTTAAATCACTTTTAAAGGTCAATTACTTTTTACAAAAAAATATTTTTCATCATGTATCCTGTGTTTACCTGTTCAACGGTCAAGTTTCAGTTTTGACAAATGATTGCTAGGATTTTACATGGATCATACTATTGTGAAGCCCTTTCTGTGACTAGTGACGCTTCAAAAAGATCCTTCAGAATATGATTGATGGATTGATGTTTTTCTACTGGATATTCTCAATGAGCATATGTATGGTTATAGTATTACTTTTTTGGCTTTTTGCTGCAGGTTGTCTAATAGTTTGATAGGGAAGTAAATAAATGCAATGCAAAACAAGTAGCTGATTTTATCTGAGTCACATTCACGTGTGACACCCAGCATTGTTAATAATCAGGCTGTAACAAAGGAGTCTATCCTTTCAATGTTAAGAGGCCATTTTAATGACAAGCATATGCGTCTCATTAATAAAAAACATCTCTGTTGTGCAGCTGTCTTAGTTTTTCTTCTGTTAGTTGAGCTCTGCAGTTTTTTGAGGTTTCGTCTGCTCTTTTTATGTGGAAAAGTAGGGCTTGAAATGTTTTGGTAGACATCTCCCAGTAGCAGAGACTCGCGCTACGTTCTGCTGCTGTGTTTGTTCATGAGTGATAGCCACTTATGTAATACAATGTATAAAACGGAGGTTATGTTTTATTTACACTTCTATCAATTAGTTTTTTTTAAACCATTGCGGCTCTGCAGTTATTTTCTCTGTGCTGAGACAGACTATACACTTCAGGGACAGAGACAGAATTGTGTCTTTCTAACTTGAGAAATGGAATGTATCCAGTGAGCAGTCTGTAGAGTGTTAGCCTTTATCTGTCCCCTCATTCTGTCTCTAAGTTTAGACAACAGATACCAACCTCGGGGGCCTCACAATGCTCCTAGATAACAGCGTGTTTGATTTAAGGATATTTAAGCACCTGTTTTCAATTGGGTGTCTAATCCAAACCTTCAGAATGATGCTCCTCCTTTTCAAAATCATTTTAGCTGTCAACACAGGATCTTTAATACCAGTTACCACTTCAAATAGCATTAAAAAAAAAAGTTCATATAAGTTCATGTATATCTTCTGATGTAGCAGCATTTAGACGGACATTCCTGTTAAGGGGACGCTGCATCACTCACACATGACCCTTTGCTGTTTGTAGTCATGAGGGAAACACCGTTGTATAATGTCTTGCGTATTTCTGGAGGATGTTGTCACATCTGAGAAAATAACCTTGGTGATATCATCAGGGTTACAGCATGCTCTGTTAGGCCTTTCACGATAGTCAGTAAGTCAGTTAATACCACCAAAAAACAAAAAAAATGAGCTTGATCATTTTTTGGGCCACAATAGTTTCCATTCGCATGCTTGTTTGTTTCACTTCTCTCTCTACCAAAGAGACTGGATGACCACTCTCGGCTCAATAGCGTAACAAGGAGTGAGCCCTCTTTTCAGTAGCATATGTCTCTCTCTCTCTCTCTCTCTCTCTCTCTCTCTCTCTCTCTCTCTCTCTCTCTCTCTCTCTCTCTTTCTCTCTCTCTCTCTCTCATATCAAAAAAAGTATATGAGTGATATCTCTCGTGTTGCTCTGTGTCCTGTTTTCTCCCCTCCATTCCAAACCACATAGTTGACAACAGTGTAAAATATTCTCTAGAAATAATAGTTTATTGATCTTTGAAAAGATGTACCTTCATTATTATGCCATTATCATTATATTAGATGAAAATTTTCTCAGAAGGACAATACTATCATTTATCGCAATAATTTCTGGGACAATATATCGTCCAGCAATAATTGTTATTGTGACCTATACCTATGCTCGGTTCAAAACTTCAATTGTATGTCAGGAAGTCTTTGTTAAAAATGAGGCTATGGAGCTTGAAAGATATGGGTATTATTTTAGGCAGGGATGGTCTCAGGTTGTCAAGTGGCATTATGGGAAGTGAAGGATGAGGGACAAATTTGATGAACTTTTCTACTCCTTGCAAGAAAAAAGTACACCGTTTATTTTTGTGGTTGTTCATGAAAAAAGAAAAAACATGTTCAGCCTTTTGCTGAGCAGACATAGAATATTCCACAAGTCACCACTTCAATCATATTTGACTTACACTTAAGAAATTAGCATTAATAAAGTGCTTAATCTGCATCTATTCAAGGGGGATTAAATTATGTTCATATAAATGTGTCACCACGACAACACCAGTACTGGTTTGCTGATCACCAACATGAAAATCAACCATATACCTGCAAATATGTCTGAGTATGAATTGATAATAGCTCAAAATATCAAGCTCGGTCTGCGCATGGCAGCTAGCCGTCAGCCGTCTCCTGAACAGTGCTGACATGACACCAGAGTGAGGAGATGTGACTCAGCCACACCAGGGGTGATTGGCAGAAGACCTGCCTGCCTCAGTAAACACCTGTATCAAAAGGCATTCTTGTGACCAAAGCCTTGAAACAAACACCAATTGGTGTCTCAAAGCTTGTTCCTCAGATGCCGTCCCTGTGGTTAGATTAATCCCTGCAGTCACATTCTGGTCCTTCGTACAACCCAAACATCCTCCTTTTATCATTTCTTCATAGAACTGAACTGCTGTCTTTCACTCGCTCTCTGCAACAACTGCAAGTTAACATTCTTTAGGAATAAAGATAAGGCAGCTTTTCCCAGTGCAAATATCCTTGTCAAAGGAAGATTATTCTGATCCTGGTCCTGATCAGGGACACTTTTGCCTCTTAGACTCCCATTCTAATAGATTTCCCTTTGATCTCCACTGATCCACTGCAGGAGAGAGCTGGTATTAAAAAGTCACCCTGCAGGTTACTGTAATGGTGCAGCAAATACCAATGTCTCTCCTCCTCGGTTGGCTTCACATATCTTTTCATGCAGATGTGTATAAGTTAAAATGAGCCATTCAGCTACACAGACGCAGGATTTACTACATCTGCTTCTTCGTTATAACAAAAAGTAAAGACAGTTGTATTGTTAAAAATGAAGGTTAATGGTGCTTCATTTCTAACTCCTGGGGAAAAGATTCAATACTCCGTGACAGTATGCACAAAGTTTATATTTGGCATCAAGGCTGTGCCGATAATAAACTCTCCCACATGGGGAGCAGAGCCTACAGGTGGATGCACCGCAGAGACTAAAGTGAGCCACGTGTGGGTGTAGCAGCGCAACTAAAGTTGTCTAACTGAAGAGGTTCGGAGGCTTCCCTCCATTTAATGTAACCTCTGGTCATGTACAGTTTGAAGAGGCTGGTGGAATAATATTCAGCATTTTGGCAGTAGTTTGAAGCCAGTCACTGCAAGAATGTAGCTTTTTAATGAAAACAGACAGGGAGTTATGATTCAATTTTAGTCAGCCAAATAGACTGTCCTTATCTTATTTGAAGAGTGCTCTGCTATGGAGAAAAGGGAGTGCAAAACTAACTTTCACAATCTGTTCCAAAAGTAAGAAAACCTCATTCACAATCACTCAGACATTGTATCAAATGGGAATTATTACAAATGCAGCCCTGGAACATAGAAATACTTAACAATGCCGTGCAGTTTATTCAGTTCACCTCTTCAAGACGCTAAAAAAAAAAAGAAAGAAAAGAAAAACTGAGCTGCGACGAGGGGTTGTAAAGCAGACATGGTCCGTCTATGAGGGGCTAAAGGACAAAAGGATAAAATATGAATTATAATAAAACTAGGTTCCCGTTAGTATAATTTACATAACTCATTAAAACCTTGCACATACATCACAGCACAGCAGCATGCTCAATCCATTTTACGCCATTTAGCTAATTCCTCTTACCCCTCGTTCTCTTACTAATGATCAACACAGTGTAATAACATAATCTGCACTGCCAGCGCGGCAGCAAGCACTTTCATGTCAGCAGTGCCATGAAAATGCTTCAGCTGGAGGCCAGTCTATCAGTGAGACATGGGAACATGAGCTACACATACCGGCTCCCCCCCCCCCCCCCCCCCCCCAGTCTGGTTTACTGACCATCTGCATACATTACCCCACAGAGGGTCAAACTCCAACTGTCCCACAGGACCTTCATTATCGCAGTTTAAAGCCCATTTTGGACCAGAAATAGGTAACACGGAGCACGGAGACTCAATCACTGTGTTCAGGAAACTAATTCAAAGTCGGAGCTGAGAAACGGCAAAGTAAAACGCCAACAGTTTCATAAGCGGTGCGGAACGGTGACGTGTTTTTACTCTCGCAGGGGGGTGTGGGCAGATAAAGGAAGGCATGTTTGAGGGGGAGGGTAGTTGCTGACACATACAGGTACAGATCAGTATAATACATGAGCAGCAGCAAATGATTGACAAACAATGCCTCAGATGGACAGCTCTTTTCTCAGAAAGATAAGGTGTGTGTGTGTGTGTGTGTGTGTGTGTGTGTGTGTGTGTGTGTGTGTGTGTGTGTGTGTGTGTGTGTGTGTGTGTGTGTTTTGTTTTCACATGGAGCTGCAGGTTACTGTCAGGCTCTTAAGTGCCCATTGTCCTCCAGTGTGCCTCAGGCTGTAGGAGTACAGAAAGCAGGAGGGGGCCGAGAGGTGGCTGGCTGTGTGACTCTGGGCTTTGCTTGCCACCTGTCTAGACATCAGGAAGATAAAATCCCCACTTTTAATCCATACCAGAGAGCCTGGAGGAGACACATTTGAGCACCCATGCCTGAGTGTTTATCTGTACACATGTCTCCCTCTCCTTACGACAAAATGTGTACTTCCAGATACAACACATTGCGAGACAAGTGGTAGACAATGTCTCTCTTTGTTGCTTGGCAGTGGCTTGTAGGCTTTTTTGAAGAAAAACCCCATCTGTTTAGAGTGATGTGTCCTGCACTTGCTGCATTATTTTCAATCACAACTAGCAATTTAATGGAGAATCACTTCCCTGAGGTATGAGAGCCGTGCTCAGACACAGATAAGTCATTCTTTCAGTCATTCCAATTTGCTTGAGGATGTTGAATTGTTAGTGCAACTCATTTCTTAGCAGAAAAAAATAAGTGTTGCCACTGGTTAGTTCCACACACTGTCAGACATTACACTTTCACAGGCTGCCTCGTGTATAGCTATTTATTCATCTCATTTCAAGAGCTGGCTTGGCAATTACTTTTGGCACTTTAAAATGCCAGTGGATTTATGGAGGAATAATGATTGACATGAGAAATGCTTTAGCCTGGTGCTATACCTGATGGGATAGTAATTAAAGAGGGCAGGAGATTATTGTATGGGCCTCATGAAGAAGACACCAGGAGACAACTCTTTCGTGTAACATAAATGACTTGGTTAAAGGGCTGTCAGTAGCTCAGTCCGCAGGGAGTTCACTGCAAAAAAAGGGGTGTTTAAAAACACTAAATCTGAGGGAAAAGGTACTCAAAACAAGTGAAATTGCCACTCTTCATTCTAACCCCAACCGGCTCGTCAGACACCGCCTACCAAGAGCCTGGGTCTGACCGAGGTTTCTGCCTAAAAGGAAGTTTTTCCTCGCCACTGTCGCACTGTTGCTTGCTCTGGAGGAGACTACTAGAACTGTTGGGTCCTTGTAAATTCTGGAGTGTGGTCTATCTGTATAGTGTCTTGAGATAACTCTTGTTATGAATTGATACTACAAATTGAATTGAATTGAAATTATCTGTCGATACAGCAACACAATTTCCCTTGACAAGCTCACTCGATTTAAGATTAGTGTAAAGTTGGACACTTAAAACAAGAAATTCCCCCCCAACGGCTCAGGGTGCTGGTCCAGCTGGCAGCCCTCACTCTGACATCTCTCCATTAGTGCATGAATAGGTCCTGAGCATGTGTGTGTATTTCAGGTCTGTGTGTAGTGATTACTAACAAAATAGTGTAAATTGTGATTTCCCCATTGATCAATAAACAGTCTACATTATCATTAAAAACTTGATCCTAATGCCCACAGTTTGCAGCAGGCGTATGCTGCGGCCTTGTGGAGTCACCAAAGTCTGGAACCAAAGTCAGGAACAATTCCCAAACATTTGGGTTTACTAAACAACTATTGTAGCACCAACAAGTCAGATTAAGTTAATCTGAAACGTTTAGCTTGGGCCAGGAATCAACATTTTAGAGAATCTAAACTAGAGGATCGGCATTTTAGGTTTAAGTAAAGGTTTTACACACTTAAACTACGTGTTAATCTTGATCTGTTCCCTGCAAACTAGGCCTGCACAATTAATCGATTTAATTTTTAAATACCTTTGTTTTAAAAAACATAGATTGTATAAAATAGGTTTTGAAGCGCTACAATGCTCTCCCTTCTCTTCACTAAAGTCTGTTTACAGATGCGCAATGTGCTACAGGTGTGAAAAATCTGTTGGGAACTTCCAATCTGTTTTTGTTTTGGCATAGTCCAAAAAAACGTGGCAGAGAATCTTGATATCAGCTCTAAGCAAAAAAGATTGCAATTCATATTTTTCCCCGAATTGTGCGGGTCTACCGCAAACTTCAAACCAGTGAGAAAAAGAAAGAAAAGACAAAAAACCAACACTGACAGAAGTTCTTTCATGTGGAATAACCAACAATGTTCCAGTTTTTTCTAACAGAAATTGTGTGATAATGTTTTAACATAGTGCTACTTTGCCCGCGAGGTAAGATTTCCAGGAGATGAAAACCCAGCACAGTCAAATATTATTCTGTTGAAAATGCAACCAGGGCTTCACCGAGCTAACCCCGATAGGCTCCGACTACAGGCCAGAATTTCTTATGTAGGGTACAGACACACTCTGCGTCCCTGGGAGGTTAAAGGTACAACACATTTCTACAGCAATCGAAACTCGAGGATAACCTCATGCTTACTGTTAAACCAAATGATTGTTAGAGGTGCCAGTGGCTGTCTCTTGAGATCTCTGCATCATGTCATCACGGTCAGGTTTCCTAATACATTATTGACATAGTTAACACATCATGAATAATCAGGCTAGTTTAAATCATCTTAATATTAGGTCGCTGTTATGGGGATAGAACAAACCCGGAAAGTATGACTGGATCATACAAATGAATGTATGTATTATAATTATCAGCACTGCCTCAAGGTGTGTATTTGTGATTGTGCTTAACATAATGCATGACATTTTTTCTTGAGTATTTCTTTTTTAAATTTACGACATCCAACAGAAATAAGTTGTTTGCCTAGTCTTAATTGCTCTCTTTGTCTTCAGCATTGTAACTTTTTTCCACTCAAAGCACCATTTTCAAAATCTGATTTAAGAAGTTGTGTGCATCAACGCTGAATCCTTATTTTGTTCTGAATATGAAAGTCATAAATAATTCATTTGAACAGTATCAGTAATATTTATCTAAGATCTCATGTTCAGAACTAGTTGAACAAATCAGCGGACACCCGCTTGCCCACACAGTTTGAATTGAGTGCCTTGAGTCAAGATGCTCAGACTGTGTGAAGTCTCTGATGGCGAGTTCTACCACCTGTTTGCCGCCCCCCCCCCCCATCTCGTCACTGCTCAGCGAGACACAAGATGAAGTACTTTACATCTTAGTGATCGTCCTACTCCTCCTCATCACTCTTTATAATACCTCCCAGCGCCTCCTCTCGGTAATCTGCAAAATGCAAAGCAAAATGAGCAATGCCCCGATCTTTCTGCCACCCCACCCCCCCCCACCCCCTCCCATAAGCAATGAGACGCTTCATTTTAATTCTGCAGTGACAGTGATGAGACAAGAGTCAGCCCTCCCCCATCGTCACCATCAGACAGGGAAACAACACATGGGCTCTGTTTAAACTACAGATTCACTCTCAGCTCCAGCAGATGGCTGAGAAGTCCGCCGCTGACTTAATGTACTGTTTAGTTTTCATTATGTGTGGGGACACAAGGCGTGGAATGATCAGTGTAGTAGCTGGTGAAAAGTACATTTGTTTTTTGAAGCTTCATGCGCTTCTAAAAATCCCCAGATTGTGGGTAAATTTGTACATTTTGTAGTTTAAGTATCATGCAGTACGTACTTGGACGGATTCCTGAAGAGAGAAAAACAACAAAAGGGACACAAAATGACTGCAAGACCAAAACGACTACAATGACACGAAATGTCTACAAAGAGACTCCAAACGACCACTTGCACGCCCAATGGCCACAAAGAGATGCAAAACGACCATGTAGAGATTTCAAATGACCACGAAGAGATGCCAAACTACCACACAGTGATGCAAAAAACCATATTGAGACACAAAACAACAACAAAGGAACACAATAGGACCGCAATTGAGAAATTACTACAAAGACACAAAACGACAAACTACTACAAAGAGACGCAAAATGACTGTAGGTACATGAAAAACTACAAAAATGAAACATAATGACCACCAAGTGATGCAAAACGACCAGATGGACACAAAACAACACATGCAAACTACAAAGGGACACAACAACCGCGTTGAAATGCAAAAAGTATGACGAAGAGACACAAATTGACAGAGACGTGACTACAAAGATGCTAAACAACAACATGCTGTGGAGAAACAAAAAACCAGAAAGACACAAAACGACTACAACCAAACCAAGAAAGACTTGAGACTCAAAAAAAGTGTCTCTTTCAATTTGTAGGTCTTGCTCTTATGCAGAAGGGATGGGGGGGCTTTTACATGTCTATACCCTGGGGTCCATTGTATCATAATCTAGTCATGATTACGCATTGTCCTGCACTTTTTCTCAGCTACCAAGTAAGTGACAAATCATTAGATTTTATTCAGTGCTAATACTGGAACATCCAGTGGTAGGAGTCTCAATCGATCAAAAAAAGAGTGTAAATATAGCAGATGCCTCTCACATCGCACTAATTCATAAATACATGGATATACTACACAAACATTGCTTCTAGAAATCCACAATTCTCCCCCAGAGTCTGTTGTTTGCTCTTGCCTAGCTCAGAACTTTTAGCACTAGACGCAATATTGATGCCAGTATTTTTATGACGGGTACCGTAATTTGAAATAATCCATTTAGACTCGCAGAGAGCCCTGAGGATTTGCATTTTAATTATACATTTTGATTCACTGGGGTTGATTACTTTCTTTCTCTGGCAGCAGGTTAATTGTGTGAGCTCAGTTCCGCAACACTGTGGACTTGTGTCATTACTTGTGTGAATAACATAATGAGCTTCTGTTATCCAAGAGTGGCATGTTGACTATTTTGGTACTTTTAACCATCACGGCACATAATCTTTCACTATTTCAAGAGACTCGGGGGGAATTCACGAGCTTTGATGCTATGGTCTAAGTGGTTAAAATGGAGGTTTGCCCCGGTTTGTTGAGGAGTTATGAACTTGTTGAACACAAACATGTCAAGCACATACTGCTGTTATGATTGCATTTCCCCTATTGTTCTTCGTGGAGGTTGATGATTTGCATCAATTGACTCCCATGCTTGGCCAGTCAGCTCAGCTTTTACCCCGCTATGCACGGACCTGGTCCATTGGGAACCGTGCTTAGCTCAGTGTGCACAGGGAAGGGGAATTAGTGTGGGCTTTCAAAGGAGGGATCTGCTATGCATCGGAAATCATTGCTGCCAGCAGCTCCCAGTGGATATGAGCAGTGCTGATTTGTAAACACAGTTTCTGGGAAAGGACATGTCATGGCGGTTAGTTTTGTGGTGGTCTTCTAATTAAAAATGTCCTTTTTTACCATTTGTGTTATCGTTTGTCACTTGGGAGACAGTGCTAGATGTCATATCAAGTAAATTTATATTTAGGGCATATTGCATCCTGAAATGTAATCTCCAAGCGATGAATGACTCACTGCAGCTGAAGGTACATTTTGATTAGGGTCAGGCACTGAGTGAGAAATCACAATCACTAATTACAACATATAGATTCAGTGAGCGTTGCGACTGTTGTAGCCAGGAATCATTTATATGCATATAACTGTAAACGATGCAGGGGAAAGCAGCAGCTGTGATATGTGATTTCAATTACTGTGACTGGTCAAAGCATTTCCTTATCAACAATTGCTTTACGTCCAACAGACAGTCTGAAATTATAATGTCCGCGGGAAGAGGATGCTTTCCAGTCATTGTGAGAGGGGGAAAAAAAACTCTATTTGATAAACCGAAAGGAGCAGCCATTGTTTGGTGATGTTATCATGCGCAAAAATAGGAGCCCCGTCTGAGGAGGGATTTCTAAATGAGGTTTGAAGATTTTATTTTCCAGGTAAGGAAAACAGCTTGCTGCTGGCTATAGTTGTGGAATTCCATCTACTTTTTCCAACATCTATGCTCCACCCTTCAGCTTGGGGATTTAAGATAAGGAAGCTGACATATTCTGTGTATAGGAGAAAAGGAAATATTCCATTATCATCTCGCTGTCCTCAATCATACCATAACATTTTCATAGCTCTTAATGAATTCAAACAATGTTTGCTCCTTTTTATCTGTCTATTGGTTTTCATCAATTTATTTTCTTATTTCCGTCCCATGCCGGCTGCACAGTCATGCTGTGCAGTTCAAACATCTAAAATCTAACCTTTCCATCTCTGGCCATCAGATAAACTCTAAATGTCAATGATGGATGTTTCTGAGATGCCTGGCAATCCAAAATACTTTTGATGTACCAGACACCTCATCTTCATTTGGGTGTGATTTGAAATGGCGATTCTGTTGCTGGTCTGTCCCATTGTGTGAGGGCGGCTAGTCTACAGAGGGGAAGGGGTTACAGATGAGACCCCATCTGGACAGACCCTGCATCCTGCCAACTCTCACCCCAGTGGCTCGGGCTGCTCCCCACTCATCAGCAGCCATCAAAGGGTGCCTGCCCACCGGCACATCCTGAGTGGGCTGCCAGCTCGATGAGTCCCACGGCTCATTACTGACAAAAGGAGGCGAAAGCACCGAGCTCTTCAATCATCCAACCACCCGCAGGTCCCAGAGTAGCCACCTTTTTATAGAATGCACTGTGTGTATGTTTGTAAGCTTGCGGTTCCCTTTCAAATTTAGTTTGGGATTAAATAAGATGATAAACAGAACTTTTCTCCAGTGGCAATCAGCGTCTCTGTCTTGTCCTGGCACAAAATAAACATTTTTTTTCTACTGAGACTTTCCTGAATTCAATATGTGAAGAATCTGCACTGATGTATACTGATTTCAGGAAATAGCCACAGCCGAAGGTGAAATATTGGCTCTCGTCTCCTTTTGCCTACACACTAAAAATCAATATAGCACCACCAACTCCATACTAGACTAACTTTACCCACGCCCATGGGTAGAAAAATATTGACTCACCAATCAAAGACAATTGTTGTTGTTTACCCAACCCAACAAGCTCAGGTTTTACCTTAAAACTAAGTCAAACATTTTAGTTGTTGAACCAATGATTTTCTACCCATGAGTACTGGGTAAAGTTAATCCATTATTGCATTTGTACTACTGTTTATTGACCCATAATTGCCAAACTGCTTCCTGTATGATAAAGAAAACTGACACATGCTTGGGAAAATTGGGGCTCTAAAGTGAGAAAGTAGTGCTTTTTAGCCTCAAAGCCTGTGGATACTATTCCTGGCTTCCTGCAGAGTGCAGCAAGACACACTTGTAGTTTGGTTCACAGCTTTTGTTAACAATTGTCATTACAGCTTTAGATTACAGCCTGTAATGTACAGCGTTATTAATCCAGAGTGTGCCTTCTGATTAAGAACAAAACATTTCATGGATGAATAATCACAAACACTTAAATTATTAGAAAGCGATCTCTCCAACACTCACTATGAGAAGAAGAAAGAGAAACGAGGCATATTCATCACAGGAGTATGAATAGAGAAGCATGTAATGCATGACAGTGCTGCTTAGCATGCGGTACTGTATTAGTTCGCAAAGAGGTTTTCATTGTGTGCATGCTTCATAACGCATTCAATTTCCACTAAAGGACACAACGGTAATTTGAGACTTCAGAAATGCCTCGACTTCCCCGTTATCTCACAGATGTATGACTCCTCTGTACGCAAAACCTGACTCCTCTTTGTTCTCTTTTCTTTCCTTTTCTTCCAATGCCACATTAGACGGCGAGTGATACTGGCTCATTCCCCCTCTGAAACCCGAGATTGAGCGCAAAGCTTAGTTTCTGAGATGATAAATACAAATGCACGTCAGACCAGAATGAACAGCTGAAAGTAACGTGAGTACGCCAACATCACAGCTTTTATCCTCCTATTGAGTTACACAGTTAAAGCATCCATCCAATATGTGCATACCTGCTTATCTGGCTAACAGCCAAAGCCGATACTGTACAAAGATTACCACTGTTACACAATAATAGTTATCCAGAAATTGAAATAAACTCTTGCATCTGCTTTAGCGTAATTTCCCTCTTAAAAGTACTTCCACTGCTACGAAGTCACTGCTCTATTATTGGCCATAATTAGGCTTCTTTCCTCAAAGCTCTTATCAAAACAGTTTGTTTTATTCATTCAACAAAGCAAAATGAAGTGTCTAAATGGAGTCATTAGAGTCCATTAAATCTGAAGTGTGACGCTTTGCCTTTTGCCCATTATCTTTCTATCTTTGTGATTTTTTTTTTTTTTTTTTTTTTTTTTTTTCTGTGCCTGAGCTGATCTTGAGTGAAAAGCATGTATGGATATGGTGTTCTGTAACAGCTGTGTGGTATATTGTTAGACTTAAAAACTGATGGATCTGCACATTTTCAATGGGGAAAGGCCGTTGCCAGTTCAAGTACTTATTTTTTGACCTCCAGATAGAAATCTTCCTCTGGTGGTTGCATATGCCCTGAGTAATGTTCCTCTGCATTCCAGCCTTCGTCTCTGTTCACTGGCAGTGTTGAAGTATAGTTCAAGCCATAACAACAACATACCATTGAAATAAAAGGGAAATAATTACACACAATTACGAAAACCAACTTATTCTCGCACTTGCCTCTAGTGGTATCTCTCAGTGCAGATGGTTTGTCTTTGTCCAGGTTCTGAGATGTATGCCTTTATACCAATAGAGGTGACTGGAATTGTGTTTCTGGTGCTTATCACAGTACAAAATGACGTACGAAAAACTTCGCAGCCTGAAGCTTTGGTTATTCTAGTGTGAAAAGTGTGCTGTGTGCATGCTCTTACCTGTTTAAAATGGCTGCCAAAATCAAAACTTAGAACACATCTACAGTGCGTTGCGGCGGCGGGAGCTCGCTGGTAGCGAGGTGCTGCTGCACCCTCGATTTGCTCCACGCAGCTAAACGCTGTCACGGCGTGGCGCAAGCCATTGGAAACAATAGGTGTGAAAGCGCAGCAGTGGCGTTGCTGCCTTTGGTCTGAACGGCCCTTAAACTGCCTTCACATGATCCGAGATAAAATTGCCCTGTTGTCATTTAGGGAGAGTGGTGGGGAGAAAAAACCTCTACCCTACTCTAAGCGCTACCCGTGGCATAGTGCACCGCAGCGAGAAGGCCGAGCGATAGCTGACATTTTCAAGCATTTTTTAGTGGGTTCTGACCTTGGTGACCTCCTTTCTGGCTACATCGATGTACATCTCATGTTGGAGAGTATAGAGCAATAGGGATGCCAGCTATCCTCACCTCCATAATATAGCTCTCTGTCTGTCCCCTGGAGCAAGTTTGTGGGACTCTATCCTGACAAAGGCAGTGATTCTCAGCCCCCCCACCTCAGCAGCTTCACTCTATTGAGTTTCTGCCTCAGCGCACGTTATCACTGTAAAAGGGGAAAAGGTGATCATCAGCTACAGACTCCATCTTAGATTGTTGTGAGCTCTGTGGAAGGATACAACCGATACCATTGTTCAGAGTGTGTTCACTGCATCTCTGTCAAAATACACTAAGTCGCTGATGGGCTGCTTTGACATTTTGGGAAACACGCTTATTTATTGTTCTCGACAAGTGGTAGATGAGAAGATTGACACACTCATGTCCATAAGTCGATCTTCTCATCTAACTAAAGTGTTTCCCAAAATGTCAAACTTTTCTTTTAACATGGTTAAAATATAAATATATGTAGTGTTTACAGCTGTCATCTCCAATAGATCCACTGTCCTCTGGAATACCTCTTATCAGTCAAGTTCAACCGCTTTATTCTCTGTGAAGCCAGACGGTTGATGGCTGACCTAGATGACTTTTCCATGTGCCGTTATCAATCACCTTCATCTAAAGTGAATTAATTCCAGATTAGTGTGTGAGGCTGTAATTAGATTTCACGAGCAGAGAGTTAAGAGGCTAAAGCCGAGCTTGTGGCAGCGAAGTGTACTATGAAGGCATTGTGAATTAGAGAGTAGATAAGCGCGACGGGTACCTTTAGTTCTTAGGATGGTGAAGATGGGTGTAGGGAGGGTGTTGGGTGAAATTTGTATCGATTGCTCAGGGAGGAGGAAGAGCGCCAGGTGATAAACTTGGCCTACTTAAGTTGACAATCAATACAGATTTCAACCCTTCCTGAGGAAATAAGCATCAATTACCTGTAACGCAGCAGAATAACTTCAGCAGATAATTACATCTCCCACAACAGGTCAGTGGGTGGACTGACTGTGTCTCCAACCTGACAAGGTGGCTAATGCAATTCAGCATGCTCAGAAGGCAGCCAAATGCGCTTGTTACTGCAGCCACGTACCATTGAGCCAGGCCGTTCCCCCTTCAATCAGCTTGACCTTTTCCTATGTGACTTTAAGTGGCTTTGTGAGTTAACAGCATCGCTCGAGCGCTGAGGACATAAAGCCTGAGTACAGTTTGTTTTTTTGTGGAAGTGTGACATGTTATGGTGTGTTGGCCTTGTTCAAGTAGCGCTGCCGTCTGATGTTGTCCCCAGATGGTATTTCAGGGGAAATTAATGAGCTATCCCTCGCTGTGATGAATATAATCCCTTTCAGCAGAGTAGGAGTGAGAGTGCTGAGACATTGTTTGATTTGCAGCCCCATTTAGCTGAGATACAAGAAAACAGGTATAAATACTGTACTGCAGCAGGTAGAGAGATAATAAGTAATTGAACCGTGGGTCCAGCAATGCTTAAAGTACACATCACAGATCATGAGAATTCAAACAAAGGCAATCCAGGATTATCTTGTAACTCCTTCATTAACAAGCCAACTTCACCTTTTGCTCCGCAGTTTCACCCGTTGATCCAGGGTTTCTTTGCTCTGTGACTTTTTTCTTTTTCTTTTTCTTTTTTTAGTTCATATTGGTGTTTTTTTTCTCTGAGACCGTAGACGTGAATGATAACTAGATAACGACTGTTTGATTTCTCAACAATTCTTTTTTTTTTTTTTTTACCACAGTTCCCACTTAATAGCTTTAATGTTTGAATAGGCATCTTATTCCACAACAACTGATATATATGCTATAAGCAGCTTGTTCCAGCCATTGATGGAATTTATAAGATGTTTACAATGAGTAAAAGATTCCATTGCTGGTAGCACTATCCCATCAAATGGAAATATTTTAGATGTTTTGTAATGTTCATTTTTAGACACATTTCCCCCAAATTCTGCTTGACATGTTTCGTATCTTTGATAACTGTGAGATCTCAACTATAACTTATAAAGAAGTTCTGTGCGTTTGAACAATTTTTGTGCACAGCATGATTCATATTGACAGGCCCACTGGCAGATCAGTGATGTTTGAGGAGCTATAATTTATATCAAAATGTTCTATTTATTTCATCAAAATCTGCAAAACCCAAACATTTAGCAACCATTGCATGGTAGCATAACCTGACTATAAAGTAATTTCACAGTTTTAGACCAAAATAACAATCATAGTTGTTATAATTAGTTTTGAATTGTTTACTTCCAAGGGTGTGATTGCTTGTTGGTATTTTAATTTTTCTCCATCAAAACTGAACTTGACCCACACATCACAGCAGTGTGGCTACAGTGTAAACAGAATTTGAGTGGACTCTTCAGATCCATTAGCTGAGGTTACACTGTAATTGCAGACTAATTGCTGACCTTTTAATGCTGATGACTTAAGCCTCAGTGGGATAAACACGGTCTCATCTCATTTTTTCATGAAAGCACCTGCCTGGCTTTTGTAAAACATTTCGAGTGAGCTAATTAGCCTCTCTGACAATGGCATAATGGGGAACTAGACAAAAGGAATTCTTTTTACAATACAGGTCCAATCCTAAAGCAAATTAAAGTAGGAGAGCACCACTTAAGCACCGCTGTTCACAGTAAAACAGCTCCATTGAAGCCATCTGGCCAGTGACGGCCGCACTGTTGTTGCCACAGAAACCAGCGGCAACCACCACCTTCAAGTCTGAACACATCCCAGAAGAGAAAAGAGATAGGGACCTTCTGCTTTATTGTCAAAAACACAGGTATCTGTTCTGTTACAAGACCATTGGTGTGTGAGTAAAGACAGCGCTTCTTTAAAATTAAGAATTAAAGAATTAAGCAAGCATATGAGATTATTGGCCTGACCCAATAAAAACACTTGAGAGTAAGTAGAGACGACAGATGAGAAGGGAGTAAGACAGAGGCAGGAGTGACAGAGACATGCAGAGAGAGACACACAGGACATAAAAGAGGAGTTTGTAGCACTGTGCAGCTTTCCCCTTCAGACCCAGCTGCTTTATACACTGAATCTTTTCATGCACAAGTGCTGGAGTCCTCCACTGAGAGCTGCCCCCACAAAGAGCCCTCACAGCCTCGAGCCTGTGGAAAGGTGACACAATCAATAGCCTCTCCCCTGTCGGCTTTGTGCTGGTAATGTGGTTGTGGATGGATGTACCCCCTCTCCCTCCTTTTTCCTTTTACATCTCAATGCAACTTTGAACTTATTCAAACAGAGTACAACTAAAAATAGGGTAGAACAGGAGAGTGAAGACATGAATTCAAGTGGATTGTTTTGTCTGTCTCTAGGAATTCATCTCAGAGAGTTTACGCTTCACATAATCCCCCTGTAAATTAGATGTTTTCCAATACATCAAGGGGGACACATTTTCCTTTGTATGAAGGAACTAGAATTTGTTTGAAACATGGAAATGAACATGACTTTGAAGGACAATTGGTTCAGATTGTATACACTCCATATGTAAGGTTGGTATGCAGCTGTTCAAAGTGCTGTATTATGGCTGCCTCTTTATGAATTCCTGTGCCTTTCTTGCACGTTTGAGTAGTCCAACTGTTTGAAAGTAAAATATACAGAAATTGCAATATTGAGAACATTGTCCTTTCTGTTTGTCACCTTTTCCCACAATTTGGAATGGCCAACTCACCTTGCACTGGAGACCTTGTAGTTTATCTTATACTATTTCTTCACGGAGGTTGTAGCAGGTGGAGATTCAGAGCTGTCTCCCACTCTGTAGGTACATGTTAGCCTACTATACTACTATACCTTTCAGGTGGTCCTCCCAAGCATAGGCGGCACTAGGGGTGGGCTTACAGGGTTTAAGCCCCATATGTTAACTGTTCACAAACACCTTATTAGGTAACACTTTACATGACCGTATCGACATAACCGTGACATGAGACTCAAGTCATTCTGGTAATGTCACTTTGATTAAAGTCAAGTTGTCATAATCAAGAAAACCCAAACAATGTCAACTTGTCATGACGACAATACAACAATATAGAAGTGTGTTTGTTAAGCCTGGGCATATTAGATAGTTAAGTTGTAAAATATCCTGTCACTACTATGTCATCTATCTGACCAAGTGCTAGAATTGATCTTTAATCCTGCACATCTATTTATAATAATCATTATGTTAACATGTCATGAATACAAAAAGAGATGGATTTTCTGTTTGTGTCAAGTTGTCATGACAAAGACTCTGTCTGGTAATTTTGTCCTATTTAATTTCAAGTTGTCATTACGAAGACATCCCAAACAAATTAAATGTCAACTTGTCATGACCACGACAACTTCTGGTAATGTCACTTTGATTAATCTCAAGTTAACCCAATAATCAAGACAACCCAAACAATGTCAACAATGTCAGAAGTCAAACAATGAGTGTCATGTCTTAGTTATGACAATGTCATGTCATGATTATGTCCATACTGTCAAACAATGTTTTCCCCATTATTAGCTGAGACCAGCAGTCAGGTGGTTGGACCATAAAAAACCTTTTGGCGTGCGTTTGTGATAGTAGTGAATTTGACCTTGTTCGTACCAGCCTTATAGGAACCGATGTGTTTCACTGGAGCACCAGTCTTGCTTTGCCAGACCCTCCTCCAAAGCGCTCTGAAGGAGGGTCTGGCTAATCCACATAGCATTTGGGGATGGGAGGAAAACACGCTCTGGTTTATGGACCTTTTTCACAACAGACGTTTTGACTTGTCATAGGTAAAGAACAGCTGAAATTGATAACCTTAAGGATGGCTCAATTCCATTAAGTGTCCCAGCAAGCTATTTCAGGGAGTCAGCATGCACAATACCAGGGCCTCCCCTAAGTGGAATGCAGCCATCATTAATGGTTCTGAATAAACCTGTGGTTTTACTATGACATGTCAACATGTCTGCCGTGAAAAAACTCTATTGGCAACAGATTGGACAGATCGTCTAGGTAGCTGTCTTGGTTTACCACGCAGAGATCTGAGGAGCAGTCAACAATAGTCCTCATAAATCCACCCGAATTAAAATTTCCAACACAAAGGAAGCGGAAGGAAACAGAAAATACATGCATCCGGCGGAATTTCCTGCAGCACCGGCGCAATCCCGGAAGCAGAACACAAAGGATATTGATTATGGAGCACCAGCCAGGAGAGTTTCCTGTGGAGACCGCTCATGTCCTGGCAGTCAGGCCACTAAAATGAAGCAAGTAAATGCATCGCAGGACGGCTACATTTACTTGGATCTAAGTTGTAAAAGCTATTGGGTATTGTGCATCTACCTGCATAGGCAGAATGATTAGAATAGATAAACACCATCCCATCGAAGCTGCAAGATGTAACAGCTGCCGCCTAGTCCCAGGTAATGACTATCATCATTACTTCAACACTGCTGAGGTGTTAAAGTCGTCCTATAACACCTCAGCAGCACATGTCTGCCTCATGCTGCACCACCTGACTCGGCCCCAAACAAGTGGTGCTGATGACAGAGCCCAACAGGTGTGCTTTTAATACATAACATTTCCCAGTTTGTTCATTCTCTTCTGTTCTTCTCTTTGGGCATGTTCAGACCAGAAAAAGTGCTCCAGCAATTCGCCACAGGGTGCGGTAGTATGAGTGTAACTTAAATGGCCCATTTGTGCAATGTCCTGTTGTGCTATTTAACCCCCCCCCCCCCTGTAGCACAAATAGGCTTGACTTGTTATATCACAGTTAGGCCATTAATATAGTAAATCTCTACGATTTTTTTTACCATCAGCATTAATCTTTCCCTAACCATAAAAAAGGGATTTTGGACTGTGAATAAGAGCTTTCTCTCAGACTTTCTTTTAGAGAACTTAGGTCTGCTGTTCAGATGGTGCAACACCTCTTCTCATGTTTGTAACCTGAAAATTATTGCTCTACATGAATGATGAAATTGCATGAATTTAATGAGTTTGACTGAATATGCATACTATCAAATGTGTTGTATGGAACATCCAGGGCAGGTGTGAATCCGTCATTTCATGGAGCAGAGCCTGGTGATAAGGACAAAATCAAATCACACAACATCTTTGATGTTGATAGTGTGATGCTATTTTTAAGGGTATGACTATAAACAGTCAGTGTGGTTGTTGAGGGAAAGTAATAATGACAATGTGGCTAAAGGAGAAGCAGGCAGACACACTCACTTTTCATTTCACTTTAAGTTCAGAAAAGTTCATGAAATAACTAATGTAAGTTTAAGGTCAAGAAAGACAGTTAAGCAATGTTACAGTCATAAGCAGAATTGTCACATGTTTCACGTCCTACAAGTTTGTAGGTGTTTCAGAGGGCAGTTAAGTAAAAGGGTTGCTAGAAATGGGCTCATTTGATTAAAGATATTTGACACCATAATTGTTTTGAACCACATTGCATTTTGAATTTGCTAAGAAAAAACAAAATGAGTGGAAACACTGCAAATTCACCCCAAAATATTGCAAACAAAGTTTGGACGCTTGGTGGATAACGTGGAAACGTGGTCTCTGAATAAAAGAAAAATGACATGCATGAAGCATGTGGCTCAAACGTCTAAAACATTCTAAAAATGGCAGCAGACAAAAACATCCCAACTGTGTGGAGCGTTGAGACTGTTACCTTCATCAAAATCATGCCGTATTTCCATTATGTTTTTTACATTGTTTTCCATCCTTTTTTTTAGGTCTGACTGGAGCTCTTTTAATTATGTCTTCTCGTCCTTTTCTTCTCTTCTGCAGTGGTTTTAATAGCAACCAACATACATATCTGGCTTATAATGCTATAATTATAAAAATGAACATGTTTGTTTTAAAAAATCAAACCAGATATTCATTTTTTTTTTGTGGTTTGGTCATTGTAGCTAATCGGAATCACAAAACTGTGCAATGGTACAGGGCTGCAAATAATCTGCAGTCAGACAGTCAATGTCTCCCGTTGGAGACTAACTAATCCATACTCCTAATATGTCTAATTAGAATAATAAATAATTTTACTATGCACTGACACCCGTGACTTAGTTGCCACTGAGCCTTGACACCTACAGTAGGGTTTGAGCATGGGTACCTGTGCCAGACAGAATAGATAGATATCTATTATATAATAGATAATATTAGATATATAATAGATTAATAATAATAATAATAATAATAATAATAATAATAATAATAATAAGATATATAATAGATATTTACAGAATAGATAAGTCCAGTAAAGCTCAATGTAAAATGAAGAATAGATCCCCAAATGCAGAAACGATCCTATTTAACTCCTGGCTGCTCTTTGTGCGTTTCTAACCACATGCTTATTGTCTCCGTATTGTTCGGTTCTGCACAGAAATCCAACTATGATTGAGATTACCTCGTGTTATTATCTCGTGCCTCCAGAATAAAACATCAATCCAGTTTTCCTCCCTGCATTCACTATGAATAGATACATGGTCTCACCCTCTAAGTGGCAAATGATTTCACATTTCAAAAGTTTGTTTTAATATCTATGTGTTGTCTTCTAATCTATTAAACAATGTTGGTCATCTGACTACTAAACATACAAACACATCCTGTCGTTCCTCTCAACATTACGTGCAATAATCCAGATGTGCTACGTTCAGAATTGAAGAAATGTAAGGAACTGACTCAGATCTTGACAGCACACATAGTAGAATATTTGGTAGCATTTGTATGTGCACACACTGAATGCAAATTGAACTGGCAGGCGGTGCAAAGTGAGCATGTTTTTTTTATTATTGTACAGAGCCTTGCAGGTGTTGACATAAATTGTGTGTGTGTGGGTGGGTGGGCACATAATACCTTGTCTAACTTACAGCAGAAAATGATTGGTACATTCTTACTTTGTTTCACTACAGAGCATGTGGCTCTCAGGATTCTTTGGTGTTGATTAATGTTAAAAAGCAGAAGATTATCATCTTACTGTATTTTTTCAGTACAAAGCTGGTGCCGGTTCCAGACTGGTCAGTTTCGAAGTATCAATGGCAAGTTGCACACTGTTTGACTGTATCAAAATTTGGTTACCGCCCAGCTCTACTGCCTATTCAATTATCTGTTTTTATGTAACGCCACATCTACCGGGTTTAAGCATCTGGTAATGTTTTTCAAACTAAAATGTGGTTATATAACAAGTAATAATATAATAACTTAAGTAATAACTCAACACATGTGTGAGTGTATAATGTAAGCAACTGAGAGCCTGCTCTTTGGTTGAACAATTTCCACGATTAATTCCTAACTTGGTTATTACTGTAACCATGACGACGAAGGTCCCCTGACCTCAACAAAGTAGTAATTTTCTTTTTCAAGATTTTTTTGGCGCTTTTCCAACTATAATGCGTAACTCTCGCCAAAATGCAACCTAGGGTCTTTTTGTGAATGTACCTGTACAGAGGCTCTACACCTGTGGCTGTGGCTCAGGGGTAGAGCGCTCGTCTGTGAATGTGTGTGTGTGTGTGTGTGTGTGTGTGTGTGTGTGTGTGTGTGTGTGTGTGTGTGTGTGTGTGTGTGTGTGTGTGTGTGTGTGTGTGTGTGTGTGTGTGATGAGCAGGTTGCACCTTGTACGGCAGCCTCGGCCACAGTGTGTGAATGGTGAATGGTTCCTGTACTATGTAAAAGGGCTTTGTAGTCAAGAGTCAAGACTAGAAAAGCGCTATATAAGGACAGTCCATTTACACATGAACTCCACCATTGAGAACATTGTTTGTGTACACAGAGTTTACTAAAAAAGGTTTTAACAACTCATTGTAGCTGGTTTTTACGGTTGCTACATCTTTCCAGTCAAAAATAGTCGAGGGAGGAGAGTAAAGATAGAAAGCTCCTAAAGCTTAGTTGCATAGAAATGCACAGATAACTAGTTTTGTTATAAGTTTTTAAAAAAATTGACCTTGTAGTTAAAAAAGGAGCCTCATATAAGAATGATATTTCCTGCCATGGAGTCCGTTCATCCACATTCGGACAATGATTCTTTTTGACAAGATGGCGGCGAGCGTAAACAAGAGCTTATTGAGTTGTTGAGTTGACTTTCTTTTTAGTAAACTCTAAAGAGAAGTCTAAGTCTAAGTCTGTGTACACAAACAATGTTCTCTATGCTGAGTTTATGTGTTGAGCCCCTGCTGATCCTTGGATCAAGTCTCATGTTGTGTCGAGCCATCTTAGTGTTTTAAAAATAGTGATTTTGATGCTATTTTAGAAGTGCCCCTAGCACTCCCATTCAAAAGGCTATTTGACCAAAAAACGAGAATACAGTCAATCTTAAAAGTGGCACTTCTGTCCTAATTAAACTTTTAAATGTAAGTTTGACTCGGGTACATTCACAAAAAGACCCTAGGTTGCATTTTGGCAAGAGTTACGCTTTAAAGGTGTAAAAGTAAAAATTAAAAAATAAATGACTACTTTGAGGTCAGGGGACCTTCTTCGTCATGGTTGCAGTAATAACCAAGTGGTAAGGAATAAAATATGGAAATCATTCAACCAAACAGCAGTCTCTCAATTGAGAGTTACGCTTTAATGGAAAGGACAGCTGGGTGGGGGGGAGAGACATGCAGGAAATCACCACAGGTCGGACTCCAACCCTGGACCCATGCGTTGGGGTATAAACCTACGTACATATGTGCGCCTGCTCTAACTGAGCCACTGCTAGTGGTTCCATTGTTCTGTGTATATGATACTCTTGTAGTATAACAGATGTTAGAAGAAAAACATTGTTGTGGGTTGGGTTGGGGGGGTGGACTTGTTGAGTAGTTTAATTGTAAGTAAACAAAAATCAATGAAGACATTTGTTAAAAAAAAATGTTTTAATCCACCCCCCCCCCAAACCAAACCAAGGTGTTTTTGTGCCCAGACCTTACCCATAGCTTTGTCACATCATAAACAGATTTGGAAGTCATAGACAAATGCTGTCATCCTGTTGATAGGGGCATCAGATAAAAAAAGAAACGTGTGTGTGTGTGTTTGTGTGTGTGTGTGTGTGTGTGTGTGTGTGTGTGTGTGTGTGTGTGTGTGTGTGTGTGTGTGTCATTCTGTATTTTGTTTGATTTCTTGCGATACAGCAAAAATGGGGCTCCATTCCAAATGAATGGTACTGAACAGCCATGCTGGCCACGTTGTGAGATTGAGCTTGTGTTATTGCTATGTCAAGTGGATTTAATCATTTACCGTAATCTAATTGAGTGTGTGCTCCTGCCTCAGTTCTAGTCATACACTTCCTCAAGAAGTAACAGAATTGGAAAACTTTGAAAAGTCGAGAGGTTATATAACTAATGTAGCTGAAGGCACGGGCGCAGTCCTCCTCATCAACATCCAGGAGTTTTTACTGGGGCGGGGGGGGAAGCATTGCAGACATTTGACATGAGTGGATCAAAATAAAGATTGGCTTCCTGTAGAGCTGGGCGATGTGTAGAAAATCACATATCACGATACTTTTGAACAAATACATCGACGTCGATACTGCGGCGATATTGTTGGGTTGACTGTTGGGGCTTTAACAAAATATTTACACAATGAGAGTTTAGATAAATAATCATTAGTAATGTGGATCTAATGACAAAGTGGGTAAAGGCAAATAATAGAACAACTAACAGTCTGGTAAGTTCAGAAAATGACGTCACTTTAATGTAGTGCAGCATTTAAAACCGGGAAAAGACAAAACTTATGTCATATTATGATATCCAAAATGTAAAATATCTAGCGTCAGGAGGGGGGGCCAGGCGTCTCCCTTAGAGATAGGGTGAGAAGCTCAGTGATCTGAGAGGAGCTCGGAGTAGAGCCGCTGCTCCTCCGTGACGAAAGGAGCCAGTTGAGGTGGTTTGGGCATCTGGTAAGGATGCCTCCTGGGCGCCTCCCTAGGGAGGTGTTCCAGGCATGTCCAGCTGGGAGGAGGCCTCGGGGAAGACCCAGGACTAGGTGGAGAGATTATGTCTCCAACCTGGCCTGGGAACGCCTCGGGATGGAGCTGGTTGATGTGGCTCGGGAAAGGGAAGTTTGGGGTCCCCCATGACCCAACAACGGATAAACAGATGAAGATGGATGGAAGTATCTTATTTCCAAACCAGAAATTCCAGCATCTGAGATTTTAATCTTTTTTAGATTTTAGTAGAGCTGGACGATTAAACATGTATCGACATTGAAAATCTGAAGATGTTATGAACGTATTTTCCCATGACAATAATTTCGATGATTTCTTCCTGTGGATAGGCCTACTTTCTCCTACAAGTAAACATAGCAACCCCAAAAAAATGCAGTGTCCGTCATCTGGGAAAGAAAACAGCATGATTAATTATTGTTAATTTCATCCATTATCAAGATAAAATGTGATTGTGATTTTCAATTGTGAATTTTAGGTCATATTGTGCAGCCCATATTGTAGGCAGTAACCCACTGACAGCAGTAGCTTTTAGTCTCTGCTGAGCACCCGCTAACTAGGACAGCAATATTCACATGTGTGTGTGACCTCGGGTTTGAACTGCATGTTTTTCCTCCCAGAATGCAATGGGGAGAGCAAACCTATCATCCCCTCAACAACAACAACAACACCTTTCCCCACAGCCGCTGACTACAAGTCAAGGGGCCCTCTCCCAAATTATAAAAAGAACAAGATGAGAGAAGATGAATGTCTTTAACAAATGTCAGGCTGCTGCAGTCCTGCTTGCTCTTTTCTCTCCCATGGTAAGCCCATGATCCTCTGTCCTGAGGAGATATTGGAAAAATACAAATGCAAATCCTCTGCCTCCTAACAATTCCACCTGGGAGTCTTGAGCTGTCAGTTAATGTGTGTGTGGGGGGGGGGTGCAGAAACAAAGAAACAGTAAGATGGAGACAGACGGAGAATATCTATGTGCGCAGGAGCTTATATTTTTGTATATGTGACCCGTGAGGACACACAGTGTGGTGTGTGTGTGCGTGCGGGTGCGTGCGTGCGTGCGTGCGTGTGTGTGCGCGTGCGTGCGTGCGTGCGTGTGTGTGCGCGCCCGTGTTTGCATGTGTGTGTGTGTGTGTACAACAGCTGAATGTTATTTGAATTGGTCCACCTGGGACCCTGGTCCCACTCGGCTCCCTTCACCAGCTCAGGTGTTCCATGAATGTGATTTATTTCTAAACTGGGAGATCCAAATGAAGATGAGGCAGGGACCACTGTGACTGTCTGGAGAGATGGAGGGAGAGGGAGAGAGAGAAGTGCAGAGTAAATATGCAGTACATAGCAGAGGAAGCCGATCTGTGTTCACTTGAGCAGAAAACAAACTCATTGTGCTTCTTGGTGGCAACTGCACAGCATAAAATGATGTAGATCCATGACTGTAAAATAAGGAGAATGAAGATTTTTGGTTTCATTGATAGCGTGGATTTCAGATAAATGACAGCATTTTTTGAAAGAACTAAGATTGCTAAAATGTTGGCTTTATAGATTTGATATTTTCTCTCTCTCTCTTATGTTTTTTTTTCAAATCCATGAAACCCAAACAAAAAGAATGCAGTACAACGAAGTTTACTTGTGCTTCGTCTCATAGTTATTATAGTTAGTTATAGTTATTTCTGTAGTTGCGTTGTATTGACCGCACTTCACCACCATACAGACTTTTAAAAAATAGTCAGTGGACATTATCCAGGCAGCAATTACATTTGCTCCACATTTCTGGAACAGCACATTAGTTTCTCATCATATAGAAGATGGGGTTGCTTATGCATGGATACCCAATGGTAATGCTCACTCTTTTGATTAAGCAACGAATGGCATTTCCATTATATGTTTCAGTGGACATACTCTATGTCTCAGGTTGAATGTTGATGTGAAGGCTAAAAAGTCAGAGGCTTTGTAACATTCTCAGTGGTTAGAACCTCCCTCTTGCACCCCCCCCCCTTCTCTCTGTGATATTCTCAGAGGTTAGAACCTCTCTTTCTCTCTCCCCCTCCTTCTGTCCCTCTCCTAACACCAATGACCTCCAGCGTCCAGCAGGAATCAGGCAGGGTTGGGGGGGGGAATGAGAAAGAAGAGCAGGGATACAATGGTGTGCGAGACTTGTGCGTGTGTGGCTGGAATGTGAATGAGCATGACACTGGGTGTGAGAAATGAGGATGTTTCAACGCACAATGACTACAAATGTGTCCATTCATTATTGTTCGTCTTCTTCCAATTGCCCAGTGAGCGCAGTGTGTGTACACCGGACCGGTTTACCTCTCTAATGCCTTCTGAGGCTCTGTAGATGTCTCTGCACCTATGTTTGTCTGCAGTGCAATCAATGAGCTCCTTAGTCTGTACAACCTGACCTGTCAAACATGCTGTCGCTAACATGCGCGTGAATCTGATCTAATAGTTAGGGGTAATTATAAAATGATCTTGCGTCCTCCACATAAATATAAGGTTTTGTTTGAGACAGAGGATATATATTTAACTGCAGCAAACCCACTGATCAGGCACTTAACATCATATTAAGCAAAACACAACCTGTAGGTCTTTAATATTAATCCTGATATCAGTTCACGTTAACGTTAGTTGAAGTGGTGCATTTCTATCTAAAAAATTATTATACAACCTAGGTAACGTTACATTATATTTCACTAACATAGCAAATGTTTTTTGTCATGACTAATTAATTACTGAGCATCATTTCTACTTGAGAAAAGAACAACTTCATCCGATGTTTAATGTGAATAAAATAGCCCTTAACCGCCTACTTACTACGTTCCTGTCACCACTTCGATGTGCAGATAGGTAATGTACAATAGACAGAGGACCATACCACTGTGAGGCAAGGGAGGGGGGGCCTCAATGTTTCTAAACTTAAAGCATTTTTTTTCAGTTTATCGTTTAACTACTTGCACAGATACTTAACGTCATTGTTATTTACATTGTTTTTAATGATATTTCTAGGGGGGACAACCCTAAACCCTCCTGGGATTTATGCCCATGCATGCTTACATGACATGAGGGCATGCTTAAGTGGCCAGACGGGGTGCAGCGTACTACACATTTTGGCTGTGAAAGGTGTTGTTTAGTTGCATTTACTCCCTGTAGGCGTCAGGTTTACACCTGACCTTTACACACAAACACCTCGGAGCTGCTGAATGTACACTTTGCTCGCCTCTGTCACATGTAATTATATTGCTGTAACAATGCGATTAATGATTTATTGCTCAACATGAGTAATGGAAGATAGAGTGTGTGTGAGGCTTATGATTAATTTGAATAAACATTATAAATTCCTATGTACTAGATGGCCATTTAATTGAATGCCATTCGTGCTCAGGTGAAAAGTCAAGTGTGTGAAATAGGCTCTGGCCGGGTTTGAATCCAGACGGAGTTAATACTCTCAGCTGCTGTAAATGAGATGTGCTCTATCACAGATATGACAGATGAATTATGGGGAATGAATTCTGTGTCATCCTGGTGATCCCCCTCATTCCAGTATAATGTAATCCAGAATGAAGAAGTTGAACTGTGTGAAATTCGGTCCTTCTTGCTCGCTCTGTCTCATTCTCGCCCTCCCTCGTGTGCAGGACTGTTGACCTTGGGACTGGCTGTAAAAGACTGCAGACACGACTTTTTCCCTTCCATTCAGCCACTCAAGTGTTTTTTTACTTGTTTCTTGAGTCCAGTGATGTCAGCCAAAACATGAAAGAAGCAAATACATGTTAGTGGATAGTGGCACTGAATTATAAGGAATGACGTACAGTAATCACATTGTAGTTCAAGTAGGGAGAATAACATTAATGGCAGTGTTTTTTGTTTCTTTATTCTTTTTAATTATTTCTTTTTAATTTTGTTAGTTTATTTTCTGGTTTCAAAACTGAAAAAAGTGACCAAATCTAAATGTTTGCGTTTCAGTGCTGTTCAATCTCCTTGGTTCATGTCAGTGTATTTGCATTAGGTAAAGCAAATAAGCCTTAAATCATGCTATCTGTACTAAACTACATCTTTACTCATTTATTTAACAAATTCGGTTTTAAACATTTTGAATATTACATCTGATCATTTCAAATGGGATTATCCTTCATCAGAAGCTACGACAGGAGTTACTTTGTCCCAAGTGCCTAAACATAACCAAATATCACATATCGGTGGAAGATCAGAAAACATCCTTTTGAAACAATCACATGGGTTGTTTCGGAAGACATTTAAGTTTGACGACTCTGTCATCCTCTAAGATCGACAAATAGTTGTGACACACAATAGTACTTTGTGTCTTATCGCACTAAGACAGTCTGATTGAAGGGTAGATAAGTTCTTTATTCCTTTTGTAACGTGCTGCTGACTGTTATAAAGCAATTTGGGGTTTAAAAACATCAGTTCCCTATTAGGTTGGTTCCCCGTAATGAAGTGCTAGGTGGGCAGGTCTGTGTCTTGCTGAGTTTAGATAAAGAGCGGAGCAGAGGATGTAATTAGCTATATTTACTGCCGCCAGCACAAGGCCTGAAGCACGGAAAGACTGACAGTGTCACAACTCAGTAATTACACCTGTCTCCTCATTACATCCATCTGACCACGAGCGAAACTCAGGGTTAACAGAAAACACAAATGTGCAGTGGGACTGTGGTTTTCCTGCTTCTTTGATCAGACTTAGTCCTAGAATCCCATCATTGTCAATGCAGCTTTATACAAAAGGATTAATTAAAATGATACACCACCTAAAGTCTGCCTTTTGGATGTATAAAGTTTGCAGTTAGATTTTTCATGGAGGATGTGAGCAGTTTGTATTCATGGCTGTTACTTTGGACTCCGATAGTGATGAGTTTCCATACGGGAGATAAAACAGTATCAAAATGTTAAAAAACAAATCTTAAACCACTCCTAAAACAAAATCCACCTCTCTCATAATATGTCAGTGTAGTGTTTGTCAAACCTACAGTAAGAAGTAACTATTGGAGTGTTGAATTTTAAAGGTCCACTGTGTAACGTCTTTAGTTGTTTATTATCAAAATCAGTGTTGCCCGTTAACAAACTGGTCCTTTTTCATGAATATTTACCACCTCCATCCATCCAAGTATTCCTTTTGGCTTGAAATTTTACATTTGCATTTGTATGAACTGGTGTAGACGCTCCACATTCATGCGCCATCTTGAAATACGTTAGCCGGTAAGGGACATACAGGACATACTGCTCCGCCTTTCACATGATACACTCACAGGGGCTGCTAATTCAAAATCCAAATTTCAGGAACAGGAGTCTGCTTCTTCGCCCAGAAAAAGAAAAAGGATATTGAAGAGAGCAAGAGACAAGCTTTCTAAAGCGTGAAGGCATTCAGAAACCTGTCTCTCACTCAAAACAGCATGGATAGTTTATTTTCAAAGTTTGCATGCGTGTGGAAGCACCAGAGACACAACATAACCCCAAAAAGAGTTTTTTTTAGTTTTTTTCATATGTGTACTGTAAGGCCCAAGGCACTTGCTTAGGTTTACGGAAACATTTTGGTTTGGCTTAAAATTAATACTTTGCAAAGATTAGGGGATCTTCATTGTCAATGTTATCGTGATAAATGTGTTTAAAGTTATGAAATGATCATAGTCCTGTTTTTTTTAAACGGTGGTCTTTCAAAATGAAACATATGAGCATTGGATTTGACGCCATGATACGGCCCACGGTGGCCGCATTCAACATGTAACCGTAACCCTGCTTTTAATGACTAAACAAAACCATAAAAGCTGTTAATAATGCTTTAGTTACCATGCACAGATATTTTATTGAAGGAGCATATATAAGTATATATATATATATATATATATATATATATATATATATATATGAGGCTCTCTGCAGCCTAAAGACTATAAAAGTGGTAGTAGGGGAATCGTGTGGCGATCCTGGTTAGTTCAAGCTAGGCCATGTGCTTCAGACGCGCGCATGTTTACATGTGATTATTGTGGCTAACAGTGTTAGCTGTTCACAACGTGTGTGTGTGTCAGGTTAGTGTCAAGTTAGTGTCAAAGAGGAGCAAAGAACATATTTAGAGAGGAAAGAAAATCTTGATCTTTTGAGGTTCTGTCAGTGATCACCAGAGCCCGACCTTGCCATATTAGCCATTTCCTGAATTATCGGTATCAGCATTTATAATGGTCAATAAACAAAAATTCATTAGAATCATTAATGACAATGATTCCGATGAATTAATATTTACAAACTAAAATAAAAACGGACAGTCAACCATGTTATGAGCGTTGGCGTTGCATGGTTTGTCCACCAGAGGGCGCTCTAAAACGTCCCTGTTGGCAACACTGATTACTTTTTTTTGTTGTGTTTTTGTTCATATCTTAAGTTTGTATTCTTATGCATTTTATTTATCAGAACTTAAATATATTGTGATGTTCCTCTGTTCTGTTACAAATTATCATATTATTTTGGTGAGAACTCATAAATAACTACAAATCCGTAGATTGTAGCCATTGTCTTCCCCAGAAGGACAGCAAGGAGAAATTTCAGTAGACTTTTAAAAAGAAAAGCGTGGTTTCCTGCTTTTAAATTTAAGCCACTTTGTTCCAAAAAATTGAAGTTTTAGCACGAGCTCGAGCGCTGACCTGTTTCAACCGAAGTCGAGGTGGAGAGCAGAGGTTTCTGTGTGTCAGCATGTGTTATAGGCCCCAGCCCCATGCTATTTTTGGGGTCCAATGGGAATCCAGGACCTCCTGATGTTTTGGTCATTTGTGCAGTAACACCTACATGTGACTTGCTGGGTGATGCTGCAAGATAGTCCTTTTCTCCTCTTGTCTGAGGAACCATGTGCTTCCCTTTTGTTTCAGAGGTGGATCAGGCAGGAATTTTTACGTGTAGGCCGCAATCTCTTTGTCTGTGGCTCCATGAGTTCCTTAGTCCCTCAGAGATCAGTTTAAACTTATTTAAACTTACTGTTGTGTTTTTTTGTGTTTTTTTTGGTTAAAAATCAGCTTTAGCTGTACTGGCGGGCCCAACACTTATTTGCAAGCATGGTTTGGATCTTGACTGACTGAGTCATATGCAATATTCAGACAGAAGCAGCGTGCTTAGCCAAGAGAATTTACAAAGACATGACAGTTTGGATCATACTGAGCACACAGATGGACAGTGAAGACGTTGATCATGCTGCAGGAGCTGTTGGAGAGCTTTCTATGGACAGTTTGATCATGTATTTCATTGGGGAGTCCAATATAACCCTAACTGACCACAGCCAGTGTTTTCAGTGAAGACTTTTCAAGTCTACACTTGCAAATGTGTTCATGGTGAGGCTCTTACAGCTCCCTTTAGGCTGTGTTTGTGGTACGCTGCAGATTTTATGCATTTGTTCAAAAAGCTGCTGGACAGCGATCAGAGATGGAAGAAAACATCCAGTGGATATTCTAGCTGTGCCTCCACTGAAGCATATCAACATGGCAAACCCCCCATTCTGGACTTGAGTATAAATGGGACTGAAGATGCCCCCGCTATGTGGTTCTGTGTTTAAGTGGCTCTCTAAACATATCCACTGATGGTACTGTCTCTGACATTTCAACTTCACCGACAGATAACATCCATCTATCTATCTTTTTCTGCCTCTAAATATGCAATGCGTTGGCAAAGTTATGCTAATTATCCAAGACAAAGGCATACCGAGCTACAATGATGAATGGCTTTGTTAGAGCAGGTGGGCTTGCTCTTTTAAAGATAACCCTATTGTATGTGGAGGGGAATGTGTTATCCATTCAAATAGCCTTATCTACTTAAACAGGAGGTGTTCACAGCTCTGTACTGTTGTAATGAGGAGACAGATAAAGATGAAATAATAAAGCCAGACATGCAGCCCTGCAATATCATATAGATAACCAGTACAGTAGGAATGCGATCAATACGTGGGTGTGCTTGTTTGTGAAGAAGTGAGAAAATGCAGAGAGTTTTTTTGCTTAGGAGTGAAAAAAAACAAAAGTGTAAAGAGACAGAGACATAAGGAATGATCGGGAACTCTTTTGAAAATAAAATAAATCAGTTTTCAAGCAGCTGAGGGAAGAACGCTCTAAATACGCTGTATTGGCCAAGGTATTTACTCATTTTGAGAGGCACTTTCAAAGGGGTGATTGGATAACCTTTCCAGTGCACACCTTAGGCTAAATTGTAGTGCATGTTTATAGGCGCAGATCTGCTGCGTAGACCAGGAACCATAAAACACATAATCCTTTATACTGACACATCCGATTCCAGAGAGCTTGTCAAACGTTTCTCCAATCCATAAAATGTGCTCAGAAGGGATTTACGCTGGAGTCAGCATGGATGTATGACTACTATTTACAGTACGCTGACCTCCCATGGAAGCAGTCGTACTGTAACAGCACAAAAGCTTTATTTTTTATCCAACAACCTGTGATATGGATACTTATTTTACTCCATTTGGCATTTTCCTCCTAAAACCGATCCTTCATTGGCACATTGAGCATTGGTGAAGAGAAATTCAACACAAAGACGTTCTGTTTACTCCAATGTGTAAGACATTCAATGTCAGGTTTCCTCATTAATACTGCAATGCTGCCTTTGTTCAAATAGCACACATAGAACTAATAATTCACTGGAAAGGTTATGTGGTCCTTTATTACTTGACATCCTTTTCTATATTCCAGTTAGCAGTGATGAAAGGCCCCTCCTGCCACGTGAAAAGGTTTTTGCTGCTTTATTGGGACTAATAATGTGATTGATTGGACTTCTTTGTTTCTCGCTCAGAGATGAAGTCACAATTGGCAATCACCTAGGGGAGACGGTTCTCAGGGAAAGGATGATCGTAATCAGAAGCCTTTTTTTTTTTCCTTCTTTGCTAAGGAGTCCAGCATGTTGAATCATCAGAGATCCGCTTTTTGAACTTTGTTACCAGCAAAATGTTATGAGGAATCATGATTGATCTATTTCAGCATCAATCAGGAAATTATTCATTTGTAAATGCATGAGAGTGAATTAAAGTATCCTCTTAAAATGTTAGCTGCGCAGGATGGACCGTTACTATTTGGCTTAACAAAGCAAAACAGGCTGCACAAAGTGAACCAGAGGAAACAAACCAATATCTCTTGAAATGTAAGCATCCGACTAAGGTTATTCATCCACCCAATCCACTCTGTTGATTAGTAGACAATGGGATGCAGCTCAATTTACTTCTAATTAGGGCTCTAATGTGTGTTATTAAATACTTTACCATGTCCCAATTAGAAGACACTGGGGCCATACATCATTTTAATTGATATCCATCTCGGGCCACGTGGGCTCCCCCATATTCCCCCAGTGTTCCCCAAATGATCTTTGCTTGTATAGAGAAGTAAGAGTGCACCAAGTCTTTTTATTGTTGCACACTGTGTGTGTGTGTGTGTGTGTGTGTGTGTGTGTGGTGTGTGTGTGTGTGTGTGTGTGTGTGTGTGTGTGTGTGTGTGAGAGAGAGTTTGTGTTTTAGGTGTGTGAGAGAACAGCGGTTTGGCTCCTCATTATAAACAGCACACATCTCCCATGATACCAATGCTCTCTGTTTATTGAATGGTAATGCATGAGAGGATGCAAATGCAATCCAGCCCATGCATTTTTGTCTGAGCAATCACCCTTAATAAGCTCTAGTTCAGTGCAGACAGGCAATATGGATATTTGTGATGCATGTTTGGTTGGTGAAGCTAAATTCAAGTAAATTTCTGACCAAGAAAATATATTTTACAGCACTGGATTTTGCAAGATGTTCACGGTGCTGCAATAAAACAACCATGGACAATTGCATGAGATATATAATATTAAGCCTATAATCAATATTTTTATACTAGCAATAGATTATACAGTATCCCCACTGGTATGTGAAAAGGGATCTCGCAGAGAATGATTATCTACCTCTGCAGTTCCCCTCAGCTCTAGCAAGGGTTCACCATCTTTTAGCTCATTGTTTTGGTTCATGGCCCGCAGCTTTACTCTTCTGGTTGACTTGCTCCACACTCAGCGTTATTGGTGGCCGGACCAGTCGGCTGATATCAGGGGAAAAGCTCTAAAAACCCAACTACTGAGCACATCACAGCAGACCCAAACATCCATCACGTGGCCAGGAACAGGATCCTAAATAAATGCCGTAGTTGCTCCTTATCTACTGCATGTGTGTAAAGGCAAACGGTTGCTTGCCGTATCAGCTGTACCATTGATCATATACCAGTATTTACAACTTATTTCTTCTGCCCCAAGTGGCCAAGGAATTTGGGTTATTTTTGGCCACTTGAGTGCAGCATAAGAAGCTTTAAAAAGATCATTGACACAATATCACCTTTTAAACAAATAAATAAAAAACAGCTGCTTATTTTCACATCCAGTTATAAAGCAACATTAGCATCCATTTGGAGTTGGGTTTCTGGTCACCTGATGGATTAAAGTCCAAAAGATAAATCTCTTTACCCCATGTTTAGTCTCTTATTGCAAGACAAGTCTGGCTAGTCCACACAGCATTCCGGGGATGGGAGAAAAACATGCTCCGGTTCAATGGCATTTCTTTAAACCGATCTTTCTTAACCGACGCTAAGTGCCGTACTCAATGGCGGTGCCTCTGTAAAATAGCCTCAGGAAGGAACTTGTTTTGGTGGAACATGTGTACGTTCAAAAGTTGTTTTAGTCCTGCAACAGAAAACTCCAATTGGACAGATAGTCTAGCTAGCTGTCTGGATTTAACCTGCAGAGATCTGAGGAGCAGTTACCCATAGTCCTCATAAATCCACCGGGGGTTAGAACGGCAACACAAAGAAAAAGGAAGGAAACGCATATCCAACTGAAATGAGCGACATCCGGTGGAATTTCTGGCGGCACCTGAACAATCCCGGAAGTGGAACGTTGTCAATTTAGATTACCCCTTGTCTGATCCAACCCATCTCCTGAAGGACATATGACGCTTTAGCTGCTAAATATTTTGTGTAAATATGTTCGTTGTCGTAAAACCAAAACAATGAGCTCAAACACACTAAAGCGCTACATAGGACTGATAGAGGAAGTGCAGAGGCAGCATAAACCCTCTGTGGGACCAGTGCCTCCAGTAAAAATGTTTCTATAGTTAATAGTTAATAGTTAAAATAACTGCAGTTTTAATGAATGCAAGCAATTGAGAAAATGTCAAATTTACATATTTATTGGTTGTTGTGGAATAGGCATGAGACGGAATGGCTCTGATGCAAGATAACAAAATTGAGATGATGCAAACTGTACAAATGAGAATAAAGTACTCTGAAAACCCATCAGCACCTTTGTACCTTTTGGACCAAGTTAGATTGCATTGTCTGGTCATCAGGGTTGAGGCCGATAAAGCGACCGTCGATCAATAACCATTTCTTATCCTCACTCTTCATCTTCTCTCTATCAAATTGCAAAAGCTTCTTTTTCAAGTGATTCTGCCACTGATAACCACCTGTTCAAGCCTTAACTGCTTCAATCTTCTCCTCCCCTTAGTGCCGGCCATGATTACTGCTTACCTCCTCCGTCTGTACATTATGTCTGCTGGCGCCTATTCCTGCCTCTCTCGCGTGTTACTGTGTGCATCTCTATAAAGTATAAAGTCTCCGTGGGCTTCTTGTGCATATCTCGGGCCACATATGAGACAGATGTGAGAATAAAAATGTGCTCGAGCTTAGTTGACGTTATTTACATGGAAAATCACAGAGAGACCGGTTAAACGTGACACTTTTGGTTGAAAAAGTAGGGCTGAGTGGTGAGAAATGACAAATCCTATTTGCCATAATGAGAGATGATTTTCATCTTGAAATTTAATCTCATCCTCACATGCTTATTCACTGCTAATGCATTTTGTCTGAAACTGACTAATTAGTCTGACAAAAATATTGAAATTCTCCGAGAGCAGAGATGGGAGAGGGATCAAACCTGCATTAGGCCATATGGGAATCGCCTGATTCCACGTTCATTATGATGTACTTACCTAACAAGCTGTGCTTTGTTCTTCATAATTAAAAAGCCTCTTTTAGCATTCATGTGGCTCTCCACATTTGGCTTTTGGCTTTTTAGTGAAAAATACAAGTAGAACGAGAAGAAAAAGAACACTAACGCAGAGTTTCTGCATGACAAGTGAAGTCAAGGTTGTATTTGTCTCATGAAATCACTCATAACCTGAGTATTTTCTAAAATACTCAAAACAAGAAGACCAATTAGCGAGATGAGGCAAGGCAAGGTGGAGGGTGGGGATGTGGCCTTGACCAACTGTTGCTTTGCTTGTTTGAAAACCATGATGTCTCTCTCTTTCTAATGGGTGGGCCAAATTCTCTGGGCGGGCAAAAGAGAGAAAATGGAGGTAACCTTGCCCCTTATGACCTCATAAGGAGCAAGATTCCAGATCGGCCCATCTGAGCTTTCATTTTCTCAAACGCAGAGCAGGATACCCGGGGCTCGGTTTACTCCTATCACCATCTCTAGCCACTGGGGGACCATAGGCAGGCTGGGGTAAATAATTTAAAAAAAACTTGTCATGCCATGGATGCCATGGGACCTTTTAAGAAGCCTTTTGCCACAAGGGCTTGTATATACTCTGTATGATAATGGTGGCAAAATATAGAAACTCCTTCTTATTACACCAAACAAGTGAATATTTAATGTTGTATATGCTACATAGGCTATGCATGACTGAATATATATTACTTTGTTTGCCAAAAAGTCCGTACCAGACAATAGAAATGTTCAGTATGTTAACCTACATCACAAAGTTACTTATGTTTAGAGTCAGTTAGATCCCAGAAGAACAGAAATGTAGCTCAGCGTAAATTCTGTCATGGAGGCGTCATTAACGTCATCACTTATATCCTATACTGATAAGCTGTTTCGCGGCGCTACTTTCAGTTAAACCAATCCGTATCGGCCATCTGTTCACAAGCCAATTGCAGCGGGGCATCCCTGTTTTAAATTTCTTCTCTCCTCTGCGGCTGTCAGTTGGCATTTCAGGAAAAGTGCGGCCCTCCTCCTCCCCTTCTTCCCCCCCAGTCATCTTCGCTCCCGGCACCCTGGGTTATTTTACGGCTGTCGGAGCCGTCGTTTCCTTCGTTCCCGCCTTCATGCTCCTTCACCTCACCACCAGTGTCTAGACACCATCGGGGGATATGTCTGGGTTTCCCTAACCCTTTGAAAACATATTTTATACGATGGAGTCTAATCTCCAAAGACTTTGTACAGTTCATATTGTTCACATGTAGCTTACTAATAAAGTGTTGCATATCTGCAACAAAGTCTCTCCTGATTGAAGGCAAGGCAAGGCAAGGCAGCTTTATTTGTATAGCACATTTCAGCAACAAGGCAATTCAAAGTGCTTTACACAAAATCAGTTAAACAGATAAAACACAAGTAAAAACAGTTAAAAATCACAAGCATTAAAAACCGGTAAAACACATGAATAGACAGTTAAAAACAAAGAGAAACATAAAACACAAGAATAAATTTACAGTGCAGCATAAGAAATTAAAGAAATGATTAGTCATTTAAAGAAAGGCAGCATCAAATAGAAAGGTCTTCAGCCTTGATTTAAAAGAACTGAGAGTAGCAGCGGATCTACAGGTTTCTGGGAGTTTATTCCAGATATGAGGAGCATAGAAACTGAAAGCTGCTTCACCCTGTTTAGTTCTGACTCTGGGGACAGAAAGCAGACCTGTCCCAGATGACCTGAGAGGTCTGGGTGGTTCATAGTGTAGTAGCAGATCAGCAATATATTTTGGACCTAAACCGTTAAGTGATTTATAAACTAGCAAGAGTACTTTGAAATCAATTCTTTGAGACACAGGAAGCCAGTGTAAAGACTTCAGAACTGGAGTGATGTGATCCAGTCTCTTGGTCTTAGTGAGGACTCGAGCAGCAGCGTTCTGAATCAGCTGCAGCTGTCTGATTGATTTTTTAGGGAGACCTGTAAAGACCCCGTTACAGTAGTCAAGTCTACTGAAGATAAAGGCATGGACAAGTTTTTCCAAATCCTGTTGACACATAAGTCCTTAACCCTTGATATATTCTTAAGGTGATAGTAGGCTGACTTTGTAATTGTCTTAATGTGGCTGTTAAAGTTCAGGTCTGAGTCCATGACTACACCAAGATTTCTGGCTTTGTCTGTGTTTTTTAACATTGTTGTTTGAAGCTGAGCGCAGACTTTTAATCGTTCCTCTCTTGCTCCAAAAACAACCACCTCAGTTTTTCCTTCATTTAATTTCAGAAAGTTCTGGCACATCCAGCCGTTAATTTGTTCGATGCACTTAGTCAGTTTTTGTATTGGACTATAGTCCCCTGGCGATAAGGTTATGTAAATTTGTGTGTCGTCCGCATAACTATGGTAACTTATTTTGTTTTTCTCCATAATCTGAGCCAGTGGAAGCATGTAGATGTTAAACAGAAGAGGCCCCAGAATGGAGCCTTGCGGAACTCCGCACGTCATATTTGTACGCTCAGATGCATAATTACCTATAGACACAAAGTAATCCCTATTCTTTAGATAGGATTCAAACCAGTTTAGTACTAAGCCAGAAAGGCCAACGCAGTTTTCCAATCGGTCTAGTAGTATGTCGTGGTCGACCGTGTCAAATGCAGCACTGAGATCAAGTAATACTAAGATTGAAATTTTGCCATTATCTGTGTTAAGGTGGATGTCATTAAAGACTTTGACAAGAGCCGTTTCAGTGCTGTGGTGTGGTCGGAAACCCGACTGAAAGGTATCAAAACTGTTGCTTAGTGACAAGAAATGGTTGAGTTGTTGAAAGACTACTTTTTCAATGATTTTACTTAAAAACGGAAGGTTTGATATTGGCCTATAGTTGCTCATTAGTGACTTGTCTAGGTTGTTTTTTTTTAAGAGTGGCTTGATTACTGCAGTTTTCAGGGCCTGTGGAAAGATTCCTGAAAGAAGAGATGTGTTCACAATCTGTAGAAGATCAGAAGTCAAACAATTGGAAACATTTTTGAAAAGTCCCGTTGGTAGAACATCAAGGCAACAGGTCGAGGTTTTCAGATGTTGAATAATGTCCTCCAGGTTTGTATGGTTGATCGTGTGAAATTCTGTCATATTGGAACTATTTTTGCTTGAACACTGTGACAACACATATCCTGAACTTGATATGGAGGCACTGACTGTTTGTCTAATCTTTTGAATTTTGTCTTTGAAGAAGGAGGCAAAGTCATTGCAGGCCTTGGTAGATAAAAGTTCAGATGCTACTGGTACTGGAGGGTTTGTTAACCTATCAACAGTAGCAAACAAAGCACGTGAATTATTATTGTTTCTAGAGATAATATCAGAGAAAAAGGACCTTCTTGCATTCCTCAGTTCCAAATTATAAATGCGAAGTCTCTCTTTATAGGAGTTATAATGGACCAGGAGATTTGTTTTTCGCCACCTTCGTTCAGCTTTCCTACACTCTCTTTTTTCTGTTCTCACCAGTAGGACATTTCTCCATGGAGATCTTTTCTTACCAGATACAACTTTGACCTTAGTGGGAGCAATGGCATCAATAACATTTGTAATTTTACAGTTGAAATTATCTACAAGCTCAGTGACTGAGAGCCCAGAGAGGGCTGGTGTGGAGGAGAAAAGCTGTATAAATGTGTCACTGGTGTTTTCAGTGATATACCGTTTTCTGATTATCTTTGTTTGGACACTTTTGGGCACAGAGATAGTGCCGTTAAAGAAAACACAGGAATGATCTGAGAGAGCAACGTCAGTCACCACAACCTTGGAAATGTTCAGACCTTTGGAGACAATCAAGTCCAGAGTGTGCCCCTTATTGTGGGTGGGCTCCGTCACATGCTGAGTCAGTCCATAGTTCTCAAAAACACAACACAGCTCTTTGGTCCCCTGTCCTGGGGGCTGTCAACATGAATGTTAAAATCACCCGCAATGATTACACAATCAAAGTTAATGCAGATAATAGACAGCAATTCAGTGAAGTCATCAATGAAGGTTGCAGAATATTTAGGTGGCCTGTAGATATTTAGAAACATCGCTTGAGGGGAAGATCTTAATTGAAGAGCAACATATTCAAAAGAAACAAAATTTCCATAACATATTTTCGTACAGTGGAATGAGTCATTAAACAAAATGGCGACTCCACCTCCTTTCTTATTCACTCTATTCTCACTCATAAAACTGAAGTTAGGGGGAGCTGACTCGATGAGAACAGCAGCGCTGTTATTATGGTCTAACCAGGTTTCAGTTAAAAACATAAAATCTAGATTGTGCTTAGTAATAAAATCATTGATTAAAAATGATTTTCCTGCCAAAGACCTGACGTTTAGTAAGGCTAGTGTTAGTGTGTTTTCATTTTTTGGGACAGGCTGTAGCTGACGAGGAATGGATGCTAAATTTGCTAAGTTTGCAGTTAAGTGCTTATTCACCATTCTTTTCCTATTACCTATCACAACAGAAATTGAGGAAGAATTGAATCCACAGGGCCCGGGCTTGTCTTGAAAAGAGTCATTAGTATCACTAGTCCTGCAGCCAAGGCCCGGCACATATCAGATAGTGCTTGCCAGATTTTGCACACAAGCGTCCTTATCAGTCTGGGGGGAAGGAGTTTTCTGACATCCTGGTAGTGGTGCTTGGCGTTTTACTTTTGCCCGGGGTTGAGCCATGGGGGTAGGAAGGGGTGCATAATTGATGGGGGAAATAAGGGAAAGGGTGTGTGGAGACATCAGTAGAGACAGCGATGAATCCTCAGAAGGTTCGGGGTTGGGAAGGTTTGAGGGGTGCTGGACGGGTGAAGAGGGGAGTGGAGGTTTCGTGTCTCTGCTCTCTGGTCTCCCATGGTCAAATCTTTGCACAGGCGGGGGCTGTGCTGGATCACTGCCGCACTTTGTTCTGTCTTCCTTTTGTTTGTGACCTTGGCAGAGGGAGCAGATGTGTAGCGCAGAAAGTAAAGCAGATTAGAGGTGAACAGCTTTACTCCTGGCTTGTTAAGGGAAAGTCTATCTGCTTTAAAAAGATGTCTGCGCTCCCAGAAAATGTTTAAATTGTCAATGAACTTCAGAGAGTGGACGGTACATTCAGTTGAAAGCCATTTGTTTAGTCCCAACAGTCGGCTGAATCTCTCATCTCCTCTTCTGACTGACGGTATAGGACCACTGATAAACACATTTGCGCTTAGGGGGGTGACTGTGTCAAGCAGTTCCCTAAAGTCCAGTTTCAGCAATTCAGACTGTTGCTTTACAACATCATTTGACCCTATATGCAGAATAATGTTCTTCACAGTTGGGTGTGCTGCCACGATATCTGGGATTTTTTGGGTCAAGTCAGACACCATGTCTTTGGGAAAACATAGTATTTTGGTGTTTTTACTGTTTTTTAAATCTTTTACAGCAGAGTCACCCACAATCAGGGTTTGAGGCCCAGTTGTTAGCTTTTTACTTTTTGAATTGCTCTCAGTCCTTACCCTGCTGTGTGGTGATGAGACGCAGTCCGGTCATCAGATGACTGCCAAGCGTCCTGCAGCAGAGGAGCAAATCTGTTATCCAGTTGCACACCAGGTTGTTGGGGGGGCATTTTGTTGCTTATTTTCCCTTTTGCAGCTGTCCACGGCTGTGTCCTACTAGGTACAGGGGTTGAAGAGGCGCTCTGCCCAGATGATAGTGCAGGCCAGCCGGTCATATCACAAATCTCAGGGCGCTGTGCCCGGCCCATTAGTCGTCCTCCCATTTCCCAGTTAACATGAAATAGACTCCAATCATGTTAACTGTACACGCAATTCTCACAACCTTGTTTTATCAGCTTGACTCATAAGTATGTTGTTTTAGCTGAGATGGTGCAGGCAAGGTCTACAAACAGAACATTGGAGTTGCGGTCAACAAAATTGGGTACATAACCTATATAATCAGGCATCAGTCAGCAGCCGAACTGAGCAGCACATGTATTTTTTTTATTAATTGCGATGTAGAAATGAGTTCCCTGCAATGTTGTTCCATTGACTATCAGTTAAACACTCACTCCCCCTGATTTCAACCTGCTAGATCAATAGAGTCTGGAGGAGCATGTTGTCCCCGAGGAGCAGACACAGGGACTAGTGGTATGGACTGAGTGGTCTCCCACTCAACTCCAGAATAAAGCCCTGCTATCAATTTCCACATCATGTAGCTCCCTCACAGCACGCTTTAACTCAATACCATAAAATTGGGAAAAAGCACAGTGAACATTTTTATTCCTATCAGGAATATTTGCTTTGCAACATCAAACTGGATATCAGGCTCAATTTATCTCTATGTCCCATGGCAATATCATCCACGGTAATTTTCTTCTCTCTGTGATGAGAAACCAATTTGTAATTGAAAGCCAGAATGCATGTTTTTATAGGTAAATCCCCCAGTGAGATGTTTGATAATATTTTCTGCTTTGACTATTGGAGAGGGATGAAACCTGCTCTCTATAGATCCACATTCAGATCGCACATTAATCTATCCCTCAGCACTGTAACACCTCGCTCTCCCGTGTGCCTCCACACCGATAGTTTCTGAAATGGGAATTGGGAGGAGGGATTGGGGGGGCAGCAGGTATATTACTTGGGAGCCTGGGGGCCCCCGAGCTAAGAGGAATGAGGGCTCATGCGGTAGATTACTTATGCCCTCAGCCTGTCAAAAAAATGCCCCTGCTTGCGGCTTGACGTTAATTTGTTTGGACATGGTTTATAATTTAATTCCATCGTAGAATGAACTTCCAATACATGGAGCAATCTGCTGGGGAGATGGCGATCGGTAGGGTATCCCTCTGTGCTGCTGCGGCCTTCCCAGGTGAATAGTAAACTTTGATGCACACCTATAAACTACCTAATGCCTATGGATTTTGTGCACTGAGGAAACCATAATACAAATCCAATCCAGACTTTAGAGAAGAATCTATCGCAGTAGAATTGAGTACAATTCCCTTTAGCTTTCATGGCTTATTCTTTACTGCTTTTGCAGCTATTGTTGTGAAGACTGCAAAATGCTTCTTGGCGAGACTTGGCTCTAACTTGCTTTAGCTAAAAAAAAGAATTTAATGTTTTTAACCCTTGTGTTGTCTTCCCGTCAAAGTTGAAAGTCAGCACTTTTGACGCTTTTTAATCATTGTTTTTAACTTTTTCTTATGTTTTTGTCCCTTTTTCAACACTTTTTCCAATGTTTGCCTTTTTTTTTTACATTTATCACTAACACTAACACTAACTTATTAACTTTAGTTTTACCATTTTTGGAATTTATGATCAATAAACCTAATTTTTAGGAAATTATACCTAATGTTTGAGTTACAAATGCCGAAATTAAGAATTATTTAGACAAATTAAAGGAATGTACAGTATGTTGATGGATAATCACATACTGGAATATGTCAACTTTTACTCAATACTTTTTTCAAAAGCACTTCAATTTTTTTCTCCAAATGCTATAAAATTGAATAAGACGCCCCAAAATGAATGAAAGTAGAGATTTGTATTTGTAAAGAGCGTTGTGTGGAATCAATCATGTTATTTTGGGTAATTAAAAATAAAAAAATTGATATAGGAAAATGGGTCAGTTGACCCAAGAACAACATAAGGGTTAACTTGTCAGGTGTAACATTAAAGTTCCCATATTGTGAAGCAATCCCTTTTTCTGGGATTCAGGGGGCTATTTTGTGTCTCTGGTGCTTCCACATACAAACTTGAAAAAAAACTATCCATGCTGTTTTGAGTGAGACACGGTTTCTAAATGTCCTCTGCCTTCAGTCTCCGGGTGAGCTGTTCAAAATCTCCACGGCTTTCTACGTCACTAGCCGAGACGAGGTGGCTAATCGTACCACATGCTAGCACTAGCATGCTAGCTCGTTCTCGATGGCAAAACACTGCTACAACACACACTAGTTCACCATAATCTCACTCTGTAGCTAAAACAGAGACCCGAACACTCAGGGTGAAAACAGGATCTGCAGCAATGTGCGGTACAACAAAATATGGTGTTTTTTGAAAATGAAACCATGTAAACCTATTCTGGTACAACCTCAAAATGCAATCATGAACCTGAAAATGAGCAGAATATGGGCGCTTTAATGATGGCTCACTTCCATTTCAGTGGCCCAGTAAGCCATGCCACTAAGCCAGCATCGACAATGCTGGGACAATGGCACAGCTAAATGGAACATACACCCATTAATTGTATTTGCTACACCTGTTTGCCAAGACAAAATATCTGCCAGGAGAAAGGTCTGTGGAGAGTCAGAAATGATTGAGGCAAGCAGTCTCTTGTGTACAACAAACATCATTTCACCTTATCATCCAAGATATATAAATATATTTTCTCAACATAGTAATCAAAGTGTTTCTACATGTGTGTGTGTGTGTGTGTGTGTGTGTGTACTGTATGTGTACCTGTAGTCAGTTTTATTGTCTGTTGTTCTTCATATTACAAGTGTTGCTGGAGTTTTGAGCTCTTAAGCCTTTTTCCTTCCACCATGCACATAGTAGGTAAAGTTGTGACATAAAAATAAAAAGTTGTACCTCTTCTGTTTTACTAAAAGCCTGCTTAACGTAATTCCAGGAATGGAGAATAAAAACAATACTCCCAGTACCTAAATACCGGCGGGATCAATGGTAGAAGGTGCAAACCAGAGGTTTCCATGTTTATTTTACAACCTTGCTCTGTGAACTAACCACAAAGGATGGATCCTAATGGCTTTGGTCATCCTTGACAGACCTTTGTAAAATACTTAGATTTTAGTCCAAAGATCTGCAAAATGAAAGGCATTCTCATCAGCCTCAGCTATACTTTGCGTGTGATGCTCATTGGCAAATGCCAACACACTAAACTTAGATTGTGAACACGGTAAATATTGTACCTGCAAAGCGTCAGCATGTTAGCATTTTCATTATGAACATGTTCGCTGCTGTGTCTAAGTACAGCGTTGCAGAGCTGCTTGGATGGCTATAGAACGCCTAATTTAAATTTCATCAACCCTCTCTAAACCGTAATTATAAGAAGCTTATTTATTACATTATTTCAAATTATGTACATACATTGAGGGAGGCGGTCTCCTGCTTAGCCTGTTAGTTATATGTATGTTAATACATATAACAAGATGATTTTACTTTATACTGTGGGTTGTCTGTTAACTGTGGCCTACAGCACGCATTTTGTAAAGCCCCAATAGTTATCGAACAAACAAGGCAGCGGAGCTTCCACTGTAGGGCTCCAGACTCAAGCAGGCAGGGAAAAGTGAAAATAACATATGAACGCACTGCTGTCAACTCTGTGATCACCTAGGATGCCAAGTTTATTTTATTTGGAGAAGGGATGTTTAGGGGGGGAAAGCGTTTTTGTCACACTATGTAAGATGCATGGCTCGCGGGAGGCTGTCATGAGGTGAGATGACAACGTCACAGTCATAAGTGGGCCAAGCAATTAGGACTGCAGGAAGAAGCGAGGGAGTCTGGATTCAGCTCAGAGGCCTCGCATTGTGAACAGAAGCTTGTGTGAGTCTATAGACTAAAAGAGAGCATGACTTTCTCTTCTCCCTCCACCCCAGTCAGATAGGAGAGGAGACCACCCCAGGACAGGATTCATAGCACAACTACACATGGCTCAAAATAGAAGTGGATGGTAGATGAAAACCTCTGACACATACTGTATTTCATGTTTTCATCCCACTGAGCAGCAGGCCAGCAGGCATTCAGAGAGCTCCCTTTTATCCGAGCTGTGTCCTTCCTCCAACGCAGGGATGCAGCCACGAGCAGTAAGAGATTTTATGTAGTCATGACTTTTTTCGGCAATATTGGTGACAGGTCAAGGTGGAGGGTGGGGGTGTGGTCTTGACCAACTGCCACTTGGCTAGTTTGAAAGCCATGATGTCTCTCTGTCATGAGTGGGCCAAATTCTCTGGGCGGGCAAAGCAGAGAAAGGGGAGGTAACCTTGCTTTTCATGACCTCATGAAGAGCAAGATTCCAGATCAGCCCCACACCTATCACAATTTCTAGCCACTGGGGGCCATAGGCAGGCTCGGGGAACTCATATTAATGATAAAAAACCTCATAAGGTGAAATTTTCATGCCATGGGACCTTTAAAAGTACACTAATGGCGTTTTTCCACTGCTGGTAACGGCTCTCCTCGGCTCGCCTCGGTTCGGCTCGGCTCGGCTCGGCCCATTCTTCGTCCGTTTTCCAATGCCGATTGAGTACAGCCTCAGCGTGGCTGGTCACCATAGCAACGCGTGATGACGTAATTTTCAGCGCAACTCACAACAGCATGTTACAAACTCGCCGCGGCCAGATGAAATGTTTTGTTTCAAAAGAAGCTGAAGGAAGCAACAAAAATCACCGCTAAAAAAACGCGAGTTTGGGAATTCTGACGGAGTTCAGACGTCGACACGACGGTTGTTCGCCGACACAAAAGGGTAAGTTAAGTTTCCTGGTAACGTTAGCTAACATTTGCATGTGTTCAGCGTCGCAGTCAGTATTTACTAGACGCTATATAAAGTACATGAACTTTAGCAACCATGATTACACACCAACATGTCTGCTGTGTACTGTTTGTGTTTTCAGAGCATTCACGCTTTGTAAAGTCACCGCCGCAGACCGTCCGGTGGGCGATGTCCGACCGGTGAGCTCTCTGGTTTTGACTACTGGGCTTCGTATAATCTTTATGAGAGTCACAGAGAGGCTTATGACAACGACTGGGATGCATCTGGGACAGCAGAGCCGGCGGGGACACTGTCACAGGGTGCAGAGGAAGAAGACCGGGATGTACGGGAGGGTTTGATGCGTCTGACTTGAAAAGCTAAATAAAAACTTTTCTTATATATATTGTCTTGTTTTTTTAAAGTAACAGTGTGCAATATTGGAAACGACATGAAGCCGCTAGTAGCCCAAACAGTTGAAAAGTGAGAATAGTGCAGAGAGTGGATAATCTGTCGGTGTCCGGCTAGATTTGTTTTAAATGTCCCGTTTGTTCTGGAAACACACTCCGCACTCTTGTTTGCTAACAACGTAGTGATCCGACCAACCAGCAGTCTGCAGGTTTTCACGTCACCTTTTGGTATCGCCTCGGCTCGCTTGGAACCTCGACTGAGGTAGTACTAAAAAAAGTACCTGGTAGCAGGTCCCAGGGACTTTTTTTCGTAATGGAAAACCAAAAAAGGCGAGTAGAGCCGAGGCGAGTCAAGTAGATACCATGCAGTGGAAAACCGCCACATGGACTCTGTAACTTGGTTAAGTTGCTTGACTCTGATTGGCTAACTGCTAGCCAAAGAGAGCTTAGCTATCAGCATCTGGGAAAACCTGTGAATAGTTATGAGCTCAGGCAACATGACCTCAGACTGACCAGCTGTTGTAACTGGCCTGATTTCTCCTTTCTTTCAGTGGCTAGATCTGACAGAGGAGGTAGCAGTTCATTTTCACATTCACGACATAACACAAACACACATGGACCTGACATATATAACGGTTTTATGTGGCAGAGCAAGAGAAAAACACCCCATAAATAAACCATGCTTTTTACGGATTAATGGGATGCCAACATACACTATATTTTCATTCCAATACAAGCATTGTCTTGCATGTATAACACAATGGGATAAAAAATATATTCTTATTTCTCCTTCATGGACCGATTCTCAGGTTTGTAGTCTTGCATCATCTTGTTAATTAGCAAAGCAGGTCCTCTGCAGAGGAGCATTAAACGAAATACTTACATCCCAAGTAATTCTATGAGCACAATCAATCTTCCACTTGTCATGCAACAAGGGAAAGAATTTCCATAAGTGTCCTTTTTCTTCCTAAAAACTTGTGGGTTTTCTGAAGAATATATCCAGATATTGTTGCTTGTTTACCTGCTAGTCTAGGATCAATCCTGAAACCTTCCAGTCATAGATACTGAGACTACAAATACGCATCAACGGCAGGCAAAAGCAAATTTTACGTTTACTTTACTAGTACATAAAAGCACTTGAAAGAAATACCCCAAAAAATCTATGTAGGTTTGCCGTGACCTGGGTGGAAATTTACATTAATTATTATTTACATTTCTACATTAAAAATATATGTCTAGCATTGTTAAAAATACACATCTTTGACTCAGTTTAGTTTCATCCACTTTGGCACTCTCATTCCATATTGTAGAATTGCTTGTATTTCATTTATGCCATTTTCATAAGTGAACGATTGGGATGGTATCATGTTGTGAGTTACCCAGCAATTTCTCTTCCTACTCTTTATTTTTTTATTTTATTTTTTATTTTTTCTTCCTACTCTTACTATTTGTTTTTAACTGTCTATTCATGTGTTTTATTAGTTTTTAATACTTATGATTTTTAACTGTTTGGACTTGTGTTTTATCTGTTTAACTGAGTTTATGTAAAGCACTTTGAATTGCCCTGTTGCTGAAATGTGCTATACAAATAAAGCTGCCTTGCCTTGCCTTACTCTGATGTGTGCATACAACAGTTTTCAAAACTAGAAGCAACTTTGAGTATTAGTCCCCCAGACATCACACTTTTGACATGTCTTAACAAGGAGAGAGACCACCAGTTGTTGTGAGCTGAGGCTGTGAACAAAAGTAATTGGTACTTTTCAACTGACTGCACAAGCTTAGGCTCCTTACTCCTCAGTGCGGTTACATTTCATGTATTTAGAGCCCGTTTTTCCAAACTCTACCTTGTCTCACTCTTCCGTCTCACCGTCCTTTGCCGAGCAAGTATCTCTCTCTAACTCTTGCAACTGTACTTTAAACTTCAATAATAGGTGGAAATAATAGGCTTTTTCTACAAGACTTGCCTTACGCATGTTATAAAAGCAGATATCAAAGTGCTGCAATTCAGACTTTTGCACAGTACATTTGGGTAGGCAACATCTGTGAAATGCTTTTGTGTGTGTGTGTGTGTGTGTGTGTGTGTGTGTGTGTGTTTGCATTGGAATAGCAGCATGATCTGGCTGGTTTAGCTAAACATGTGGCAGTCCTCATGGAAAGCTGACCTGTGTCGATCTGTCTGCAAGTTAATGTTCAAGTCAACCTATGCCCATCTGCAACTGCTTCTGTTTTCTCGCCATCTGTTCTCCTTACTGCCACACACACATACATACACACACACACACACACACACACGTTCCCACTCACTTCATCAGGAGGATTGCTGCAAGGTAGCTGAACTGAAAAGCATAAAATTCTTCATTCATCATTTCAGCAAGTACCTGTGAAATTTCGACCTTAGTATGCTGATGGCAGTTATGCTTGATGGTGCATCATCTTCAAAGAACATAAAAGAAGAGGAGCCCTGATCAGATCTCTGCTAAGAGTCCTGTTAGGATCAGTGGAAAGTTTATTCTCAAATGCTCCCACCTACCAGCTGCCCCACCAGCAGCTCAACACAATGTAAGAGACAGTGGTTTGCATGAGTTTTCACACCAACTTTCCTCAATCTGGCTTTCCTCTGCAGCACCACCTGTGTGCTTTGCGTAGGATTCTCATCTCTTATTCAAGATTGATGCTTGACCTCATTGTGTGTCACTGCTTTCTTGGTTTTATATGATTAACAAGTTGCAGATGTAGGCGCTTCTCCTGCATACCAAGCGGGGTTTCAGTAGCTGACTCTTCAGTTTTCCCCTCCATCCAGGCACACAGAGTGAATCTGAATGAAATGGTTTTGAACTTAAGCTGCCTCTCAACATCATATAGTCTGACGTTCTCAGACAACAGAAATGGTAATGTTGATGCAATGATAATGTTAAGGGATACAATTATAACCTATAAAGGGGATGATGTTTCCCTATTATCAAAATACATTAATCTTAAAGCTGCATTAATCATTATTTCTTACGGCGCCCTGGAGGTGACATGGAGAAATCTGGGGAAAAAATGTACTGGAGACAAACACTAAACTTGAGATCTCGACTTTCGTGGAGGAGGGAAACAAAGAACCAAAAGGAAAATGCAGCCTACTGGGGACTAACACTAAACTCAGGATCTCGAGTTTGAAAGTCAAAGTTTTTTTCTTTCTTTCGAGATCTCGTTCATGGTATTTTTCCCTCCATGAAACTCGAAATCTTGACTTTCAAACTTGACTTTTTCCCCCTCCATGTCAAAGTCAACATCTCCTAAATAAAACTAGAGATCTTGGTTAACAAAGTCAAGATCTTGCATAAGTGTTTGTCCCGGTACATGTACGTTTTTCTTTCTTTCCTCCATGTCACCTCGGGGGCTAAATATCATCGTACTCTGCAGCTCCCCTCAGGTCTATGGAGTGATTTAGCAGGCAGAAGGTAGTTGTTTAAATGAAAGACCGCTAATAAAGCCACTGTACCGTACTTGCCCAACTCTAAACGGCAGACAAAGTTAGCAACTGGCTGCTGAACAGAGTGGAGCATTCAGCAGCTAAAGAGCCAGATATGTTGAGACTAGAACCAGAGCTTAAACAAGAATGATTATCAGACTTACATTAGTCACGCGGACAGAAACACATCTCCAAATGGATCCCGTGTAGCTCTATAATGACTTTATTAGATGATGGTTTTGTGTTAATTAGTATGTCACCATTGTCTCTCCATTAGTTGGCAAGTCACCACTGTTTGAGGACAAATTTAGACATGAGCCTTGAACATGTGACAATTGAGCGTTTTGATTAAATTTTTTCTTTTATATTGGTACGCAATATTTTCAAGAAGATTTTCAATTCCTATTTTTGCTCAATTCTCTTTTTACCAATTTGTCACAAGTATTTGCCTAAATTATCTCCCAGGACCCGTAGAATTTGGAACAAAAATGAAAAACAATCCATCAAGTATTCGCAGAACCTTCAGCTCAGCCTTGTTCACAAAGTAATACAAGTATTAAAAACACTAAGGGCCCTATTTCAACGATCTAAGAGCACGGCGTGAAGCGCATGGCGCAGGTGCGTTTAGGGCGTGTCTGAATCCACTGTCGCTAGTTTGACGACGGAAGAAAGGGTCCGTGCACGGGGCGCATGGTTCAAAAAGCTTGTACTTAGTATCTTCATTAACCATAGGGGTGTTCTGGGTGCAGGGGCGGATTTAGTCATTTTGAGGCCTAAGGCAAACACAGGCATGGGGCCCTCCACAACTCGTGTTCTCCCCCTTTTCAGTCCTTATTTATCTGAGAAAGACGTGCTCTCTGTCTGACAGCAGAGTGCTGGATCATCTTCAATCATAACACATTGATCTTCCATTCGAAAGATCCTGTAAGGTTGTCTTGTATGTAGCCCCCATATCGCTAGAGCAACCTGGGCTGACACTCCTCTTCATCAGTGTTAACATCGCTAGCACAACCTGGGCTGACACTCCTCTTCATCAGTGTTAGCATTGCTAGCGCAACCTGGGCTGACACTCCTCTTCATCAGTGTTAGCATTGCTAGCGCAACCTGGGCTGACGCTGCTGGTGGGTAGCCCCTCAGTGTTAGCATTGCTAGCGCAAGCACCAGCTTCTTGCTTCTCTTTAGTAACGTTAATGTTAGTGTTGTCAGTAGCCGTCGTGAAAAAGGTTGTTACCCAAGTTTTGCTAAAAAAGTTCTGCTTTCTCCCCGCTTCTTCATTTTTTCAGAACCACTTTGGTAACTTCCCTTCATTTTTCAACCGTCTGTAGTGTCCAGCTTAGCGCATGCTGAGCCGTTTGTTTACAAACACACGCAGATGCGCAGTAGGATAATGGAATAGTCCAATGTAGTGGGGACTGGGGGGAGTTTCTCATCATGAATTAAACAATCGGATAGCACTTTAGCATATCAATGTTTAGAGATATAATTAGTTGGTGAAAAGTAAGACAACAAATCGTAACCATAAGTTTATGATGCGATTTAGGGGGCCCTTGGTAGCTTGGGCCCCAAGGCAATTGCCTACCTTTGCCTAATGGTAAGTCCGCCTCTGTCTGGGTGTTCATGTAATCAACCAATCAGAGTGTCATCTCCCTTTCCCTTCAAAAGCCAGGAGATTTGGGCCTTGGTGCATTGCTATTATGTGGGATTTTCACCATAATATTTTTATTTTTAATTGTGTGTGTGTGTGTGTGTTTTTTTTAGAGAGGGGGGGACCAGATACAAAGAAACAATAAGATGGAGGTAAGATGCATACGATAAGATGCATAGGAGCATTTTACTAATTTGCTGTTAAAATTACAATGAAATGCCACGCTATTGACTTTAGACCAGGTTTTTGTTGGTCAATGGCACGATTTCCCGATCATTTCCCGCAGCCTCAAGATACGCCCAGAATGCACCTGAACACACCTGCCTGTAAGACCAGCACACCCATGGGGGTTTGGAAATGACAACTGCGTCGGTCTTACACAAGCAAAGACACTTGCATCAAGCCTTGCGCTGCGCCGGGTGCAAGATAGGGCCCTAAATGTCAAACCAACTCTTTTTTTTTTGTGTGTGTGTGTGTGTGTGTTTTTTATGGATTTTGATTCAGTCGACAGACAGCGGTGTTCCAGCCGGCATTGTTTCCACCTGTGCTGCTCATTGGTGACATGTTGTAAACCACTTTCATACTTCAGCAGTATGCAGTTGTCCAATTCAATATTAACAGTCATTTGTCACGTTAACCTCTATTCAAGGACTTTGAAACTAATTACCCTAAAATATAATCAAGCGTAATTGTTATTAAACAACTGAACAGACAGCACTTCTTATCTCTTCGATGCATTTAAATTAATTTAGACATGAAACACCAACCCAGTTGGCACTCCTGCCTAACAGACACCATATGCAACGGGCAGATGATGAGGCACTCTAAAGGTCCATGTGTGTGGGATTATGAGTTTGTGGGTAGAATTAGGAGCGATTGGCGCTCGCCATTCCCTCTGGACACGACCCCTCTCCCACTCCGGCCACACCAGACAAGCCTGTTAGGGTGGGAGCGAAGGGGAGCAGCCTGAACGTCTGCTCAATCCATTTCAAAAAGCCAACCTCAGCAGTGATTGACAGGGGCAGAGGTTGTGTCCGTATTTACACTTATAGAAAACATGAGATTGTGAGGAAATAAAAAGAAATACTGGAGTGCGAAATGGCTTGACATTGAATAGCAAAATAGGGAGAGAAAGAAATGGCAGGAATAATGATTGAATTGATGGACTGATTCAAGAGGAAGATGGAATACATAAACGCATCAATGTAGAAATTCAATTTTGAAGCCAAATAAAAACCTTTCTTTGTCCTAGCAAGATTATCCTTTGATAAGAGAAAAAACACACTTCCTCTTAAATCTTAAAAACAGATATGCATTAAATCCAAAGACTTTTAAATAGCATTAATGTGTTGTCCTACTGTACTTCCAAAGTGGATACATTTTCTAAATGATCAAAACACACTAATAAGACCGCCTACACAGCTGATTTCCAATTGGGACCTTGACGACTTGTGGGTTACTGCATCCACATCTACATAATAACGATGTATGATATATCTAATCAAAATGTATGAATATGCCACTTTGATACAGCAATCATGAAGAATCCAGTCTGAACTCAGCATTCAATTTGGTAAGCAATTTTCGCCACGCGCCGATGTGCTTTTCACAACCATTTAAAATGTATGAGATGAGTAATGCAACTGAGACGGTAATTAATCGGCACGCACCCCATTTATATTTGAGACTGTCCTCCCCAAAAATATGATCCCATAGGTCGTTTGCTGAATCACTAATCACAAATCATAGTTATGCTTTTTGTGGCGGTGCCCTCTAATGGCCATAGTAATTATGGTGGGAGCAGTGTAGAAAGTATTGTGACAAAGTTTAAAGGTCCCATGACCTGGTGCTCTTTGGATGCTTTTATACAGACCTTAGTGGTCCTCTTATACCGTATCTGAAGTCTTTTTTATATACCCCTTGGTGGTCCCCTAATACCGCATCTGAAGTCTCTTTTATATAGACCTTAGTGGTCTCCTAATACCGCATCTGAGGTCTCTTTTATATAGACCTTAGTGGTCTCCTAATACCGCATCTGAAGTCTCTTTTATATAGACCTTAGTGGTCCCCTAATACCGCATCTGAAGTCTCTTTTATATAGACCTTAGTGGTCTCCTAATACCGCATCTGGTCTCTTTTATATAGACCTTAGTGGTCTCCTAATACCGCATCGGAAGTCTCTTTTATATAGACCTTAATGGTTCCCTAATACCGCATCTGAACTCTCTTTTTCAAAATTCTGCCTTGGTGCAGAATTACAGCCACTAGAGCCAGTCCCACAATGAGCTTTCCTTTGTTTGTGCCATTGCTGAGTCTGTAGCTTTTGAGGAGGGGGGGGCAAGGTGGAGACTGGGGGTTCGGCCTTGAACAACTGCCACTTTGCTCGTTCAAAAGCCATGATGTCTCTCTCTAATGGGTGGGCCAAATTCTCTGGTCGGGCAAAGCAAAGAAAGGGGAGCCCCATATGACTTCATAAGGGGCAAGGTTCCATTTTCTCAAAAGCAAAAAGCTTTCATTTTCTCAAAAGGTAGAGCAGGATACCCAGGGCTCGCTTTACACCTATCACCATTTCTAGCCACTGGGGAACTCATATTAAAACCTCATAAAGTGAAATTTTCATGCCATGGGACCTTTTAAGAGAAAAGTTCCGCTTAAGGAGGTAGGGATGGGTCAAACAAACACAGGACCCAGTAGTCTGGGTGGTTCAAGGCCTGTTTGAAAATAAAAGTAAACGGTGAGTTTGTTATAACTTTTCTAAATAAACGGAACTAGGTCTCGTTCAGCGTGCGTAACCGGAAGGGAAGTAATGTCTGATTTTAACTCAAACCCCAATGTTTTTCTAAACTTATCCAAGTACTTTTGGTGCCTGAACATTAACAAACTACGACCGTTTCACAATCGATGTATTAAATTCTGTGTTAGATATGAGGATGAAAAATGTCTTGCCTGGCTAATTTTGAAACGCTCCTGTGGGCTGTATTAGATGGTAGGAAAAACCACCCTATGTTGATGTATGGTTGGGAGGACCTGTTGGTATATTTTACCCAAAGCTTTTGGGTGTAGGATGCAGTTTGTGCAAGACGGAAGCATGTTAACATTCGGCGTTGCCAGATATATGACAATTATTCTATGTGTATTGTCATTTGTAAGATGTACAATCATAAATTCCAAAAGTGCCATAATGTACGATATTAATATGACCATTTTTTGACTCTTTCAACTACTCGGTTTTAGTCTGCGCTGTCTCATTTGAATTCATTTCTCGACAGGATTAGAGATGTTCTGATACAGTATGAAAAATAATAAAATAAATAAATAAACGCTGGTATCAGTGTTGGGAAGTACTGGAGTTTATGCACCGATCGGATACCACGTAATAAAGCCCTAAAGAAAGTCTACGTTAAAGTAGTTTATGTTCTTTTTTTGTTATAACTGACTGTCAAACTGGATAATTAAAGAAAGTTGTGTGGTGTTCATTGTTTGTGTTTGTTCATGTTTCACTAAGAGTTTAACCTGAGCCAGACTAACAACATACAGGGATAGTAGTATACCGTAATCAAATATGTAACACACTGGTATCGAATCTGTAGTTGGTATTGGCCAATACGCAAGTTCAAGTATCAGAATTGGTATCGGGAAGCCAAAAAAGGCTGCCGTACAAGATAAACACTCACACACATTTCCACTCGGGGTTCAGTGTCTTGCCCAAGAACACTTCAACATGGGACTGCAGAGCTAGGGATCGAACCACCAACCTTCTGATTGGCGCTACCACTGAGCCGCAGCCCCTACCACCTCACCGTCCTGTGTTCAAGTCGAGCTGTTTTAAATGCACCAATAAGCCCATTTATTTATTCATAAAGCTAAGCTTATGGCCTTAACTGTTTTCACGCAGAATATGAACAGGCTTCCAGTTGTGCTGTCATTTAATTTTAATAGGCTAGTACAAAGAAATGACAGACTTATGGACATATATATCTATCTACTGGGTCTAATTTTATTTATATATATAAAATTAGACCCAGTAGATAGATGAACTTGTTTCCAGAAAGATCATTCTGTGACGAAACACTTTACTCAAATGTCTTGAAGTACTGTGATGTCCGTTAGTGTTTGGGATCCATACATTAGAGAATTGTGTTGCCATTTGAAAGGCAGTAGTAGTAAGAGGCAGCCTGGCTTCAGTCTGACAGGCGCAGAGGGTGATACCGGTGCCATTAGCGCAGCTTTAGGACCCAGGGAGGCTGACGCGGCTGCTCCCTGCAGGAGAGCCATGGACACATTTGTATGCGCTGGCTCTCCACCGCTGCACGAGCTCCACTACTTGTATACATAACGGCACAGGATACTCTTTTTTTTCACCCTGAAGGATAAGCTTTATCAACAGACACTCCTTTGGTTTTAATTTCCAGCGCTTTGTTTCTAGAAAGAAGGATAACCAGCGTCCTCTCAAGTCGCTCGATCACTAGTTGTAGGCTGTACATTTCCAAGGTTTTCGTTCTCTCCGAAGTGCGCTGCGAATAAAAGTTTTACGGGCTCGTCGGTATGGATCACTTCTGCTTTTAAGGGACAAACACGTGCAGCAGCCTTCGCATAATTTTGGAGAGGGTAAGTTGGATTTGACATTCTCTAAAGAATGCTGCGAGGGGTGCAGGCTCTTCCGCAGGTGGGCAGGCTCGCTGTGCAGTGTTGTCCGTAATATTTCTAACGGCTGCACATGTTTCTGACTAAAGATACAGCTTATACACACGATCAGCCGACCCTAAGCTGTATTTATGTAGTCAGAAACATAATGGCCTGTGCGTAAAGCATGGCACCTTTACGCAAATCCGGAGTGGACACACTTCTCCTTATATTTTCTGTATCAGATACAGAAAATTGGATATCTGTTTGAGTGCATTTCATATCATGGTGCCGGAAAAACAGTCCTCCTCGGCTAGTGTTGTGTGTGACAGGTGTGTTGTTGCCTGTCATAGCAGCCTGTTGACAGACAGGACGCTCGTGCGGCTCCGGCGGAGCTGTCCTCCTCTCTGTGGTGCTGAAAGTTTTCCTCACAGGCCACATGGCTTGTCGCATCACAAAAGGAACGACAAGAAACAGGCGCATGCAACATATGTTTCATAGTTACCGAGGACAAGTATGAGTCAAAGGCTTAAACGCTACCTGGTGGTGTATCTACCATCGATCAGCCTGCTGCTGATGAACGGTGTGTGCGGGGCGGGTGGGGGGGGGGGGGATGCAGGTACATGTAACTCAGCCAACACTGTCCACTGTCATGAAGCACCAGATGCAGGGTCTTAGCAGGGACGATGAATCAAAACAGTTTGAATCAGGATTTCTTCAGTGAAAAGCCAGCAAGAGGCTGTGTCTCTTTTTTTAATTTACCATCAACGCCAACACTGTAGACATTAGTGGTCATTGTGGGACTATGAATTATATTCAAGTTTATGTAGCTGTGTGATATTGGAAACAGCATCCCATTCTTGTTAGGGACTGCTGGTTATTAACTTGGAACACGTTGCACACAATAGTGTATACTGTATGTATTTTCTATAGCTTTCCTCTTTGCCAACCAAAGTAAATCAGACTTTAACATGTTGTCAAAGACACAGGTGTGAAGGGCGCTGTGTCTGGTCCCTGTCACCAACTTAGACGAGCCTCCTCACTGTGATTGCTAATATCAATAATCCAACTCTCTCTGAGATTTACAACATGGCTGAGAGGATTTCTGTGGACACGCTACTCCTGCTGCTGTGGCATCGCTCCATATTTCCTCCTCCTGCTCATGCTACTGACTGTGATGTAGTCAGCCCTGTGTGATATTGTCTGAGTCGTACCTGTCTCGGCTTGAGTTCGCCTCTTTGGTACCTTCCAGATTGATTCCCTTTCCCAGAGAACTATAGAACCTTTTCTTTCTTTTTCTGTATCTTTTTGCTCCTTTTAATTGTAGTGATGGAAGACATGGTGGGGGGTGGATTGATAGATTTTCCAATCAATGCATTGCTTTCACTTTACATCAGAACCCCCGTTTCTGCCGATTTAGCAGAGAAAACATTGCTTTGTGTTGAACTTATTTTTAGAGCTTTAAACCACTTATTTCCAACCGTAAATCATTATTATTTACAATAATACATTCTAATGCAAGGCCTGATTGTTATAAACTCCCTTCTTGCTGTCTTGCTATAATTTAATGACGTTATAAGTTATTCTTTTGTTTCTTTTTCATTTGTTACATCACAAAGAAAAAATTGCTTTCGAAGAATTGCGTTTTGCTTCTGTGGTGCAGTCTTATCTTTTTCTTTTCACTGCACATCTGGCCTTTATGCCAGTTGTCATGTTATCATTTTCTTTGTCACGACCACATCCTGAATGTGACCCATCACACTGAATCAAAATAGGACTAATTAAGTCTAAAAACTGAGATCTGATACAACACAGAAATGAATGAGAAAGTAGGGGCATATTCATAGAGAAATGATAATCACTTTATTTGCAGCTTATTCTTGCGTTGGTTTGTGGAATGGGTGACTTTACCCACTGTGAACTGCTGGTCACACGTCTCTGGTTGCCTGGACAAATCTCTCTAATCCAGAGAGGCGGACCAGATATGCCTTCATGGCAAATTTGGGGCTTATAGGCAGGCTCTGAATTTTTGTGTGTGGCAGCCAAAGCAGAACATTAATAGATTTCATCTAACAGGATTAGCGATATTTGGAAATAAGACATGAGGCAGAAAATGAATGAGACATTAATACCCAGTGAGCAAAACTAACAACACTAACAAATGTGTGAAGAAAGATTCTTTGAAAGGCACACAGACTGTCATTTTCATAAATCCCCCAGAACTGCACTGCAGAATTACAATTGTGTTTGTGAAAAGACTCATTCTCACTTGTTTAAGACTTCTACAGAATGCTGCAACCCTGCACTCTATTCCTCACACAGAAAACATTGCTGTCGTAGAAACAGAACAAAACACAGTAATAACCCTTTGTCAGTTGAAAATGATAGAGGACGTTCCCATCACTCTCGTTCATCTTCCTTCCACCCTAAAGATGTGCAGATGCCCTGAGGCCCCTGACGATTGATTTCTGTTTTATTGTTTTTATTTTTCATTCCAACGCAATGCCCAATGAAATCACTGTCCTGCAAGGTTGGGTGATTGAAAAGCTCCTGTTCCCCGTCGTCTGTGGCACGTCCCCACAGAGCCCTGAGGCTGCGGGTCCAACAACGGGGAGATCCTGTTCCCTCTGACACCCGACCTCACATGCTAAAGGTCGAGCGCTGCTAGCTGTCGGCAGGTCTCATCATTCCCTTCATGACACGGCCATTATGGTGCCCTGTGGATGGCATGTCAGTCACCCATGGTGGCAAGTCAATTAGTCATGTCTGGAGGGAGGTGTGGCATGTTTGCTGGTAGGACTTTTGTCCTTCATCTGCAGATGCAGACGGATTACATTTTATATACTTACTGTATGCCATGAGGCAATGAACGGCCCAAGTAAAATAACTAGCTTTTTATTTTTTTAACACTTATTCCTCATGCAAATAATTAAAATTCTTAGTTTTACTTTGTGTTTCCATTTTGCCGCATTGGCAAATGGAACTCACTGATTCAAAGACTCGAATGCACTGAGGACTTTAGGAAAATACTATGCTGTCAATTAAGAAAACCCGACTTCAACAACACGAACATGGCAAGGAGAAGAGGGTGAATGCGGTGGAGTAGAGAAGGGTGGGAAATGGAACAGAGGAGATGCTGATCAAAGGCGTGGATTAAGATATCTCCGCTTGCCTCTCAAGGAGATTCAGTGTTGTGTAAATCAGTCTGCAGCACCACATGGAGATTAATGCTGTTAAGTACCTGGAAGATTGCTCTCCAAAAATCGTCCTAACACTGTATACTGGGCACATATAACTTACAAATGTAGACTTTCACTCATTTTCAGGTGTATATTCAAACTTGCCAGTTCTAATTATGGCAGAAATAGATGTCAAACGGGATACTGATATGGCTGTTTTATTAATGAGGGCTATCACAGATTTCCAACTGTCACATCTTCCTGTTTGCTGGCCAGTTTGGTTTGTATTTACTGTATCGACACACTGTCACGGAAGAGGAAATCTGTAATGTCATTCAGATGTACAGCTCCATAGAGTGTGAAATGGAAGCAATAGAAAATGGGGCTGAGACCTAACACTATGCTTTGTCTCAGGAAAACTGTCCATTTACTGCTCCACCACTCACGGTAATATAACCCATATAAAGTATGATCTTGATCAGTAGCAGCCGGCACTAAGACTCTCTTACTTGTGTAACAAATAAATAAAATATGAGAGCCAATTCTTAGCTACTTGCCACTTATCATTAAAGGACATGTATTGGGAGTAAGCCTTTGTGATGGACTGCTGTCCTATCCAGGGGCTCTCGTTGTACACCTGCTGTAAGCTGCTTCATGCCCCGGCATCGGGCAATAAGCTCCTGGCCTGTGGGCCACCTCAGCATGAACTAGGCTTACTTACGCTGAAAATCTTACAGGCAAATGTAAATGCTCCAAAACCGTTCTGCTGATGCAAAAAGCCTCTCGATGTTCACTGTCTACCCTCAAGATGCACAAGAGATATTTAGTTTTTGATTAGGTTAAAGTCAAACTGAAGTTAAAAATCATCTTTTCTAAAATAACTACAATGTAATCACCAAAGATAAAATCAATGTTCTGCTGTGATATGGCCCCCTATGTTGGCATCCATAATTAGGGATAATGAAATTATGGATGCCAACATGGGGGGCCTCTCTTGGTATCCATAATTTAATTGGTGCTAAATGGTTGTCCCGATTCAAATCAGAGCAGCATTCCTGGTGCGCAGTATAAAGGACCACTGCTTGCAGTGAGTTTTTGACAGTGTGGTCATTTGCCATCTCTGGATCCATGAAAAAGAAATGGCTAATGCTAGCCAGACAACCCCTTCTTTCTACAGCGTGGGAACGGCATCAGTTCTCATCGACTCTACTATACATGCCATAAAATGTCTGTGTCACGCTATTTTTGCTATATATATAAACTATGCTACCATGTGTTTATTTAAATAGAGGTAAACCTACATATAGGCCTAAGAGATTGCAATAAAAGACTATATATTACTATTAGGAGTATAGCATACATATGTCAATGATGTATAAGTTAAACAAACTTCAGCTGGATTCAAATTTACTATGGCAACACTGTTGACCGCATCAGTGATCTCTTTCCTGTCTGCCTTCTTCCTACTGCCTATACCAGTTTTTAGGCTGCCAAATCTGACACGCGTTACTGTAAATTAATTTGAGATGTCAGGGTTTCAATCTCCACCTCTGAAAAGTGCCGCTTCTTAGCCGGATTACGTCTGGCCATGTCGGAAATAGTAGGGCCGAGGCCTCAATACCGAGAACTTATTGGGTGATGTTTAAATTATGATCGTTTCCAGCTGCAGCATTTATCGACGTACGGGCATTCTTACGCTCCGATTGGTGTCCTACGAACGTTTCATGAATCCCACATGAAGCCCGTCGTAAAAAAGGATTTCTGCGCTCATATCTGCGCTGGTTTCTACGTTGGGTTGCTAAATGAGGGCCACTGGGTGTGCAGAAGCTGCCAACTCGGGTCTATTTATATTCAACATGAAATGTAAGTGGGAATCAATGCTAATGTTAGAAGCATTCACTCATTTCCCTTTTTTCAAGTGGAGAGCTAGTTAGCTTTTAGTTTGCCAGCTATGTGCTGCTACAAAGTGGAAGTAAAAAACTTCCTATGCTGTGTTCTGTTGTTTATCCAAGTCAGAGTTCCGACTAGAAAGTCAGAAGTTGCCTAGCAACACGCACCAACACACCCCCTTTCCTTGAATTTCCGAGCTCGGAACTTGGACAACCTTTATGGACATCAAGCAAGAATTCCGATATCAGAGGTCCGTGTCGGATCGTTGAGGATAATAGAACCGTTTGTGGACTATACAGAGCTATGACGTCTCCTAGCAACAGTTCAAGGCTTGAAAATGCCAGTCAACGCCACCCAAAAGCCTGAAGCTTAGACGGTTTTTATCCTTTTCTGAGAACTGGAAAATTCTGCTGCAGTTTCATCATTAATTAGATTTTCTTACACACAAAGTGACAATTCAAATTTCACTTTAACAAAAAAAGTTAAAATGTGTTTATTGCATAATTGTTACATCCACACCTTAAATAACGTGATCAGTCAAAAATCACAATACGTGCAGTGTCAAGATTACATTTCATGTAATGAATTTTGCTATATCTTGAATACATTTTTTCCAAACCCAACTTGTGATGGTCACTCTATGACAGTCTGGGCATCCTCTACATCAGCAAGCAGGCACCCCCACTACCTGGTGTTCGGTGGGATGTCTGTGGTCTATTATTTTGTGTTTCTTCTTGCTGTAGGGTGCTGCATTATTTAACAGGTTTTAAAGTCATAAAACAGCTTGGATCCCAGTGGGAGGCACTGAGCTGTACCTGGGGTCTTTTTCATTCCCCAAGTGTCTTTTGGGACTGTCCTGTACTCGGAGGCAGTTTGAAATGTGCGAATGTGGCAGCAAAGGGCCACTGACTACCATTTGTTTAGCCAAGCGTTGTCTTTCCCGTTTTTCTCCCTCTGCCTCTCCTACTCCAGCTCTCCCTTTTCACCTTCAAGTTCTTCTGTTATCACTGATCCCTATCTAACTACTCTTAGCTATTTTGCTTGGCGATGAGAGTCCCTCAATCTCTAGTCTTGACATGTGCTTCATGTTACCTGTATCATGCAAAATATCCTGACTGATGTGCCTTTTATGGTGCAAGAAAATAACGATGCTGGATAAGTAAGATAATCATTCTAGAACACAAAAACACGAGGCAAGGTCACTTCTGCAGTGTGACCATGTAACTTTGGATTCAGGAGGCCGGCTGTTATTTGCATGCTATTGTTTGTCTCACGCAGTAGCTTTCATCATAGTGACAAAGGTTGTGCATGCTCAGCAGACAGTCAATGTTTGATGTCAATATGGGATTCCAAATGGGATGTGGACACAGTTGGCTGGTGTGTATCGTCTCTGTCTCAGATGTCTGAGCTGCTCTAATTTCTTTACATAGCCAAATGTTGTCTGTGTATGCGTGCACATTAATTTCTATGATGTTTCGGAAAATCCTATAGCATACCCAAATGTAAATCTGTCATCAACGGTGGTCCTAAAGTTCAAAACCTAACCGCAATTCAGAAAACACAACAGCAAAACAGACAATACAATAGGGATGAGCGAGTACAGCATTATCTGTATCTGTATCTGTTTACCACATGAATTTTCTGTATCCGTATCTGTACTCGGACTGGAAGGGGCCTAACCCGGAAGTGGTCAGATTTAACCCGGAAGTGGGTCTGGTTGTCTTGAAATGGGCGGGGCTTTAACCGGTATGTTATTTTAAGCATGCAATTGATATGGGTTGATCATAAATTGTTATATTTATTGCTGATTAGAAAACTATTTCCATGACAGCATCGAGCTTCAGATCAATGGTGTTGTCATGGTAACAAACAAACTATATAGGCCTACAGTATATAACAAGTTTTGCAACAATAAATACAACAATGTGCTTGCAATTATTAAGTAAAATGTAATGAACAAGAGTTTTCATACTCAACAATATAACTTTATTTTTTAACTTTTAATTTTTCTATGATCAGTGTGATCATTTATTTATTTTTGGTTCTTTTTTATTTTCACACCAGGTATATGTGAGTGTGTGTGTCTGTTAGTAAGAGATACAGAGAGAGAGAGAGAGAGAGAGAGAGAGAGAGAGAGAGAGAGAAACAAAGAGAGAGATGGTGGCGGGGGGTTGGAATGTGTTTGTGTGTGTATCTTAATTTGTAATATTGTTTATTTATACCGCAACTACCTTTTATTTTTTTATATAAAACACAGCAAGAAAGTTTCAGACACTCAAAAAAACTGGTTAGAGCCAGCAGGCAGTTTAAAAAAAAAAAAAAAAAAAACTCCGACGGCAGAGATGCAACGCGAGTCGCATTCTACCAAGCACCATGTCTGAACAAACCCCACGTTACCAGAAGTCTCCTGGTTGATAGGTACTAGTTCAAACTGAAGTATAAAACAAACCTGAAGCTGAAGAAATCCTAAATGTTATCGGGAAATCCCCGCGGACCTGAGGGAGAGAGCTGGTCACTTCTCTGTCTTGAGTGCGTGTGAGCGGAGCACACAGCAACACAAGAAATCTGTGTGTGTAGGGAGGGGCGCTGGGACTAGCCTATCACAGAATAGTGTAAGGGAGAGGCGCTGTGACTAGCACTGGGACTAGCCTATCACAGAACGGAGACACAGTCAATAGAGACTTTCATTGAATCCGAGTACAGATATTGACCCGCATTACTCGTATAATACTTGTACTCGGCAAAAGTGCTTTATCCGTACCGGATACTCGTTTCAGCCGGGTACTCGGCTCATCCCTATAATACAATTCATAACTTTTGCGTTTTGAACTTCACAGCCACCGTAGTCAGCAGTCTAATCTATTTTTGTGTGCGTATGCATGGGTTGATGCATAGACTGTAAAAATTAACGTTTTCATTAGTTATTTGATGCTAAAAAAAAGGGACAAAACGTCATTATTGGGGCGCCCGGATAGCTTAGTGGATAGAGCGGGGGCCCATATGTAGAGGTTTACTCCTCGATGCAGCGGGCCCGGGTTGGACTCCGACCTGCGGCCTTTTGCTTCATGTCCCCTCTCTCTCCTCTTTCACTTCTTCTGTCCTGTTTTAAAGGCCAAAATCCCCCCAAAAAATAATCTTAAAAATTAAAGAAATCATTATTGACAGCTGTATTGGTGGGACTTTGATACTGCGACTCCACCTCCCAATCATTACTGCACACACTCTGGCTCCAAAATTACAAGATGGCAGCGCCTGTATTAGGGACATTTTTATACAGTGGAAGGAAGTAGAGACACGTTGTCCATCTGTATATACAGTTGATGTGCCTAGGCAAGTCTTGGTAGTGTGCCCTTTAAAGTGTTTGCGGTCTGTGGTATCTGAGGTAACCCACAGCAGAGGCCAGGTCATCAGTAAAAAAGCACATCATCATGTCTAGGCCCCTGGAGGCAACAGCAGTATATGTCCCCTTTGAGGCCGTTGAAAACAAAGCCTAAAATATGCAGCATAGCATTAGCCAGGTAAACACATAGATACATGTATTAACCTGTGTAATAGATATAGTGAAATGTTCTCTCTCCTAGTCCACTCTAAATCAATGGTCATTACGGTTCTTGGGCTGGTGTGTGAAGAGCCTATTTCTCCCCATGTGCGTACACTCTGTGCTATAGTTGCTTTGCTTAATGATGGGCTGGTGTGGCCCTGTGGACATTTTCTGTCCCCTTTGATTACGTGGAGGTAGAGATTATTATTCATAGTAAGGGACGGGGGAATAGCTCTCTCCCGCCCCCCCCCCCCCCCTTCCCTGAGGCCTACTGCTCTTAGCATTGATGTGGGAGGATGTGCAGAAAACAGATGCTACCCCATGATTTCTGAGTGTTTGTACTAATGATGAGCTCCACTAAGCTATCTTTCAACCCTTTTAATGGTGGTTCAGCCTGATTTAAAGTCAGATTTTATGGATGGACCAGTGGGTTTCAATCCTGCTCATCACCGAGGGCCTTACTAAAGCTCTTCTATACAGCGTGACTGTATTTCTTTACACTGCAGTCCTTATTAGGGCCGGAGGAAAAAACTGATACAGCATAGTACTTTGATATTTTCAGTGGCAATACTGTATTGATACACATGCGCCAAGTATCGAGCGTGTTGTGTTGGTCAGTTTGTGTGCTTGACGATTCCATTTTGCAGCAATACAATTGAAGTGATATGAACAAACAGAGAAATGTATCTTTTTAAATAAAACAAATGTTGACAAAGTATCCTTTCTGGGACATAATTTGAAATTGGGAAAAATTAGAAGTTGGAAATATTACAATATGTTTAAAATTGCAATGATACCATTCCCACCCCTAGTCCTTATATGGAGTTCAGGGCAAGCCTGTCTCCCAGCCACACGTCAGGGCTGGCAGGGCTGGTTTGCTTTAGGAACAAACCAGTTGTTTCATCATATTCACTACAATTGTGTATACTTCACATATGATTATCTTTCAAAACATAGCACACTGTTTTAGATTGGTCTCCTGTCTGCCAGGCAGCCATTGATCGCCATTTATTTCACTGCAATATGAAAATGAAGTTGCAGAGATTTTCTGAGACAGGTAATCAATCACTTTTTTTCACCCATACGGCATTCCTTATTATAAAGTTGAATTGTAAGCACTTTGAAAACGTCTCTTTGTTGTTGCATTTAAGGATGCTGGGGCATTTCTGATTTTGGGAGTTAGCTGACATAGCGCTGACAAGCTACGTTGTCCTAAAATCACACCCAGGAGAAACAACGAGAAAATATCCTGTTATTGAGACTTGTGAGTATTTTGTCATTTAGCATTCCAAAAAGGGTCTTTTGTCACTGTTACATTATCACACAAAAATGAGGTAATTCTTCTTGAAATAGCTGATACTGCTAAGGGCAAAGACTTCCTAAAACATGTTCTCTTTTACCTCAGACCTCTCAATGATATCACCAAGGCCCACCACGACATCCCAAATGTTGTGTGCTCTTAGCATGGTATATCGATACCAGTGGTGATACTGGTGTCTTTTTCCTCCTCCTCGCCCTGTGTGCATGTCTATCCTGCCAGTGCCTAAGTGTAGGACGGGATGTGTCCTGAAGGCTGGCTCTAATTCCCAGTGGTGTCCATCAGACCCCTGTCCCTCGAAGCTCTGACAGAAGGAGCTATTATTTTCTCATCGCCCTGGTGGCCCGTGTCCCCTGGGAGAGGCCTCCCCATGTGACTGCCAGCTCCGTAAACACAGCCAGCCCCGGGGTGACGGAGTCGGAGCTCACCGCTGTGACGCCCTTGCCCCGCCTTTTCTCCCCCCTCCTACCTGCCTCCCTAGACTTCTCCTCTGTGTCTCTCCATCATGACCTGCTCCACCCTCAGCCTCCCAACATTACTTTCACCTGGCGGGGTCACTTGCAAGCAGCTGACCAAGAAAAAACAAGCCCCAACTAATACTTTCTTCTTCCATTATATTCAGCCAAACCTATTTCTCCCTGTGATATTTTCAATATTTTTTTAGATGCACTCTATTAGGTCCTTTAATGCAGTATTATAACAACATAGCAGAGATTGCAGGGCTAGCCTGTGTGTTTGTGTCAGTAGGTCTAACTCCTATGTAACTAAGACAGATGACTGTGTCAAGGTTGTTTCCCCACAGGGCTGGGAGAGTAGTCCTCCTCCCAAGCTTCTCGGCTCCAACCACTTTGCGGACATGGCTGGGCCACGCTGCTTATTGAAATGACCTAATGTAGATTCAGGATCAGCAGCCGGTGGCATCCATCTACATCAGGGTGCAGGAGACAGGACTACCCTCCGAATCTGTCCTTTAGTTTGTGCGTCTTTGTTTGTCTGTGTGTACATGTGCTCCTTCAGGATTTTTTGTATATAGTCAAACAAATAATTACAAATATTACATTGAGACAATGGAACGTGTCCCAGAGCCCCGGAGCACACCAAGAGCATGTGAAGATATGTACCTTGTGCTTTTATTGGACAGAAAGTGCATTATAAGCTGTTAATTATTTTCACGGGGGTGAGATATATCCTATTAATGAAATTGTAGTGAATCTGCTGATGGTCTGAATTGTGTGATGCCTCTGGGATGCTAGACCATACATCATGCCAGTCGAGATCACTACCCAGGCCTGGGCAATCGCAGGCCCAGATCCTCTCAATAGGAAGGGCAGAGCGGCCACATATAACTGAGAACTGATAAAGCCGAAACACTTGGATTTTTTTTTTCTTCACTTTTTTGTTTTGTTGTGTAGAAGTCATGAAAACATCAAGTGATACATTGAGCAGGCCATTTGTACACATGCTAGATAAAGTCTTATGTTGGGCTCTTCTTTATAAACTAACTATTCATTTTTGGAACCGTAATTTAAGAAAAAGAAAAAAAACATTGACGGTGCTTAGCTGTTGATTAAAACAATACATTTTGGTGTCTCTTCCAAGCTGGAGACTTGCTCCAACTGCAGGTAAACTGACGGTCTATGAAGAAACTAAATACTACTTACTAAAAAGATAACAACATAAACTAATACCATTACGGTAATAAATCTGGGTGATGGTCTGTGAAGAAGCATGAATGTGTCATATCTGCTGAAATCAATTATTCAAGGTGAAATCTTATTTACGGGTAACTACACATATTACAACAGGAGCTTAACACTGACTTTGGGCCCCCAGATAGCTCAGTTGGTAGAGCGGGCGCCCATGTATAAATGTTTACTCCTCGACGCAGCGGGCCAGGTTTAGCCTCCGACCTGTGGCTCTTTGCTGCATGTCATTCCCCCCCTCTCCATATCTTTAGCTGTCCTGTCAATAAAGTCCTAAAAATGCCCAAAAAAAATCTTAAAAAAAGAAAACACTGACTTTTCATTCAGTGGTAACATGCTTCCTTTTGTTTTTTATTATGGGTTTGTTTTCCATTGTTACAGTCCCACATAGTGTTAATGTGGAAACATAACTCCTCTCACCTTTTAGAAAATGTTTAATTTTCACCTTGTCTATCTAAGGTTTGCTGAGTTGTCATTGTCATTTTACTTGAAATCAAATATGGCAATGTTGCGTTCTGATCTTTTTGTAATTTATAAACACCTCTTCAATTTAACAAGAAGTAACTTTGTTAAATGGTGTGCCTGATTTCACACAACCTTCAGCATCAGCATAATTGTCTGTGCACTGTCACTTTGTTTGATTTAAAGTACCCATATGATGCTCATTTCCAGGTTCATAATTGTATTTAGAGGTGGTACCAGAATAGGTTTACATGGATTAATTTGCAAAAAACACAATTTTTGTTGTACTGCACACTGCTGCAGATCCTGTTTTCACCCTGTGTGTTTAGGTCTCTACAGAGTGAGACATCTCAGTTGTTTTAGCTACAGAGTGAGAAATCTCACATCTGTACTATCTTTGTTAGGAGTCAAACATGTGATCTTACCTAGCTGCTGCACATCAGCTAGACCACTCTTTCTCCAAGTTTGTATACGTGTGGAAACACCAGAGACACAAAGTAACACCCTAAATCCCAGAAAAAGTTTTTTTTTTTCATAATATAGGCACTTTAAATCTTTACCTCCTAACTCACATCATCTGGTTTCTTCCTTTACTTCCGGCAGCTGATACTAAATGAAACAATGCTCCACCCTAACCTTTTAGTAAAGCCCTATATGTAATATGAGGGCATTCATTTTGTTCTCTGACCATTCCATTCACAGGACAATTCTGTATGTTGTTCAGTATGTTGAGGATTTCTGAATATCTGATTTCAAGAGTAATGTCATTTTGTATCATATGTTTTTTGATTTTTTTTGTAATTTCCCCTATTTACTTTACCTACTGTAGGATCATGCTAGACCTCCATAGATAGAGGCATTTTATGCTTTGAGACAGACAAAATCCAACGTGTTGGATCTTAAATGGCCGTTCTATGAATAGTAACACCTGCCCTTCTCTTGGATGTCATGGATGGCTCTCTCTCATCACTTTGTGTTCCACCAACTTCAGTGATGATAATCCTTTACCTTTCATGACCCCCTAAGTACTCAAGCGCACTCAGTAAAGCTTTGATATAGCATCTATAACTCGAGTGTTTCCATGGTATCATGAGCAATTAATTTCATTAAGGACAGATGTGACCGTATATTTCAGGCTTCAAACACCAGGTGCCTTGTTAAGTATGTTTTAAATGGCTATAAATAGAATTAAACTGTAGGCAGTACATTTTTTACCTTAAGTTTCTTAAAATTTCTCTTAGGAAATGAACCTGCCTGATATTTTGAGTAGTATTAATGCCTGTTATGATTTTACATGTTTGTTTTGTTGTCCTCTCAAGGAATCATTTAAAGGTCCCATGACATGGTGTTCTTTGGATGCTTTTATATAAACCCTAGTGGTCCCCTAATACCATATCTGAAGTCTCTTTTATATAGACCTTAGTGGTCCCCTAATACTGTATCTGAAGTCTCTTTTATATAGACCTTAGTGGTCCCCTAATACTGTATCTGAAGTCTCTTTTATATAGACCTTGCCACTTTGCACGTTTGAAAGCCATGATGTCTCTCTCTCATGGGTGGGCCAAATTCTCTGGGCGGGCAAAGCAGAGAAAGGGGAGGTAACCTTGCCCATTATGACCTCACAAGGGGCAAGATTGCAGATCAGCCCATCTGAGCTTTCATTTTCTCAAAGACAGAGCAGGATACCCAGGGCTTGGTTTACACCTTTCACCGTTTCTAGCCACTGGGGGACCATATGCAGGCTGGGGGAACTCTTATTAATGTTTAAAAAAAACTAATAAAGTGAAATTTTCATGCCATGGGACCTTTTAACATCTGGCCTAGGGACAACATTTAAAAATGATCTACTTTACTAACACTTGCACGTCCGCAGTGATAGTGGTCATTGTGCATTGTTCCTGTTGGAGAAAAAAAATGAAACAAAAAAGATAAATTGATAAATGAATCAGTGAGCTTTAGAGGTTGTTAGGCTTTGTTATTATTCAGAACCAGACTAGCTGTTCCTCACTTTCCAGTTTTCCTGCCATGCTAAACTTTACAGCTACATATTTTTCATACAGATATGAAAGTGGTAACCATCTTCTCATCTTAACTCTCGGCAGAAAGTGAATACGCATACTTTCCAAAATGTCAAACTATTCTTTGAGATGTACAAACTGAAAGACAAAATGAAATCCCGTGTTTTGTCTGCACCATATCTCTCTCCTAATATCTTATTAATGGAGGGGTACAACCAGTATGATTCTTTTGACGCTTCTGTCCTTATATGCTCTCAAATTATAAAACAGAGTGGAGATTCCAGCGTGTATTCAGCATGAGTGTCAGTGCTTCAGTACGGTGTGGGTGCTACCCGCTCGGCAGAGTACGAGAACCGCGGTAACAAGGACAACATCAGGAGGCTGTACTGTATTTTTCTTTCTCTGATTTATTCCCAGATCCTGACAACAAATTAACGTGCCCCCCCCCCCCCTTGCATTAATCACAAAACTGGCCTTGTAGCCATGCAATACTGTAATGAGCAACTTTGTTACCGCAGCTTTGTGGAGACTGTGAGTGCAAAGTTAATTCCACAAAGTGTGAAGGTCCTCTGCCATACGATGAATATTCAGCTCTGTATTCTCTCTGTTTGCCTGCCACAGTCAGGATAAATACAGAGGGAGGACTCTGTAAAATGGACTTTTTTTTTTTTAGAAAGAATGTTACCATGAGCACATTCTCAGGAAAACACCAGACAAGGCTTTTGCCCCCTTTGACACTCACTTTTAATTGGTTAAGGGGAAAGGGAGGCAGTGATCCTTGCCTGTCAATGTGTGAATACTCAAATTAACTACAACCTTGGAGCCTTGTAATTTCTGGATTTTGAGGTATCATAATGTATTAACTTTAATTAAGCTTGTGAGCGATGCGAGCTAATTAGATGACTGTGCTTATTTGTAATCTGGATAATATGAATACATTTTACACAAGCTCAAATCAGTCAGTCTTGCTAATTACAGTGTGCGTGGTAGCTCTAATTGGTGATTGTGTGTCTGCCTGTGGAGGATACACTATAGCTGCTGCTCCTATCTGTGCGCCTGGCTTAGGCTAATGTGATGAAATCCTCATGGAGAGATGATGTGCTCTGCTGAAGGCTGACAGTCCCGAGGAGGAGGGCTCACCATGTTTGTTGAACCTCGGACATGTTCTGGACCAGTGCTCCTGTCTGTCAGCACAGCAACAGTACAAACCCACTGTGTTCTCATTATCGACCTGACTATTTTTCTTTCTTTGCTGCTTGCTGGCGATCTTTGCAGCTACAGCTGTTTATCCCTGTATAGTTTTCATGTCTCATATCACACATTTGATCCTTGTCTGCTGTTTGCTGGAGCATGAAAGTCTACCACTATGAGTTGTCGGGCCAGTGGTGGGAATGCTGCAAAGGGAAGGAAGAACTGAACCAGGGCTGCACAGTTAATCAAAATTTTATCGAAATCGCAATATGTAGTACTGCAATATCCGGGGGGGGCAATGTTGCAGGTGGGGCCCCATTTTTGTTAAAGGCAAAATGTGTCAAACCATTCTGAATGAAGTACCGTGGTGCTGCAGAGACGTCCCGGCCTACAAATTGTATCCCTACGGACTAAAGACAAAAATCTTTGTTTAGTACAGATCCTCGCAAAAAACACATTACATACCAATCATTTTAATTTTTTTAATTGTAATATTTTTCAATGAAAATGAGAACGATACAAAAATGATCATCCCCTCCAATATCGTGAATACAATTGCACTATCAGTAATATCAAAAGTTTAAAAAAAATTGCAATTACATCATTTCCTAATATCGTGCAGCCCTAAACTGAACCATTTTAGCTCTGATTTAAACTAGTCTATCTCCTGATATACACAATACACTTGTCAGATATTTTGAAACCAGAGCCTGTTTTTGGCTCGAAGTTAAAACTTGGACCTAAGTGGAAGTTCGCAAGTTTAAGACTACAATATTAAATACAAATATACATATATAAAATACAATAAATAAATACAACGTTAGTCAAATTTCCTTTGACCAGTTTTGCTCTTTCCAACTTCCATGTTTCTTATTGGCTGTTCCTGCTCTAAGCATGCATGTGATTTACTATGTGATCACATACAGTAAGAAATACTTCTCCTATACTTTGCTGTAAGTATGAGTACATCATTTGATAAACGTGTCTCGTTCTTAACTTTTAGTGAAATGTTTGCTCCAAGGCTGACTGTGTAGAGCAAGTTTGATAAATAAAGACCCAGAGTTGTATTGCAATAATAGCTTTACAGTGTTGTATTATGGCAGAGTGTGTTATAGTAGAGTGTATAATCGTTTGTTCTACCTCTTCTTGCAGAATTAGCTGTCTTACATCACACTGCTCTGATGACAACCAGGTTCACTTTAACTGTAAAGATAAATGGTACCATATACATGTTTCTACACAGGCAATAATAGGTATGTCAGATTATAAACTAGCGAACATAGCTTATAACATAGCGAGAGAACATACAGTGGAAGAACCCTAAGGAGAAAAAATATGCCTGTGGCCCAATTTGAAACCGACGCCTGCAGTCATGTTGTCTTCACTCTGTCTGTGTGTTTCTATATTCTGTTTTTTCAGCTCGAGGCATTCGCTGACAGCTGTGCTGAAATGAGCTCCTCGCAGTTGAAAATAGGCTCATGTGAAGTCAAAACAGACTTGCGCAACCACCAGTTCTTACAAAACACAACAATAGTGAACCGCCAGCTGCAATCAGACATCACATTGAATAGACAAATAAGCAAAACAAGCTGTTACTATGATCTGTACACAGACTGTAAATGCAGAGGAATGCCCAGACGGTGTCTGTCACATAACCGCCCTTTTAAAGAGAGCAGGTTAAAATTCATAAGGGCATATGGGAGGCAGAGGGAGATTGCCAGCCACTGTCGCTTATAGTGAATGAAGCCTCTGCTACTCCTGTCCTCCAGAAAGTGCATCTGAAACACACTATTAACTTTCCCATTGCTGATGTCACTTTTTATTGCCCCTTGGTTTCAGGTCTTTCCGAGTTGGCAGGCTCTGCTGCACTGCCGTCCAAAGCCAGATAGATGCTTGAGTCAGAGCACAGAAATACAGCAATGATGAAGGTATTATTCTGAGGGTTTAATTTGCCAGAGTGGGTTGGTAAAGTGCACCCTTTTGGCAATTGATGCAAAAAAGGCTGCTGCGCTGTGCTTGTGGATAATCTTCCTGTGTCTAGCTTCTGTTTAGAAAATCTTGCTGCTGTGCATTGCAACAAAATGCAAATTTACACACCAAAGCTGCATTTGTATGTTAAAGAAGTCTTCATTATCCTTGGAACGAAATGTGGGGTCAATACAACATCTTGATCAATTTCTCTATATTTTGAATTACATCCCCTCAGTATGTTTTAATGCTTGTTATATGGTGGTTGTGACATGTTTTGAAGCCCAGTAAAATAGGAAGGAGGGCAAGGGACTATCTATATGAATCAAACTTGTATTCATATAGCACCTTTAAAAATTAACAAAATGCAATTCTAAGTGCTTTACAGGGAGAGAGAAAAGAGCACAAAAAGATGCATCCAGAAGTGTAGAAAAAAGAGAATTTTGGCCAGTTTTTATGTTAATCTTGATTGCTATAAATATGCGAGTACTTTCAACTGAAAACCCCCGACTGAATTGGTGCAGGTAACACTGAGTAGCTGCAGCTACGTTTACAAGCTTCCACTGAGCTAAAGCAGGAGTTAATGGGGCAAGTTTTAGAGCTTTTGTGCCTCTTAATAGACACACAATGCAATTACTATGCCTGTACAGGGGACTTACGTCACAACAAGATGCGTTTTCAACTCAGACATTGTTTTAATTTACCTACCCTGTCTTCTTCTTGCAAGTGGGTAGCTTGCTTGCCTGGTTAGCTGCTAGAGCTAGTTTTTAGCTGCTAGCTGTTAGCTGCTATTGATAGCTATGCTGATGCTATTGTTTAGCCAGGCATTTGTGAAAATCATAAAGCAGCAGTTCTGTGTGAATTTGTAGCTATGCCTACCCAGCTACGGGAACTAGCACACAGATCGACACTGTCAAGTCTCCTACTCACCAACACCAGATCAATCACACACAAAATGGTTGAACTACAAATACACACGGAACTGCTGCATTATGATTTTCTCAAAAGCCTGGCAAAACCTACTTAACACTTGCAGCTAACAGCTAATAACGTCACAGAAGGCTAGTTGTTGCCTTGCGCTGTTTCCTGGGAATTCAGTTTTAGCAGGAAAAGATAGCTAAACAGTTGTGTGCAGATTGTGTGTGTGAAGAGAGAAGAGCAGAGTTGTTCACAAGGGAAGAAGCTTGGAGTAACGTAGCTAGGAGAATGTAGCAGACATACAACACACGGAAGAGCCTTTTGAGTTTCATGTTTGTCCTTATTTATTCAAACCCGAAAAATACAGACGAAGAACTCGCCTCACAAGAGTTGGAAAGAACCTCACAGAGAAATGCAACAGGCAGATGAAGCAGCTGCTCCAAGCGCGAGCTACAGCCACATGCATATTTAGCCTGTTAGCCATGTAGTTACATAGTTGCTGATATGGTCATAACCACTACAGAACTCAATTACCTATGTTTGAGGAGGAAATGAACACACACAATGGACACAAAATGGATGAGCTACATAAGGAACTGCTGCTTTATGATTTTCACAAAAGCCTGACTGAACACACTTATCAATAGCAGCTAGCAGCTAACAGCTAGCTCTAGCAGCTAACCAGACAAGCAAGCTAACCACCGGCAAGAACAAGACAAGGTAGGTGAATTAAAACAATGTCTGAGTTGAAAACGCATTTTGATGTCATGTAAAGGCCCCGTTCATGTTGTACAGACATATTAATTGCATTGTGTGTCTGTTAAAAGGCACAAAGGCTCTAAAACTTGCCCCGTTAACTGCCATTTTAGCTCAGTAGAGCTTGTAGACGTAGCTGCAGCTACTCAGTGTTACCTGCACCGATTCAGTTGTTTTTTTTTTCAATCGAAAGTACTTGCATATTTATAGCAATCAAGATTAACATAAAGATTGGCCAGAATTCTCCTTTAAGAGACCAATTCGCACAAAGACAATAAAAATTTGATAAAATATGGGTAGTTAAAAATAAAAAAACAAGAAAATGTTTAAAACCATGTTAATCATTTTAAAATATATAAAACAATAAACTGTTATAAATATACTGTATATGCATGTAAAAAGCATAAACGCTAAAGCCAAGGAAATCATAAAACCTTTAAATAGGTATAAAACGGGAAATTACAAGACTGAATAAGTAGGTTTTTGGTCTACGTCTAAAGTTATTAACATTTCCAGTTCCTCTCAGATCCTCCAGCAGGCTGGTCCAAAGTATAGGCAGGAACAAGGGCAGTGATACCTTCGAGAATGGAAAAATAAGTGTTTGAGTCCAAGTCTGGGAAAATACCTACAAGCTCAGCTTCCTCCCGCTGATGGTGTAGGTAGGATTGAGTAATGAGATGGACCAGGTTATAGGATGAGATTCATCAATTAGAACTGCGCAGAGAGACATATTGGTTCATGTCAGATAATCTACTTAAGCGTGATTCATTACAAATATTATTAATGAGAAATTATTAATGACGAGGTCTGTGATTGTACCATGAGGGCTTAAACCAAACGCCATGGGACCTGGCGTTGCTTTGCATATGGCACAGGGTAAAACGTGTGCCGTTTTTGTGTAGGCTACAATAGTGAGTGGCATTTGAACATGTGCATGCTGCATTGTGCACGGGTAATTAACATTGCATAATCTACCTGCTTACAAAGCAACTTTTGTAATTAGAGTTATGATTGCTGCAGGATAATGCCAGTGATTCTACATCCGATAATGACTGTTGTGCACTTGGCAGTTACTGCATTGTTTGTGCAGCAGACTTCTGACATATGGGACACAAAAGGACACAATAGCCAGGCTGACCACCTTTTGTTCCCACTCACGCAGACCCAATGACTGCAGACAAATTGTGCTGTAGGCCTTCCAAATGATGCCGACCCAGGGAAAATGGTTCAGACACATGGGAATGGGACTATAATGTAAAAAACCTTGGCTACGTGGAAGCTCATGGACTGTGAAACTGAGCACGAACAGAACCTACAGCTGCCTAGTCCTCTCTGACTGCAATAATCCTGTTTCATAGGGAGGCATTTCTTACTGGAAATCAGTTGTTCTGCTCTCGAAAGCTGACGCAAAACATAAGAAAACGTGGCTAAACAGGGATGGATGTTTGTATGGTAATACATACATTGTTGTCTCATCACATAAACTATCACATTGATTATTAATTTCACTTGTTTGGGTGGCTGTGGCTCAGTGGTAGAGTGGTTACCTGCCAATCAGAACATTCAATCCCTGACCCTGCAGTCCCATGTTGAAGTGTCCTTGGGCAAGACACTGAACCCTGAGTTTCCCCTGATGCAGCGCCAGCGGAGTGTAAATGTGTGTGAGTGTTTATCTGATGAGCAGGTGGCACCTTGTATGGCAGCCTTGGCCACAGTGTACGAATGTTTGTGAATGGTGAATAGTTCCTGTACTATGGAAAAGTGCTTTGAGTAGTCGTTAAGACTAGAAAAGCGCCTTATAAGAACAGTCCATTGTTTTCATTTTAAATAAATTATGTATCCAAATACAATACACATGTTCTTTAGGCTTAGTCTGCCCTTTGAAAAAAAAAAAAAAAAAAAAACAATCCTAGTGCTAGTTCCATGGTATCAGACTTTTGGATAGTCGTCATGGAAACATTAATTGGTCATGTGACAAGGGCTGGGAAAATTGGCAAAAAAGGCAGCCAAGTGACAGTACTCTGATCCAATAGAAATCACAATTGTCAGATTGACAGAACTCTAGCCCAATGGATTGGGGGCGGGGTCATATTTCAGGGGGGTCCGGTGCCACCCCATGCCTTCCGTTTAGCCCCACATCCCTGAATACTACTAAAAATCAAAGAACCATCCATGGGTCTTGTTAAAAAAAATGCAGTTGTCCTTTTAAAGAGATGGCGGAGCATTTATTCAAACAAATTAAGAGTTGTCAGAGATGGCATCTTGATTGGAGGCACTTAGGCCTGTGGCGTCCATGGCTGTGCAGTGAGTGTGGACAGGTCCATAGTGCAGATTGTGGACTAATCCATCACTGCCGGTGAGGGGGCTGGGGGCCAAGCGCTTGGCTTCTCCCTCCAGGAAATAATCAGCTTTTAATTTATCTCAAATCACATTCATGAGAGGACGGATCACTGTGGGGAGGCCGCGTGTGACCAGGCCCATCTCCACAGTTACGCTGGAGTGCTTTCGGCTCTTCTAATTTATTCTAATTTGGGTTTTTCCTCATATCGCCATCATTTTGCCAGTTTGGAAGGAAGAGACCCTTAACCCCTGTTTAATTATAGCAATTTGAACACTTTTCCCAGAATATAAAACTTCCGTCTAGGCATCACCAAACTAAAAATAACGTAGCATTATAAAACTTTCTTGTGAGTAGCCTACTGAACATGACATACATGTACTGGAGCAATGAACAGAACGTGGGACAGTAAAGCAGTGTCTTCCACTGTGGAATGGATGAAGCATGTGCTATTATGTAAGTCAATGGCAGGGCACCCTAATGGCTTCAGATTTGTTTCTGGTCCTGGTGTGTTGCCACAGTGTGTACAATGGCCCTCACAGGAGTGTGGATTATTGGTAGCATGACTTGGAGGATCACAAGAGATGTGATCTACGCTTCGGGGGAAGGACAGTTCAGCCACATGTCGTCCATCCTCCCCACCGATCACTTTACAGATCCCAGGCAGGTTAATCCTTTTATTGAAATGAAGTGAGGAGGCATAATGCACTGTGGATGTGAGATGCTTAATCCAGTGTTGGCATTTTTATGAGGAAGGAGTAGCCACGGTGATATAGAGAATAGAGTGCTTGAGAGGCACAGAACCTATCCATCAAAACATGACGCTGACATAGCACAACGCAAAAGCACAGAGATTTGCATGTTTGTCTATGCTTCAAGCTTTGAACTCGGAGATGAACAAATTTGCTATCTCGGTGAACTACAGCCAATGATTCATCAAATAGTGTGTCCCTGTGCCCTGTCTTTTTTTCTTTTGATCCCTCCACAGCTCTACGTGTGTTTTACAAGATTGAGAGAAATATGTAGTGGCAAATATGAATGCTGAAGTTGTCGTCGATACTGAACTTGAATTGTACAATACTCTTGACACTTTGACAAAAATCCTCAATTTATAATAAAAATTGGGTGATATGGAGAAAATCCGATATCATGATATTCTTGACCAAATATATCAATATTGCTGCGATATTGTAGTGTTGACTACTGATGCTTTGACAAAATATCTTCACACTTAAGATAAATAATCTTCAGTAAAGTGGATAAAATGACTAAAAGGGGAAAAGGCAAATAATAGAACAATTAACAGTCTGGTAAATTCAGAAAATGACATCACTTTACTGCAATGCAGCCTTTAAAACCAGGAAAAGACAACACTTACTGTATGTCATATTACCATATTACGATATCCTAAATCTAAGACAATATCTAGTCTTATATTACAATATCAATATAATATTCAGTATTGCATAGCTCTAATTTATAATAATCATACGGACAGAGGAGAAAGGCAGAATAGCAATTAATACAGACATGTCAATTCAAGGATATGTTTGGATTATTTTAAGTTTGTGATATCTAAAACACTCACATACCACACATACTGTACATATATATGTTGAGTGAGTGTTTTTGGACACTAATTGTAACACCTCTTCCATGGTTAAATACTATACCATACTGCATCATGCAACATACCGGCCATGAAGCAATTCCCCATTAACACGACTTCTGCATCAGAAAAAGGGGCAACAGCTATGCATTCCCAAGTGTTTCAGTGAAGCGTATATTCAGCAGCCAGAGTCAGCCACATCCCGTGGGTATCTTTGTCCTGGTAGTTGAGTCTAGGTTGTGCTGTGTCATGAAAACAAACTTGCATTTGACTACCACGGCTGGGCCTAAGCAAGAAAACACTGTCAGACAAAACACAGGAAAGTTATACTAAAAATACTTAACTCACACTGCTGAAGTATCATATAAGGCCTATGAGACTGATTGAACCCATCTAAATCCACCACATGTTGACATCTCAAACATAATGTCAATACAAAACATAACTAGATGGACAAAAACATCTATTGATTTGTTTTTCACTCACACATGTTTACAGGAGAGGTTTTCTACTTCACTTTAAAATGGTCATTATTGCAAAAGGAAAAATGTATTCATGTCACAGTGAAACATGCACTCAGTGGCCATTTTATAAGCTACACCTGTACAATCTACCAAATAATGAATGCAACGGCTTTGCCATAAATTCTACCTTTGCAGGATGCGCGACTTTGGCTACATTTAGCTCGTAAAATTTGTGGACCGCTAGCAGGTTTGTATGTTTTAACACTTGCACCGCACACACGGCGTAGGATTGTGTGAGACACAAGCAAGACGGAGCGCTTTTGCATTGGGATTGTTGTTGCTTCTTCAGTTTTTTGGAGCCGAGACAGAGCTGTAGAACATCAATCTACTGTCAGCTGTTCCCAAAGGGATGCAGGGGAGGGGAACGAGCAATAAAAACACAAACTCTCAAAATGAAACTGCCAATACGCTCATTCAGTCATAAAGTCATTTCCTGTTTATCTGTAGTTTAATTGAAAAATAATGACACTTTATGATCCATTTCTGTGTAAAATGGCCGCACACACCTTACATAAAGAACTAGAAGACTGTCCTATTTTTACGCTCCAGAGCATACGCACCTCTATGTGCTGCTCATGTCCCTGGTGTCAACAGTTTCATTGATTATAGTGGAAGTGTAGCATTGGAACATTACGTTCCGCTTACGTTACGCGTGCAATGTAGCCAGCACGCATGTTAAAATGAATTGAACTTTTAAGGCGAGGAATGAGACGCGACTTTCCTGTATGTGTAAAACATGCTTTATCTTGCGCATCAGTATTTTTTTTTTTTTTTTTTAATATACAGCGTAATTAGTAGATTTATTTTATTAGGATAATGCACATTAACACAGTGTTAGCCAGTCGGCTAATTTTCAACTGTAGTCCTAGTTACCCAGCATGCATGTCTTTTATGGTGGGAGGAAACCGGAGCACCCCTACGCAAACACGGGGAGAACATGCAAACTCCACACAGAAAGGCCCGGAATGATCATCATCATTTAATTTTCAAATCAATGGTAGGGGAAACACTAGTGGAAAACATTACATCGAGAGGAATATTAGAAACACTTGTGAATTTAATGCAGTTCACCACTGAACACTGACATTATGGGCATCATAGAAGTGGACTTTATGGGAGAACAGTTGTATCAGATTACATTAGACTGCACAGGCGTACCTAAAAGAAGTGGCTACATTGTATAAAAACACTATTTTGTGTATTTGTTTTCTTGTCCACTTTGCTTCCTACTCCTCCGTACCTCTGGTTTGTCTGTGGAAGAATGTGCAGTGTGCCTCAGAAGCACAAAATCAGAAGATAAAAGAGAAGCAGATTAAGCAGTCAGGGGTAGAGGTCCCAGTCAGAGGTAATGTGAAGTTCATTCTTATTCTCTGCAGCCTCCACATGTAGCTGCCCTCTAAGTTACCTGCTGCTTTTAAACATTTCACCTGCGTCTCGTCCGGGTTCAAGGATACTGCACATGAGGATTGCATCTCAGTAGTGCAGCAGAACATCCATTCTTTGCAAGATGAATGGGAAAAGTTATTAATTTGTTCATAGATGGTAACCAGAGATGTGAAGTAACGAAGTACAAATATTTCATTACTGTACTCTAGTAGAGTTTTCTGCTATTTTTACTTTACTTACATTTTAACATGAATATCGCTACTTTCTACTCCTTACATTTTACAAAAATTGGCCCTTTACTTTAAGTTCAAATAATTTCAGTGGAGTTATTGTTATTTTCTTGCGTCATTGATACAAAATTCAATCTAATTGGATTGGAATATACGTTGCACTTGACATATCACTACAAGACGACTCAACAACTACGTTAGTAAATAGTAGAATGGATGGCAATATGATTGAAAATGAAGAAAACGGAGATCCCAGAGATTGGCCAGACAAGCAGTCAGACATTCCCATCATCCTCGGCCTTATCTGAGAGAGATGTTTAAGAATGACTCCTGGCCAATGTGTTGGGGAACTTAATTAATGTCTGTTTTGTAATTCATATGTTATCCTTTTCATTCTTTCCAGAAGCCATATTTGAGCACACACACATACATGTAGGTTCCTTTAAATGTTAAGGGGAAGATAAAAAATAGAGAAACTGGATCTGTGAATTCTCAAAGTATCCCATTAAATTCATATCTTGCTACTGTGTCAGAATCTTATTAACCTGGAGTCCCAGTCTCTGTCACAATAATCATATATATGATGTTTTAGGCGTATTGGCAGACTTCCATTTAAAATGTAGGCGATGGCATATAAAGAGCCTTTTCTCCATGTCCACTGATGTTTCTCAGCTTGTACTCTAGTAACGTCTGTGTGGTCCAGGTAGCTTTGCATAAGAAACGGATTTCATTCGCAAGGCTGCTTTTATACTTTAAGTACATTTCCAAGCCTGTACTTTGGTAAAAGTATACTGATTTAACTTCTTTACTCAAGTAAAAGTAACAGAGTATTTTTTAACACAAGTATCTGTACTTCTACTTGAGTACGGGAAGTGAGTACTTTTGCCATCTTTGATTGTATAATGTTATGTACAATTGTCTGATCTCTGAGTTTTAGAGCTTGGGTATTGTGTGTCAAAATGAGAAGCCGCAGGTTTTGAATGACATTGCCTTGGTTTAGTAGGCATTCAAAAAATCAATTTGTGGCCAGTGAGTGTTCTGCTGATGGTTTGTGTCTTTTGTGGGAGTTGGTCACTGAGCCAGCAGTAGTGCTTCTTGTCACTGCCTGATTAATTGGCTTCAATCCGTTCGGCAGTCATTGAGTCAGATGAAGAGAGACAATAAGGGCCTTTCATTCCTCTCGAACTGAATTGATAGTGAACACGGAGGAAGCCACTGAAACAAGTATTGTAAAACGTGCTCATTTCCTTTTGGTGGAAGCAAGCTTTATAAAGAGGACAGAGGACTAGGCTTTGTTTGGTCTGTGATGCATCTTCACATAAGTGTTTGTGGTTTCTAGAGAACAGGGCTCAGATAAATCTTCTTTTATCTTTAATCCGTCCATTCATTAATCAAATGGAACAAGGTGATGAGATGAATTACAAGTCCAGCTCCCCATTGCTTGCTTTTGGGTCGAGGTGGCCATCTCAGTGCTGTGTAGCCCACATTTTCAAACCAAAGACCCCATGCAAACACTTGTCACAGCCATCTCCTGACTGGTAATTGGGTATTTATCAGTTTGCCCGCGAGTAGACGATGCAGTGTTTATCAGACACAATTATCAAGAAAAATGGGGGCACCTAGTCCACCGCTCCTCCAGGACACTGGCGTGCTACTGGTTCAGGTGGCCAGGCAGAGTGGAAGCGCTGTAATCTTTCAGTCTAACCACAGGGACTTCTTTATCGGACACTTAGCTAGGAACACGCTTGTCATCATCACATGCAAATGGAGCAATTGTGCAAATAAAACACATCATTCTTGGCTCTGCTGTGACACTGGAGGAATGAGAAGTGATAATAACACACATATCAAAAATGAGCTCCCCATGGTTGAGATCTGATAGACAGGCTTTTCCGAAGCTCTTTTAATTATATGAACAGGTAATGCATATAAAGGTGTGCAAAAGGGTTCACTGAGTACCCGAAGATAAGATTGGAGAAAAAGCAGTGAGAGCAAATTGGTGTGCTTGTGCCTTCTTTCACCTGCAAAACCTATTACAGGAAGGAGGGTAGGAGAGTGAGATGGGAAGAAAAGGAGGCCATAAAACGAAGGAGCTGCCTGTAATAAGTGGCAAATAGTCCATCTGGTGTGGCATGAATTAAAAAGACATGGGAGTTTGGAAGAATTAAAGGGACATTTAACACATGATTGGAAAGGGAACATAGCACACTAGTAGGAAAGATGTGGTGTAGTTAGCTTTGTGAGCATTTTCTTTTCATTTTCGCATACGTTCACCTTTTTACTGTGGAGAGGCGATGTTTAATGCTCTTCGTCATCTCAAAAGATGCAAGGCTTGAAGAGTCACCACTGTAGCGCCTTGGAATTTATGATAAAGCAAGTCCATCATATTTTAGTCGGAGCATATCCAATTCAACAACTGTGTCGTGCCTGGGAAAAAGGGCCGCAAAGAGAAAATCATAGAGCATAGCAGTGCAGAGAGGGGAGTGTGAAAGAGAGGGAGAGATATGGAGGAAGACCTGGAGACGGAGCAGCAGAGGTTGCCCGGCCTGCTGGATGTAATCAAACAAGGGTGAACAGGTTGTTCCACAGATGGCTGATCCGGAGAATCCTCCGATTTATTTCCATGCTACAGACGGTCCCTGTCACTACGCGCAGGTGATGTCAGCGCAGCAGCATTCTCTCGCACACACCACTAAAATCTGACACTTTTATCTCACCTGTCTGAAATCACTTTGAGGCATTTGTTGAGTGTGTACGAAAGCAGATACAGAGTAAGAGTTAGGCAACAAAGAAAGTCGATTTGTATATCCTCTTAATATTCTGAACTCTCTTAAGGCTTATGAATTATGGATTCAACTGCTATACTATTACTACATAAAGAAACTCAATTGAGTTTCGTATAGCTGCTTTGTTTTCACTAATGCTTTGAAAATGCCCTTAGAAATGGGTTGTTTTACGTATTGTGGTCATGTTGTTATAATAATGAATTGTTTCCTCCTGCACATTGGCCTTTATTGTAATTTGCACAAGAAATTGAATATCATTTTCATTCTTTTTTCAACTCAGGGAAGAGCAAAATATCTTAGCAACAAGACCAGTCTTTAACTGCTTTACGTTTATCTCTTTCCCCAGACTGATGTCAGTGATGCCAGGACAGTGAGCATCATAATGCGTGGCATGTGGTCGCCCCTCCTCATAATGGCTCTGCTCAGGCTGGCCCAGGGCCAAGAGGTTCCTGTAGTCCCAGGTAAGACATATTATATTTCTCTGCACTGGCATGTCTTCATCAGTGATCAAGACCTCATTGTCTGGCTCCATCATCATGGTTTGTCAGTGTGTCTGTCAGTTTGTGTCATTGTCTGACTACTATGCGCTTGACACCTTGGCCCGAGCTTTAATGATTTATTATCACCATGTAACTGTACACCCTATAGTATGAGAAGTTACATCAGTCATTTGGCACCAGAATTGCAACGTTAATCTAAGCACGCATCAGTGTTTATATCTAATCTTTCACAGTGTTTAACAAAGGATTTTCCTAGACAACTTACCTGTTTTAGAACGTATGTTAGCATTTGTCTTGCTGTAGTACAGTAAGTGAAACGGCTTTCTGCTTTCTGATTGGCTAGAAGATACCTTTCCTATCCCAGCATGCACTGGGTGTATGCTAGGCTCCATGCTATTCTGATAAGGATAATAGAATGAATGGAGTACTTTCAGATTGTAAAAAAGTCTCCTGTTGCCTAAATGCACAGCCATAACGTCAGTGCATGTCAGTATATACAGATGCGCGGATTTAAGAACTTGAGAAGCTCTTGTTTGGGATACAATGAAAGCTCCACCGGCTGTGCAGAAAGATTATGAAGATAAGAAAGTAACCAAATCTAAATATCCAAAAATGACTTCTGCTCCTAAGCACTTTTCCTTGATTGTCTGTGTAAATGTGAACATAAAGCATAGACATGAAGAGAAATCATTCGAATTTAGGAGAAGGCCAGTGCTACCATTAAACTCTGAGTGAACATCCACTCTGCTACTTAATGATAAGATCCTAATTAGAAATGAACAAATTATCTTATGAATATTGCTTCAACGTCACCCTTGATGGTGGTTATGCTCTGGGTGTTTCTAGAGCTCCAGACGTTGGACTGAACTCTTTTGATGGCAGCTTCCTAACCTTTGAATATATATGAGATCTGGTGGTGGAGTGTCTTAGGCCTGGTTCTACAGTGGCATTCAGTCTATATCAGAGGTCTTTAACCTGTTTTAGTCTAGGGGCCCCTAAACTGAAAGTGAGACCGAGTAGGGACCCCTAACGCATATATTGTATACAATTGAGTGGCATATTTAACTGGGCAAAATGGATGAAAAGACCAAGAGGCCTTGACCAACTGCCACTCTGCTTGTTTGAAAGTCATGATGTCTCTCTCTCATGGGTGGGCCAAATTCTCTGGACGGGCAAAGCAGAGAAAGAGGAGGTAACCTTGCTCTTTATGACCTCATAAGGGGAATATTCCGGATCGGCCCATCTGAGCTTTCATTTTCTCAAAGCCAGAGCAGGATACCCAGGGCTCGGTTTACACCCATCACCATTTCTAGCCACTGGGGGACCATAGGCAGGCTGGGGGAACTCATATTAATGTTAAAAAACCTCCATAAAGTGAAATGTTCATGCCATGGGACCTTTAAACATACATCTGGAAGGGACAGTGACTCCTTGAGCTTAACTGTATGGCGATCACAGTGGCTAACATACCTATAGTAAGATTATCTTCAGTTTGTTCATTTTTTCCCCAAATAGGCCAATTTATCTTTGCTATTAAAATGTATGTTTTCAGACTTATTGAAATTATTGAAATGAGAAACTATATATATATTTTTTAATAATTTGCCAGCCCCCCTTCACAAACTCTAAGAACCCCCTAGGGGCCCCGGACCCCCTGTTGAAGATCTCTGGTCTATATTATATTCACACACAATTCTCTGTTTCTTGCTAGAACAGGTCATATTTTTCTATCAGCTTGATTTTTGGCCCCCTCTGAAAGCATGTCTGCCAACTGCCGCTGCTGAAATATATTATTGAAGCTATTTGTCACCCCAGAATTTCCGATCTTCCAACATTTCATGTTGAGAAATAGCAAACCTTGTTTGAGAGTTAGGCCTCCTGCACACTGCCTGCGTAGCGTGGCGTTTGTGTTGCGTGTCAGTTGGTGGCGTGTACTATGCTATGCTGCTAGTCTTGTCTGTACACATGCATATTTCCCATTGATAAAATGAAGTAATAGCGTGTTGTTTAACTACTGATACTGATTATATACTGATTTGATTACACCAAAGACAACGTCGGCAGTATTGATGGCAAAATAGGCTACAGAATATTTTCTTCTGTATTGATAGGTGCAATATTTGAAAATCGATTATTCTTATTATTTTTTAAATTTCATTTATATCTGCATTCACTTCAAAACCTAGAGACTTTCAAACACGCCATTTATTAAATGTATTTGTGAACGTGGAAAATAGGCCTCGGTCCTATTTCTAGCATGCACGTGATTTCGGCTCGGCTCGAGTCGAGCATGAGACGTGCGTGTCATGCACATGGTTTACAAGCTATAACCTGTTACCATGGGAGCCGAAATAAAAACGGACATGCCACGCAGGCAGTGTGCAGGAGGCCTTAGAGCTAGAGAAAAAGTTGTTAATGACTGAACTTTTGCAGTTCAAACTACAGTTAATAGTCTGTTTTTTTTCATCCTTTTTTAATAATGTTAATTTCTTTCTTCTTTTTTTTTTGGTGCCAAAATAAAACAGTTGTGACTTCACGGATACAACGTTAATAACTAAACCATGATAATAGCACTATCGTGCTTTTTGTTTTGATGAAATTTAAATTGGTTTTGATATTTATCAGACTTGATTATACACTTTCCAGGAGCAATATGCCTTTGTCTTCTGTCATCACATGGACATGTGTGGCAGGAAGTGTCTACTTTTAAAGTTGACCTCTGACAGTTAAAAAAGCACTTTTTCTTAAAATATCTCTCATGTCTGTTTTCATTAGACAGGCTTGGTTTTACATAGCTTGGTTAGACCTTTGAAGAAATGTAATTCAAGAAGCTTTGTTTCTCATTGAAGGCCCGAGTCATGGTTTTGAAACGTCTCCCAGCCGGCGATAAGATAATCACCTACAGGGTTTTATTGTCACCAAACTTGACAGTCTTCTCAGTTACAGCGTGGTGATTTCCACCAAGTTCTCATCAGACTGGACCCAGGTCCATGCAGTCCTGATTTGCGGAGCTTTTCGCACACGCTGCTTTCCATTACTCTGGCTCCTTTGCTTCTTTCTGTTGCCTTTTACCTCTCATTCATTTCCTTTCACCATGCCCTTGCCGCCATCTTCTTTCTCATCGTATTTTCTTTTGCCAACACAATCTAGGTAGCAATTTACTTGTCAAGTGTAGGGCAGCGTGTGGCTCCATGTACTCTGATTTGTATGGTGTGAGCACAGGTGAGTGATCACTGCCTTGGCAAAAATGCTTTCAATCACTCCTTTGGAGCAGGATGTCAGACTGGCAGCAGTTAGAGCTGCATTAGGATTGAATTCAGCTCATGGTGGATTCTGTTTAACACTCTGATGGCGTCAGAGTGATATAACCAAGGGCTTCTCTTATCTCTTTTTCCTCTAACGTATATTCTGCTCTAGTTATAGCAGTAAAGATACAAGGTGATACCCACAAGAATTATAGATGCAGAATGACATATCTAAGTGTATTTGAGTTGGTAACAAAGATTTGAAAATAGATATTCTTTATGTAAGGAACTTGTTCCTCAAGCAAGGTGTTCAGGGGGATGTTAGATCTAAGTTATGTGTTGTACTTTCTGCAGATGTTTCAGCATAATAAAGAATTCATCATAAATATCTGGATGCAAGAAAGTGGAAATCCACCAGGACCCTGTGTCTTCCTTCCATTGTCTCTTACTGAAAGAGAAATGTCAAGGCATCACTTTGATTTTGTTTCTTTGCATTCTAGCTGACTGACAGCTCTTATTAATTTCGTTGCCTTAAAGTAAATACCGGCAGTTCCCAAATGCAACAACTCCCTGTTCCCTTTTTAAAAAAGTGGTTTCATTCTCTGGGTTTTCTGAGGTGCCTTGCTAACCCTCTCAGCTTCCTGAGTCCTGTGCACCATGTTTTACTGTAGCCAGAGTTTGAAATTGTGGGACGATACCAGCCTAGTATGCAAGGAATTAAATTCTTATTGGACACTTTTGCACCTTATAATTTGCAAACTAACACTTACTACACCTTATTTAATTTATTTATTTGATTAGGACAATGCACATTAATGAACATTTCTGTAAATGCGCCAGTGTTAGCCAATTGGCTAGTTTTCAACTGTAGTCCTACCTAGGATGCATGTTTTTTATGGTGGGAAGAAACCGGAGCACCCGGAGGAAACCCACACAAACACGGGGAGAACATACAAACTCCACACAGAAAGGCCTGGAACGCCCTGGATTCGAACCAAGAACCTTCTTGCTGTGAGACAGAAGTGCTAACCACTTAGCCACCGTGTTGCCACCGTGTTAACCATAGTTTATTAGCAATAAATCTTTACCTAGCCTTAGTCACTGAGCGTAATCGTGGGTTTTGCAGAATCGCTCAGTATTTACGTTTTTGTCTGGAGATTTTTTGCAAAAAACATCAGAGGTGGCTTTCGCATCCAGGAAACATGATGTCGTAGGCTATGTAAGCATGTGAGCAAACATGCTTATATCCATTGACACCATTCTGATGTGTTCAAGATGAATATAGTGACACTGAAGTAGTTTATTTACCATAAATTAGATCACAGTTGCAGGTGCTGATGAACAACTTTCTAGGTTATAAAGTTTGAATTTTGGATTTTACACAGCATACTTAAACTCAGCAGTTTGGTTGCATGTTGGCATCTTTGATCTGTACTAGAGCCCGACCAATAAAGGTACGGATATTTATTTATTTATTTGTTAAATTATATTTAAAAAATCTGATATTCTGATATATCGGCTGAAACACGTAACAAAATGTAAACAGATTTCCCTAACATTAGTTATTTGTAGTTATTTATGAGTTCTCACTAAAATTATATGATGATAGTTTGTTATCACAACAGAACAGAGGAACATCAAAATATATAACATTTCTGATAAATAAAATGCATAAAAATACAAACGTAAGACATGAAACTTAAAGTCCTAATAAAAAAAAAGTGTTGCCAAAAGGGACGTTGTAGATCGCCCTCTGGTGGACAGAATTTGTAACACCAACGCTAATAACATGGTTGACCGTCCATTTTATTTTATTTTTTAAATATTCATTTATTTATTTTTATTTTTTTATTGGCCATTATAATTGTCGATACCCATAGTTTGGGGAATGCTGAAATATCGGTCGGGCTCTAATCAGTACTGTCTTTAATAATTATTATTTATCCTTTATTAGCCCTACATAGGGAAATTACAATTTACATTCTGTTGTTATTACACACCATTACACAGGCTTGAATTACACACACACATTTGCAGTACCTATACATGCACTGATTAGAGAAATGTCAGAGTCTGTCTGTTGTATGGGATGTTAGGAGGGACGAACAGGTGAAGTGGCTGGTGTGTTTTTCCATTTCTACAGACAAGCATTCATCTTCTCTATTTGCCATCTCTTCACGTTGCCTTCTCGACCAGTGTCGTTTGCTCAGCATGTCTTATGGACAGTATATTGACCCACATGTTTGAGACTTCTATTTGAAGATTATAAAGTTACTCTCTGTAATTTACCTGCCGACTGGTTTCCTCTAGGGGAAGCATCATGAAATTCCCATAATGCTCTGCCAGCGTAAGTGCAGCAGGTGCCTCATATTTTTCAAGTTGGGGGTGGGTAGTACAGCAGTATAAAAATATTTTATATTGACTATCGTAAAATTTCTGTTTTTGCATACAGGATTTAGTTTTTGTTTCGTTGTTGTGGGGTTAATACTATTGTTTATCTCAGCAGTGTTTGTAGACTTCTACGATTTGGTCTTTTACATTAGAATTACACTGTAATATGGCTCTGTATGTCTCATGATGCAGTACTTGGTTTACTTCACACTATTGATGGGTTTTCATTGGTGAATCTGCCCTTAATTTGATTGCCTCGACAGCCGACACCACCTCCATAACATAAGTTATTGCATCTTTCATACACACAGTGCAACTCAGACAAATAAATTACTCATACTTTGTCCTTTGTGCAAACACCTTAAAACAACAACTCTCTTCCCCTGACCATCTCATTTTATTTTATGCCCCGCTCGCAGATAAAGGCTTTCAGTTTTCCAAATGTTATTTCCAACTAAAATGGAAACACCGAGCCATATTAATGGATGCACTGCTCCTCCTCCTCTATTCTGTGAGTCATATATATATCAGCTGGGTTCTAGCTCTCCTCTCTGCATTCAGTATTCAGCTTGCATACCACCCTGCGGGTGATTAAATATGTGGTTAATACAGCGCCATGAGAGTATTGAATTACACAAGAGCCATGCTGACCTTTTTAAATTACAGAACCAATTGTGCAAGACGGCGAAGGAAGTTTATAACAGGTACTGCCAAGATGGAGCCCGGAGGAGGATGGATCTGCTGCCGCTGTCCTGCTGACGCTCTCCTTATTAGTGTTCTGCACTATAAGCACCCTATTTGACACTCACGCTCTTCTTTCATTGTCTCACTTTGGGTCTCATTTGACGGCAAATTCTTTGTCTCTCAATCTTGTGTACAAACAGCCGTTAGGGCATTCTTGTAGACAAGATAAAACACACCCACACACACGCCCTCACACAAACTAATTTGACATTTCATTTCACCGTTGATGAGACGCGTATCACTCGTGACACACAGCGTAGCCCTACTCCATAAATCTTGACCACTGGCCTTTTTCTCAGATGCATCCTCGTCAGCATATTGGCTTTGCTGATATCTGAAGGTCGTTCCTGATGTCTGATCTAATTTGAAGCTAAAGCCAGAAAAATGAAGCGGTCTACTTTGGCATCAGTCGCACGCGTCCATGGAGTCACAGGCATTTCTCAGGGATGACTGTACTCATCTTCAAAAGACATCGAGAGAAGTCAAAACCCCACTGGCAGCGAAACAAAAATCTTTGCTTGGCAAAGGGCAGACAAAAGCTTTTTACCAATGAAAAAGTCCAAATAAAATATCCAGACATTAAAACAAAGTATTATTCTCTCCTTGCCAACTTGCAAGAGTGATTCCTGATTGCTTTATACAGCACTTAGCAAAATACCCTGTAATTGTATTGAGCTGAAAAATCCACATTTCACCACTGCATTTTATTCTTCTCTCTCAAGGGAGATTGTGCCATTACTGAAGAAGAAAAAGGATTGAAGGCTTGGCATTTCATATAATGAAATTCTTGTGACAGACTGTTTTTTTTTTGGAGAACGATACGGCTTAGTGACACCATTCATTCCATTAAGACATATTAAAAAGCTTTGTCAAAACCAAAAAAAGCCGAATCTAGGCCCTTTCTCTGAAAACTGTCCACACTGATTTCTCAAAGCAAACCAATCTTAGTCTTGTCAGTTGAAATTGCACACGTGCTTATCCCAGTTGTCACTCCATACATTATCTTCCTTTTCACTTTCCTTTTCTACACTATAACCAGTTCTTCTAATGTGCATTCAGGACTGTGTTGTTTGTTGTGTGGTTTAACCTGTTTCGACACTATAAAGCATGATATATGGTAGTATTTGTGTTGGGGGAGCAACATATTTGCGTTGTGTTTAATGGAATCAAAAGCAGGCGCGGTGATGTAATTATTTAAACTGGAACTAAACTCATTATCAGGGCGTTTATGGAAAATGCTTCAATCAAATGTCAAGGAATCCCTTGTGCTTCTTATTGACTGAATGTGGACTCAGGACTCACTGCAAGCCTCCATGCACACTTAAGATTGGCTGTACACTCTTATTCTTGTTTATTCTTGCATTAAGAGTTTTTATTTTGAAAGATAAATAAGTCCCAAATCTATTAAATTAGCTGTCATGTGCTATGGCTAAGTAAATGCTGTGCTGTGGCTAAGTAAATATTCATATGGGTGTCACATTATTACATAATATTTATTTAACAGTAACACAGTCCTTATAGATACTTATACAATATAAACAGATATAAATATATTAGAATATGGGTCTTGGTTAGTTAGGTAGTTAATTATTGGAGTTATTAGGAGTCATTTAAAATATAATCTTGATTGCCAGACCTTCCTCCACAGCGCTCCCCTGGAGGGTCTGGCTAGTCCACAAAGCATTCCTAGATTGGAGGAAAAATTTGCCCTAGTTTATTGGAATTTCTTTAAACCAATCACAATCGCCATGGGCGGTGCTAAGCGCCAAATGGAGCCACTGACATCCAGCAGATTTTCCGGTGGCAGCGGAGCAACCCCGGAAGTGGAACGTTGTGGATATAGACTAAATAAAGTGTAGCAATTATTGATAATAATAATAATAATAATAATCTTTATTTGTAGAGCACTTTTCAAAAACAAGTTACAAAGTGCTTTAACAAGTGTAAAGACTTCACATCTCTAAACTGAAAAGCAGGCGTATCCGACAGCTTTTGTTTCATTTTCTCTTACTGTATTAAATATTTCTCATCTGAAAGGTTTTAGAACGCATTTTAGTGTACTGTTTAGCTGGCATTTGAGAAAGTTTGACATTTTTTGTCCTATTTTAAAATAAAACCAAGCTCTAAAATAAAACCAAGCACTGCCCCAACATGCATGTGTCTCTCAGTGCTAGGTTGTTTTGATGTTCTGATTGGTTGCAGCTCACTATTCCTTAGATTGGTTGTAGGTCTATTCAATTGAGTCCAGAGACATTTTGGTCCGTGCCCATTGAAAACGTCCCTTGAAAATCAAATATGAATAATAATAATACATTTGTGAGTTAGTCTGACTGTGCCGGGCAAAGTAATTGAGCTAAGATACACTAACCTCTGTTTCCAAGCATGTAAAACAATTTCCTGACACAAATGCAATGCAACAATTTAATTTATTGTCTTTGACCACGCACTATTATGGGCTTCCTCGTAGATTTTTTATATTTTTACCCACTTTAAATCTACTTATGTTGTTTGTCAATATGATGTAGTTACAACGTGTTTGTCTCTTTTATGTAAACCTTAACATAGTTTTGCATTTCTGTTGGATAGAGAGGCTGCAGTAATTCTTAGGAAACCGTAGTAATCTGTCTGCCATCTTTGTTTTTTCACACAAAAAAAGCGACTTTGCTCTCAGAAGCAAGTGACAATATCCATCTGTCCTGGGGCGCAGAGCCCAGTGCTTATCATCTCCCTGCCTCTCACTTCATACGGCCACCATTTAATTACAGAGCAGGCACAAGCCACGTTTCCCTCCTTATTCTCCCTCCACCCCCAGGCCATCATTTAATGATGAAAAATCTGCTCCATGAGGTTTGGGAATTTGTTTTATTATTTTTCACCTCCTTTTATTTTCTGGACTTTTCTCTTTTTGTCATGGAGGTGTGTGCCTGTGTGGGTCGGTGGGGGGGGGGCTCTTTGTACACAGCCAGCTTTCACATTTTGCTCTCAGGCTTGAAATTTGATGTCCTTAGCTTGAGTCTGCTATTTCTTTACTCCACACCTTCGGCTACAGCTTCACATCCAGTGTAAATCCAGTGTGGCTTCACCTTGAACCTGAGCTCACTAGTGCTGAATCCATAACAGAGTTAGTCCAAGGGGAAGGCCAGATTTAGGGCAGGTTGCACTTAGGGACCAAAAGATGCCACTCTTAAAGAAAAAGATCAAGGTAAACTCTAATTAGACAGTTTGAAAGTTTGATCTTATCCGATGCTGTGAACCCACAAGTGTGTGCAAGTCATTGCCAGCAGTTTAAGCAAGATCAACAGAAACGGCTGACGCGGTAATGTCATCAGAAAATATGCTGACTAATTTAGTAGTCATTAACACCTACACACGCATTTGTAACCTCTTAGGCATACTAACTAAAAGTTTCTTAATCTAATTTAGAATATCCTTCAAGCGGCAACATGCAGTTTCTCTGTTGAATATTCATACAATATAACGCAGCGAGTGGTTTGAATAAGGACATTATTACTAAAACTTCCTCCGGATGCATTCTAATGTGTCAAAGAAGAAACACAATGAACCCATTTGCTATCTTATATCATTGCTTTTAAATCAAATACAAGGAAATATGGGAGCAGATAATACAATAACCGAATAGCTGCCAATTTTCCACATAGCGTGTGTGTGTGTGTGTGTGTGTGTGTCCGTGTGTGTCCGTGTGTGTGTCCGTGCGCGCTGTGCGTGCAGCAGCAGAGTTTACTGATTTCCATAGAGAGATGACACAGGCACCTCAGCGTCATTTCACCCCGTTCCTCAATCTGCCCCACAGACATCCCCACACACACATCCCCCCCACCCACACCACCACTCCTCATCCTCTGAGCCACAACATCCCTCTCACGGGGTTTGTGCTGTGGGACTGCGGGAGAGTGTCATCCCGCAAATGAATTTCTCCTCACATCCCTCTCTCCATTAAAGAACTCCTATAGCAGCCCACATCAGTCCCCTGCAGCTGTTTGTGCTCTCAGACACAAGTACTTGTTATTTATACCTGTGTTGTCTGCTCTGGCTACCTGCATCTCATGCACACAACACTGAGACTGAGTCTTCATGACATTCACCTATTTTTTCTTTTTAAATCTAGTATTGTTCATGCATTTAAATGGATAACTTTAAGATTTAGTTTTTGCCCTCAAGACAATTGATTTTGGTAAAATGATGCTGAATCACTGTGACTGCTTCCAGATAGCAGGAGCTTATCTTTGGGCTACACGACCTGAAGGCCAACATATATATTCAGTGCACAAATACTAAACAGCAATTACCCTGTAAACACAATAACATTCTAGTAATTGTCTTTTGTGTTGTTAATAATTTTTTCTTTTTCCGGTTCTTTGACTCCTCTAATTGAGGTTTAACTCCAACAGTAATATTACTTCTGCTTCCACTACATATTTTCCTTCAGGAAATGTTTATGTATCTCAAACACCACTTTGCATGGTTCGATTCCTATGGGTCCAGTGTACATTTATTCAGTCTTTTTTGAGTCGGAGAATTGAAGTTTTAAAAGGACGGGAAAATATTTTGCTGTTTGTTTAAGCAAGAAAACATTTCAGTGTCCGCACAAAGGAGCCATGTTGTTCTGGTTTACCGTGTGATGAGGCGCTCAACAGGCATCCGTCTCCAAAACTGTCGATTTGGATGCCGTGCTCAGCTGTGTGGATTGGGAACACTGAGGGAGTAGCAGACAAATTGAGCAACATCCGTGATTGGAAATCTATGCATCTACTTGCTTGGTAGGGCAGTAAACATCTCTTTGTCTCCCTAGAAATGATTTTCATTTCACGACCACGGCAATTTTGGCCAATCAGTGCATGTTTGTAAACCCCTCATTTATTTTCATCTGTGCATACAGGGGAATGGATAAGTTAGCACAGCATTAAGCTTTTTTTTTAGATTTAGTTGGATAGTGCAGTTGGATGCAAATCCCTGCAGAAAGTCACTGCTTTATCTTGATGATCCATTGAATTTGAGCTTTAAAGCCTCTGCAATACCACTGGGTATTCTGTGCCTGTAGCCTAAATGGCCTTTGTAAAGTACTGAATTGCAAGCTCAATTTCTCATGCACGCTCATCTTTTTCCCTTTCCCATTTGAGACAAGATATTGGAGATGATCCCCCTATTCTGGCAAGTGGCCGTTTATAAATGGAAGCTATTTCAGCTCTTTCATTTGTCAATCAGTCTGAAGAGTGAGTCTCCGACGGTGCCTCAATGTGAGGCTGTAATTGTTAGCGTCCCCTTCTGCCCAATGCGCAGCCTGGCGTTTTGCATCTGAAAGGATCCTAAAAGAAGACGTGAGCTCTGAATTAATATCCAAACCGTCTTTTGTCTCCATCACTTTGGCTTCTGCTGCCATGAGACACACAGGCACAGACATGCAGACAATCGATGAGGAAGAGGAGAGGCG